>NC_137133.1:1161826-1401826 GCF_949319135.1 Squalius cephalus | reverse complement strand
TTTCTGACCGCAGGACTTTACACCTCTGGTTATGGTAAGAGGCGGGACATTTCCCAAACACACTCGAAGCTCTCGACCAATCACAACACACTGATCCAGCCGACCAATCAGAGCACAGTGTGCTTTTCAGAAGGAGGGGCTTCATAGAGACAGGAAGTAAACAGAGCGTTACTGACAGACTGGGAAGAGAGGAGCCGCAACAATGGAGAATATGAGGAGAATAATCAACATTCAAGCAGGAAAACCTGTTCTAGTAGAGCCTGAAAACAACATCAAGACTTTGTAAATGTGGTCATACTGTAGATGCTGTTCAGAAAGCTAAATTACACTGAAACCGGAATGTGTTCATATATCTTTGTTCTAGAATCTAGACGGACGGTCATTCATTCACACATGACCTCCTGTATTAGGGGCAGGAACAGCACTAGCGTTTTCTTACTTTACTTTGTGAATCCGGTGATGGTTTAAAGATCTCTCGGACATCTGGGACAGTGTATGGTTTGTTCCGCTTGCGTAGCGTCTGTTTGAGCGTTTCCACGCGCCTCTCCACGGCGGCCGCTTGCGTTCGGGTCAGAGTCGACAGCAGAGCGATGCTGTCCTCGCCGCCTGAAGCCGATTCGTCGAACAGCGTCGCTAGCCCCGCCTCCATCAGCCACGCCTCCTCCTGCTCCCCCTCTGCAGGACAGAAGAGAAGAAGATAAGCCTGGACCAAGTGCTGGAAAGTGAAGCCAAAGCGTCTCGATCGCCCCCTGGTGGCTGGTCCCAGTATAGCTCATAAACCCCGCCCTCCTCATGAAGTCTAATGGACGTGAGGCCAAATTACACTTCAAAAAAAATAATTCTCAAAAGATGTTTTCTGCCATTTTAGGTAGTTTTTAAATCACGCTGATGTAAGTTTAGTGTTCGTTTTTTTAAAGGGGTGGTATAATGCCCTTTTCACAAGATGTAAAATAAGTCTTTGATGTCCCCAGAGTGTGTGTGTGTGTGTGAAGTTTTAGCTCAAAATACCCCACAGATATTTTTATATCGCATGTTAAAGTTGTCACTTTTTGGGGGTGAGCAAAAACCCACTGTTTTTGTGTCTGTCCCTTTAAATGCAAATGAGCTGCAGCTCCCAGCACAGGGGGCGGAGCTTCAACAGCTCGTGTCCTTTTACCTCACACAGACATGCACTGAAAATTTCAATGTTTATGTTCAAACCGGAGTCAGACAATAATGGAGAGACTCAAGAAGAAGTGACAACATGTAGAAGCAACAGGACATTTCTGAATGGTTATGTGAGGAATTTATGAAGCTGATGTGTAGTATCTTTTCTAGTCATTGATTAGCATATTCTGTCATGATAATCTATTAATCGAGTTCCCGGGGGCGGGGTTTATGTAAATTCTAGGGTTGGTGATATCACTAACCCGGGAGGAATGTGGTGTAGTCTCTACCAGCCGTTTGTTGTAGTCCTTAAAAAGCGATTTCTGTAAAAGCAAATCTCTCCCTTTGCTCTGAACTTTGAGCGTTGTAACTTTGCAGATGTTGTTTATGCTCAAACAGCAACATTACACACTAACTAAAGTAATTATTTGAGGCTATAAAAACGGGGATGTGACGTCATGATTGACAGCTGTGATTGACAGCTTCTCTGAGCGAAGTAGTCAACAGACTTTTTTGGGTATTTTCGGGAGGAGATTGGAGCTTAAGCTTTCATTTCTACAGTCCCACAACTGTATATTTCACACCGACATGAGTTGTTCTGCAGTAAACTGTACTAACCGTTTCTACTGCGCAAGATCTCAGCGCCATTTTGGGACTTTGCTGGTGTGGTGAACAAATGAGTCCTATTGAAGAGATGAGTCCGAGCTCAGGACCCCATTAGTATGCCAGTAGTATGCCTGATCTAAATCTGTCCTCGCGACAACTTGTAGCTAACATGAGCTGTTTTAGTGTTATTATGTGGTAGCTTTATGTAGAATGCTAAATCCCGCTGCTATATACAAGGTAAGATTAAATTAAATTGTATATGTAAATTGTATATATTCTATAGCTGATATTTAAAATCTCAAGTTGCGTCAATAGCAGAGGAGAAAGACCGCGGAATTTAAAAATACGACTGTTATTGTGTCACGAAATGTAGTTTTAAGAGTTTCTCAGTCGAGAATGTAGTTGTTTGAAGCTCAAATATGTTGTTTATTTATTTAAAAAAAAACACACTAACAACGAGAAATGTTTAATTTCACAATCTATAGCTTCGGTTAAATACTAGTATATGAAACATATAAGTTAAAATACATTAATGATTCGTTATTTTGTATGATTTGTAACCAGGCACTAAAGCGATTACCCATAAAACGTGCTTTGAACCAATCGGATTGCTTGGGTCCTGAGCTCGGACTCATCTCTTCAGTAGGACTCATTTGTTCACCACACCGGCTTCACTTTTCTACAATGGAAGACAGTGAAGGAGCGTCGTCCATCTTCTTTTACAGTCTATATGGCCTGGAGATCTCCGACACCGAGTGAAATACAGCCAGGTGTTCTGGGATTCATGTTGACACTCGCTATCAGCTGAACTAAGGCCATCATTCTTGTTATTTTCCTGTGATTTAACACCCTTTATGAATCACACAGGATAAATGACATATATGTGTCACAATGTGTTATTTTCACCACAGCCGTGGTGAGGAGGAAGACGTTAATTTAGATCTGAGAGGAAGCAGAAATATCTTCCTCTTCCGGTAGCTTCACAATGCAGACGCTCACAGGAGTTGAGGAAGTCACAGTTTGCGGTTCCTTTCGGGGACAAACAACCCCTGCTGATCTTCCACGACGATCTCCGTCTGTGGTTTTAATTGTGGGTTCTTCCTGTAAGTTACGCCTATTGTCCTTAAACATGGAGGAATATAAACAATGTCACATATGAACTGCCTTGAGCAATGTGTTTGGATTAAAAAAGACAAAAAAAAACAATGTAAAAAACGTAGAATATATTAAACACGTCGCTGCCTGCTGGTACAGTTTTATGTGTCAAATCATGACAAATTGAAAGAATTTTAGAAAATGTTAACTTGTGGTATGACATTTAGACAATGTGAATGCTCTATTTCTATTTTTAAAGTGACAGATCTAATTTCAGTCCATCTAATTTTGAAATTCACATCATCTCAGAGCCCACAACACGCACGACTGTCCTCTATGCTATTCAAGATTTCTAAGACGTTTTACGGCCTTCTATTTAAAGGTAAAAGAGACCGTAAGACGTCCATCCTTCTGTTAGACTGTCTCACACATGAATTATGTTGAATATCTGTCAGCTGTTAAATTGAACTACACAATTAGATAATACCAGTTTAGCTCAACCAATCACCAAGCAATGCTTCATTCTGTTCAGTCTGTGTGTAAAAAGAGCATTAGCAATTAAAGAAAAAACACTTAAAGGGGTGGTTGATTATGATTTGACTTTTCTAACTTTAGTTAGTGTGTAATGTTGCTGTTTGAGCATAAACAACATCTGCAAAGTTACGACGCTCAAAGTTCAAAGCAAAGGGAGATATTTGCTTTTAAAGAAATCACTTTTTAAGGACTACAACAAACAACACGAGCTTCCTCCCGGGTTAGTGACATCACCAACCCTAAAATTTACATAAACCCCGCCCCCTGAACACGATTTATAGATTATCAAGACAGAATATGCTAATCAATGACTAGAAGATAACTACACATCAGCTTCATAACTTCATCAACTAACCATTCAGAAATGTCCTGTTGCTTCTACATGTTGTCACTTCTTCTTGATTCTCTCCATCATTGTCTGAATCCGGTTTGAACATAAAAGGCTAAAAGTTTTTTAAATTTACAGTGCGAGTGCAAGCTCTTGAAGCTCCGCCCCCTGTGCCGGGAGCAACAGCTCATTTGCATTTAAAGGAACAGACACAAAACAGTGCGTTTTTGCTCACCCTCAAAAAGTGACAACTTTAAAGGAGAACTCCGGTCAATTTTAACATTGAGCTCATTTGTTTGTACATTTGGAGTGCTGTCAATACAGAGAACAACGACAGAAATCGGTGTTGCCTACATCGTGTTATCCTCTTTTTAAAATTTGCACCCTGTTGACTTCAATGGGGCAAGTTTTAAACCTGCTTTTAGCCTCTTAACATCCTTGATGTGTCATTACAAGTGCACAGGTCATGTGAGTGATTCCTTCAGAGTGAACACGAGTGAATCTGACTGCAGTAGATGTGAAAGATATGAATAAAAGTGATGTTAATTCAGCCAGCGCACATACCTGTGTTTACATCCTGTTTTTGGTTGAAGTCCATAGTAGTCGATTGCCGAGTTCACGCGCATCATCATAGGTAACTAAGCAACAGTGGTGAACTCGACAATCGACTACTGTGGACTTCGACCGAAAACAGGATGTAAATACAGGTATGTGCGCTGGCCGAATTAACTTTTTATTCATATCTTTCACATCTACTGCAGTCAGATTCACTCGTGTTCACTCTGAAGGAATCACTCACATGGCTGGGCACTTGTAATGACACATCAAGGATGTTAAGAGGCTAAAAGCAGGTTTAAAACTTGCCCCATTGAAGTCAACAGGGTGCAAATTTTAAAAAGAGGATAACACAACCGATTTTTGTCGTTGTTCTCTGTATTGACAGCACTCCAAATGTACAAAAAAATGAACTCAATGTTAAAATTGACCGGAGTTCTCCTTTAACATGCTATATAAAAATATCTGTGGGGTATTTTGAGCTAAAACTTCACACACACACACTTATTTTTAAGAGATTAATAAGAGACTTATTTTACATCTTGTGAAAAGGGAATTATACCAGCCCTTTAATATGACGTTCAACACTTCAGGATCAGGATCCAGGGACCGCCGGCTGGCAGTGTTCACGTGTGCCGTGTGTGCCAGCAGTCTGGCAGAAGCGCAAGTGCAAGTCATGTTTTAATCTTGCTTCGCATAGCATGCTGAACTCAGCAGAAAATATGTTGAAAATGTACAAGAACCCATTTGTCATCACAATATTTTGCAATTAAGACTTTTACGTTTGAGCTTAGCAACACAAAATAATGTTGTGAATGACTCACCAAGTGTTTGAACAAGATCTGTCGAGTTTAATCCACAAACAGAAACACAGACTGAATCCAGACGATTTAAGCCGTTTACTGCAGGGTCATTTCATCTCAAATCAAACTAATTTCAGAAACTTCCCCAGCTCAAATTTTACATTTTGTTCATATTTTTTTCTGTGATAAATGATAAAGGGCAAAATATTAAATTTCATGAATTAATATTTATTGAATATCCAGTCAAAATGATAAATTTGACCTGAGATTTGGAGCCAAATCACAGGAGGGTAAATGACTTTAGAAAGATGGCAGCATCATTATTTTGCTTTTACACAGAGATTGTTAGGTCCGTTAGTGAAATCTGTTGACTTCAGCAATCTTTGCTGCATTATATGCCAACAGTGACAGTTCAAATATGGAGAAACATTTTTTTTTTCCCAAAGTCTGCATTCGTATAACTCAAGAAGTGTTTAAGATATCTTAATATCCTTTTAGATTTTGGTTCTTAACAAACTATTCTCTCAGTATGTTCATTTTAAGGCCCAATATTGTTTATTTCCAGAGAAATGAGGATCTAAATGTGACTCCATGAGTAAATTGTTGAACTTTGCCCATTTTCAATGGTCAAAAACCAGATGTGGATCACTTTTCAAACAGCTGATACTTATTATATTTATTATATAAGAGCAATGTCTGAAGGACAAATAATGCGCCCAAAACTGTAACCATTGGCATATAATGCAGCAAAAATAGCTAAAGTCAACAGATTTTACTAACAGACCTCTGTGTAAAAATAAAATAATGATGCTGCCATCATTTGACGACAGACTTTGGTTCAGGCATTTCAGAATGAGCAAAACAACTTTCCAGATACTGTGCAATGAGATCGGTCCAATGGTTGGTCCAGTTATGCTGTCTCATCATGCAAAGTCACATGACTTTTTTTTTTTTAAATGCGCACCAAGGGATTTATTCAGTTCTCATCGTGGTTTATGTGCATGTCTTCTTATCTCAACTGAGCGCATCATTTTTAGAATTTATGCATTTCCATCCAGTGTTTTTTTTTATGCGAGATCCCAAAGTTCACATAAAAATAGACGGATGGAAACTTGGCTAGTGAAGACGTGGTTTGTCATGATTCTCAACACAGTCTAGCTAATCTGCATTAACAATTATATAATTAAGCTCCTGGGACCCACTGTCCAGAGTTGAGGACATTATATTTTAGTGAATTTCTCTGACACCATACATGTCACAGTTCTCAGTCGGGATGTCCTGTTACCAAATGCTTGGGAGTTTAACTTCTGCTTGGTCTTTAAAAATGACTGACATTAATTTAGTGATCAAATTTAGCACTCTTATGGAAATATGACAATATATTGTAATTATAATTTAAATCGGATTCATTTTCAAATTGTTTATTGGTATAAATCAACATCTCAGGAAAATGTTATGGGGTTTCTAATCAAAATATGACTTTCTGTTACAGAACAGGGCACTAATTTCTAGGGCTGGGTATTGGCATAAATTTCACAATTCGATTTCGATTCACAAGCTTGCAATTCGATTCGATTCAATGTTGATTATTTTGGATATCAGGTACAATACATGGCAAATTTTCTCAAGGAACACAAATCTCTTCACTAATTCTGTAAACTATGGGAGTCAGTTGTAGCCTATAGGCTTCATTAGCCTACTGTAATACTGAAGGTACAAATGAACTGATTTGTATACAAACACTTAAATTACACTTTTATTTATTTTTATAATAATAAAGTTATATGAAATATAAACATTTAAATGGTGGCTGTCATAAAAACCTGCCAGATTTATTGAAACATGCATTAAATATTGAAGAACATTAAAAATTATAATGAATATGTAATATGGTGCATATATTAAGCAAAATGCTTCCAGAGTTAATATTTCTCACTGACTGGCGAGTTTATGATCACTGGATATGGTTTTTCTGAGGTAAATGTGACGTTACATGACATTGTTTACAAGCTGTTTTACTGACGTCTTTCCACGGTTGAAACACTGATTGAGCGACTCCATGTCACATGATACGGACTTCGATAAGTTGTGCTCTACCTTTAACACACTTTCAGAAGCTCATTCATGTTTATCTCGCGCTGTAACTGGTGTTATTAAGGCGGAGGAGGAGATCATGTGCTTCTCTAGAGCTGAGCCAGAGCGATCTCACGCCATAGCAACAAAACGGTGTTTATGTTTTTGAATTTCGTAAGAAAATGGACGTAATTTGAAATCTGAGACTTTGTTTCATATGAATAGTAGCAAAGCACAAAGATTATAGCGATTTATTGGATGGGATGCGCAACAATGTTACATTCATTCATCAACTGAAAACAGGATGACTAATCGATTCTTGGGATTTAAGAATCGATATCGGCTCGTAAAAATGAGAATCGATTAAAATCGAGAAATCAATATTTTTTACCCTACTAATTTCATACATGTCCATTGTAGAGGACTGTAAATCAAACATGTACATCATGTTTATCAGGCATTTTGGGGAGACACAACAAGTGAATAGGGAAAGAAATTACATATCAATATCAACATTCCTATGAAATATTAGATATTATTATGAAAATGTTGCCAACTATTGCTCCCATTATTACACTTCTTTTTTCATTGCATGTTGCCCTAAGAACACACTTATAAGCAAATTAGATACAGTGTATTGAATGGGAAAACCAATGTATGACCATTTTACAGTAAGTAAAATGGTAAAATCAGTTCATTCAGTTGTATCTTTCATGGCATAGTTGAGAATCATCTTTAAACAAAGTTCGGTCAAAAAAAATCTTGAAACCTAAAAATTGATTGGTGAATGCAAAAAAAAAAAAAAAAAAAACTAAACATTGTTTACTTTAATTGTCATAAAAAAGGAGGTTAAATGTTGTTTTTTTTAAATCATGAAAGCCAAGTATTAGAAAATCAGACAGTGGTGCAGGACTGAGTCGTGCTCTCACCGTCAGCCACCTTCAGCGGCTCGTCCTCCTGCGTCTCAGCGTCTCCACTGCGCTGGATGATCTCCAGCTCTTTAAAGTAGTCCACCATGACCTGCTCGTCCAGAGAGTCCTGCGAGCTGCAGCGCTGGTACGGGGCCTTGTCGGGGCCCGACCCCGGGGCCGCCGCGGGGCCTTTGCTCCTCTGGACATTGTACTGACCGGTTTTGCGGCTGCATCAAAACAGAGAAGAGACAGATGTCAAATAAACCAAATCATTAATGGAGCAACCTTCATGTCTCTCTCTCGAAACCAACACGGAAGTGACTTAAACTGCAGTTCATCGACTGGCCACTAGAGACTGGCTGCAAAAGAGAGTCAATCCCATAGACCCCCCATGTTAATATGCACAACTTAAAGCAGAAAAAAAATATGTTTACAGTCTGGTGCAAAAAGTGGTTTTGGTCTATAGCTAATGTTGCCCTTCATGACGACTGTGAGGGGGTGATTTTTTTTATAACTCATCCGTTTAAATTATATTAAGCCTTAAAGTTCTGCATAATTAAGGGCGTGGCCACTTGAGTGACAGGTGGATTGCCGCTGATGTCACTACTAGCCGTTTGTCTGCTGTGTGTTAGTGTCACGTCACCTCAGCTAATCCGCCTCGCTGCACATTTTCAGTTATCCGGGAGTGACGCTGCCAAGATGGCGGCGGCCGGCTCCGCCCACTTTGGGCTTCAAAAATGCTCTTCAGAAACCCATGGGTGACGTCACGGACACTACGTAAATATTTTTACACAGTCTATGGGTGAAACCAGTGCTGTTCACAGTCAGCTCTCCAACACCAGTGACAGACAGCGGGGCTTCAACATGAGCACTTCTCCGTTTGCGCTGGACTCGCTCGCTCAATCATCAGCGTCTGACAACAGTTGAAGGGAAATGTATTTTTAATGAGGGATATTGTGCCTATGAAAAGCCTTCATTGTAATTGTGATGACTGATATTCACCACCCACTGAACTGAACACCAAGACTGCAAATTTCTATTACAAATCATTGGTAACACTTTAGTTTAGGGTCCAATTCTCTCTATTAACGAAGTGCTTATTAGCATGCATATTACTAGGATATTGCCTGCTAATTAGTACTTATAAAGCACATATTAATGCCTTATTCTGCATGATCATATTCTACATCTCTTAATGACAGAATTTTCATTTATAAGTGAACTATCCCTTAATTCACCCAATACCTAAACTTAATAACAACTACCTTACTAACTATTAATAAGCAGTAATTACGAGTTTGAGGCAAAAGTCGTGATTAATAGTGAGAATTGGACCCTAAACTAAAGTATAATGTTTCTTAAAAAGCAATTATTATATGGCTCCTCAAGTTCAATTTATTTTTTGTGAAGCAGAGTTTGCACTAGGGCTTCAACTAATGATTTGGATAATCAATCAATTAATCAGTCTATTATTTCTTCGATTCATTTGATGATTGTCCACAGAAATGGTTTATTCACAACTGTAACGTGACATGACTGGCGGAAGTTTTCCAAGCACAGTGAAGACATGATTAATCGATAATCAAATTCGCTGACAATTACTATTCATTTGATTGATTAGTAGTTGTCCTAGTTTGCACAACTATTGTTGCTTTCCCACTGTGTGGCACGACTCGCTTTACTTTTCCACTGCTAATAAACCATCGTTTATTAGTTCACAATCTGCACTGTTATAGTAGACAGTATATGAAAAGGTATTAGCGTTTGCCATGTGCTAGCTAGCTGAGTAGAAATACATAATCATGTTTGGCTTGGTCCCCTCAAAGTTGCGTTGAGTTTGAGAGCTCCATCTATCACTGTTTTCCATGTTCGTAGAGTTAGTTTCTGGAGTAAATATGTAGGCTATAATCTGTGTTTACTTACTGAGATTTTACTTCTGATTGTGTGAAATCTTTTAGAGGCAAAATTCACTGAGAAAAATCATGCTAAGAGGTTTGACAGTGGAAACGAAACCTTGACTAGCGGACTTCAGGGGGGAAAGTGCTACAGAAGTGCCGAATATGACTCTGCTCTGAGTCTTTTCTTCTCATTGAAAGCATGACACAGCAGGAATGAAGAGCTCCCGCTGCTTATCCTGCCAACGGGATCAGGACAGGAAGTCCCAAAAAACAAGGAAATAAAGATGCTATTGTGAGGCTGATTGTTCGCCTGGTTTCTGGGGCAGGACGGGCACAGAGAGCTCTCTCAGACGCTGGATGAAGGTATAAATAAAAGCTCAAAGCTCAGCACTCTTCACTGCTGCTGGACATCCGAGACACTTGATGTCGGCAAGCGGTTTTCTGGCTCGGATCAGGCGTGTAGCCAAAGATTTCAGTTCACTGAGGTTGTAATGGGGGCAGTCGCTGGAAAACGGTGATCAAGCAGAAAGTAGCTCTTCAGTTTCTGGGTCACGGCTGCTTTAACCCCTTAACTGTCACCCCCCTTTATGAGAATGGACGTTAAAATGCACTATTCAAACTTAAATGGTTGTAATTCAAGAATGCTTTTGGGTATAGACCCTAGATTTGGTCTTGTTTTAAAGAAAACACTCAGCAGAGTATTGCTGCGAATTGTTGAAAGCACTTCAAAAAAATGTAAGTATGAAAAAGTTATGGAAGTTTAAACTTACAGTAAATCAAATATACTGTACTTAATATTTTTCCTTTTTTTATAAAATATGTATTTTACAAAATATTTTTTACTATAAAATTAAAGCCATATATCTAACCAAGTTGTGTTCCAAATTTGAAGTTGATATCACAAAAATTGAAGTTCCCATGAGATTTTGTTTAGGCGTAGTACCAAAAATAGCCACCGGGTGACATTGAATTCCCTTGAATTTAATTGTATGCATTCTGCCGTAGCAAATTAATACATTTCTGTCCAAATATCACTTCTGTCACAAAATATGGGACCTTGAGACTCAGACCTTTCTGACAATATGTGTTTTGTCAAGATTAGAAAAGGTTTTGATCATAAATTATGAAACATGACGACGCCCAAAAGGGGAGAGGCCAGAAAAAATAATTTAGAGTACCGTTTCTATGGCAACACAACGTCCAATTTCAAATCGGTTTTCACAGGATGAATTCTGAGTTTGTAAGCTTTCAAATGATACCTAATTTATGATAACTACTAAAATATGTGATGTATAAAAAAGCGATAAAAAATATATTATATTTAGAGGATAATATATATTATACTTTTTAGAGGATAATTTTATATATTTTTTTATGGACAAATACTAGTTTATATATTTTGGTTAAAAAAAATTAGCATGAAAACCAAAGTTTCAATTATTAAAAGTGTGTGCGTCGACTTTTTGTGACGAAGGCCAGAACTCCTGTTATGATGTAGATTTTTTGAGGTGCACTAATTGCATAAATTAATCTATTTTTGTTCCTACATAATTTTTAACAAAAAACAGTGGCAAAATATCTATTTAGGAGTCTTAGACCTTTCCAACGATATATAGTTTGTCATGATTAGATTAGGATTTTATGGAAGCATATTGCATTCACCTGAAGAAAAAAATCTACTCTGTTTTTCTGAATTAACGAGTTAATTATCTCAGAATTACGAGATAATTTTTCATGAAAAAAAAGTTTTTGCTCTGTTTTTCTGAATTAATGAGTTAATTATCTCAGAATTATGAGAATTTTTTTTCTTGAAATAAAAATATTTGATCTGTTTTTCTGAATTAATGACTTAATTATCTCAGAATTATGAGAATTTTTTTTCTTGAAATAAAAATATTTGCTCTGTTTTTCTGAATTAATGACTTAATTATCTCAGAATTATGAGATCATTTTTCATTAAAAAAAAGTTGTTCTGTTTTTCTGAATTAACGAGTTCATTATCTCAGAATTACGAGATAATTTTTCATGAATAAAAAGTTTTTGCTGTTTTTCTGAATTAATGACTTAATTATCTCAGAATTATGAGATCATTTTTCATAAAAAAAATTTGTTCTGTTTTTCTGAATTAACGACTTAATTATCTCAGAATTATGAGATAATTTTTCATTTAAAAAAAATTTGCTCTGTTTTTCTGAATTAATGACTTAATTATCTCAGAATTCTGAGATAATTAACTCATTAATTCAGAAAAACAGAGTAGATTTTTTTCCTCAAGTGAATGCAATACGCTTCCGTAGGATTTAATAGTAATATAGTGCAGTAACCTTAGGTGTCCCGGTACCGGGACGGTGACTGAACCTGACGAAGACCTTCGGGTCGAAGCGTCGTACAGTCCAATAAAGAGACTCACTGGAAGCAGTGGCAGTGCGCCGACGTTTCTTTACTCTCAAATCAAAGGGTTTGACCATTTTTTTAAATAACATCACTGACCAGAAACTGGCAAATCATGTTTCAAGGCCGTTTCAGAGAGAAGGACATGATTTGATGGGGGAACGAGTGTTTGATTGAGCATGAGAAGAGAAAGAAGTTCATATATCTGCTAAAAGCTGCTTAGCCAACATTTAAGAGTACACTAGCATATAGCAACTAACACTTCACGGGGTCTTTAATATGAAGACACCATCCAGCCAGAACAAATCAAACATTTACTCTTTTAACAAATCACCCTTCTTCGTCACGTTGGCTGAGGTGATTTGCATTTGCAGTCGGTCACATGCTAATAGTGGCATCTCAAATCATTCATTGCGAATACACGGCTCTCGAACGAAAAGGGGGAAAATCAACAACCTTTCCTCGGCCATAAACGCTGCGGTTCATGGTTTAGCTATTAACAAGGGTTGGTGTCGAGGGGAACCGGGGGAGTGAGCGCGTCTCTCGGTGGACTCGACATGCTAAAGGTCAGGCTGAAACACAGCAGATAAAGAAAGAGAAAGGGTCAAGAGTCACATTGTTTCTCAATTTGCATAGACAAACAAAAGAGGCAGTCTACAGCAGACAAAACACTAACACACTGTGTGTCCTCGCGGAGATGTGCGAGCGCGGGACGGGCTGGCGGTGGTTACAGAGGCCGGTCAAAGGGCCAAAAGCAGTGTAGGAGTGCGAGCCGTTTCTATGAGGAGCGGGAGTGTGGCGGAGGAATGCGGCGGCTTGGAGACGTGACGCGCTTAAACATGTGCTTTCATGTTACACTGCTGAGAGAGAAACACACTGAACTGGCATGATGTGATGCATTTCAAAGGGAAACAGAAATGGATCATGGGACTTGAGTTTGTTTTCAATTTAAACCAATATTGTAGGCGTGTAACGATGCCCTCACGTCACGATTCGATACATATCACGAGACTCAACTCACGATACCATATTATTGTGATACTCTAAGATATATGATAGAAGGATAACAAAACAATTTTTATTAAAATACTGATTTTGTGTTACATTGTGTGTGTAAATGAACAGGCTTGGACTTGGTGCTGAAACCCAAAACACAGGACAATAGAGACGCCAGAATAACAATATTCATGATTCTGAAGCTGAAAATACTGAATTATTTAGATGAATCTGCTTGCACTCTTTCACTGACTAGATATATTTAAAATAGTGTAGGACACTTTTTACTGCTAACATCAGACATTTGGCATTATTAAGAACCATAAATATTCCCCCATTGCATTATTATACATTATATTCAACATTATATATAGCAGTTTAATGTAGTTCTGACACTAAAACTCTGAAAACTTGAATTTTTTCTCACACAGTAAATTTTATGGTAATACTTTATTTTACAGTGTCTTTGTTACATATGTTACATGTACTTACCATAGTAATAACAGTAAATTATGCATAATTACATGCAACTAACCCTCAACCAAAGCCTAATCCTACCCTAACCCTATAGTAAGTACATGTAGTTACTTAATATTACTCAGTACTTAAATATATAATTACACTGTAACAATGACACCTTAAAATAAAGTGTAAACAGTTTTATTTTGGGTGAACTATCCATAATACAGATTGCCACTGTCCACGATACATATTGTTGCATTTTTGTATTAAGATTGTGACACGATATATTGTTACACCCCTACAATATTGCATATGCAGGTTAAAATGACTTAAAGCACCACTTTATTGGTGTGTGTTTTTCATGAGGTGCTCTTTTCACTTATCATTGGTATATGACATAACCATGGTAAATGACAGCGCTACTGAAACACGCATAGTCAGATAATATGACCTCTCCTTTAACGCTCTCTGATCTTGATTAGCTGATGATTAATAAAGTGCAGCTCATATGTATCTGTTGCTTTCGTTGACTTGAACGTTAAACTTGCATATAGTGCGGGAACTGAAGACACTTGAGGCCAGGTGTAAATCCTGCACCGTTTTAACTAATCAGATCCACGCATTAACTGACATTATTTTCTATTTTAGTTTTTTTTTTTTATGTCAATTTTTATTTATATTTTAGTATGCATGTATTAATATTCAAGCATGTGTGTGAAGCTAATTAAATTACAGTTTTCTCATTAAATGAGAAATTATCATTACAATACATTTTCATTGTGTTTTATAAAGAAAAAGATTCTAATTTTAACAGGCCATATTTATGGAAGCTTGTTTCCGCCACAGAATAAAACATTTTAAAAGATAATTGCGACAGTTTATCTCACAATTGCGAGATATAAAGTCAGAATTGCGTGAAATAAAGTCAGAATTGCGAGATATAAAGTCAGAATTGTGTGAAATAAAGTCGCAATTGCGAGATATAAAGTCAAAATTGTGTGAAATAAAGTCGCAATTGCGTGTTATAAAGTCAAAATTGCGTGAAATAAAGTCGCAATTGCGTGTTATAAAGTCAAAATTGCGTGAAATAAAGTCGCAATTGTTGAAGCTCCGCCCCCTGTGCCGGGAGCAGCAGCTCATTTGCATTTAAAGGGACAGACACAAAAAGGTGCGTTTTTGCTCACCCTCAAAAAGTGACAATTTTAACATGCGATATTAAAATATCTGTGGGGTATTTTGAGCTAAAACTTCACATTCACACTCTGGGGACATCAGAGACTTATCTTGTGAAAAGGGCATTATACCACCCCTTTAAAAAGTCGCAATTACCTTTTTTATTTTTCACTCTGGCGGAAACAAGCTTCCATACATATTTTACCCACACTTAATAAATAATAAGCAGAGCTGCATGTACTGGGAGTGAAGTCACTGAAGGTTTCTCTGGGGGCTCGTATGATCTCAGTGTGTGTGAGTGTCGCGACACACACTCCTCTTCGGGAAATAACAGTGGATTATGAGCTGTGTTTCCTGATCCTGTGGGACTCGCTGCTGGCGTCTCCATGGGAACGGCTCAAAAGCTCAGGAGTCCGAGCGGGATCGGAGGAACAGCCGAACGCTGATGCATCAGGACCGTGTAGATCGACCTTTACACTGTTCAAGAAGGATGGGGAAGAGACGTGTGTATATATGATGCTCAGGTTATAGTTTATCACATCAGCACTTCAGATGCGCGAACACGATCGACTCAGAGTTAAACTATCTCTCAGAGCCGTCTGAGAGTTCACACGTCTCAGCATGAGTGGAAACTATTTCATGCCTACCTTTGTTTCTTTGCTTCCTGCAGGAAGACGTTAAAGCTCATTCTCAGTGGCACACAACAAAACACAACGAGATCGTCCCTAAAAGCTTATTTTTTTAGGGTCGCTTTTATCTGATTATTTTGAAATTATTATATTTTTGGAACTTTTGATATTATGCTTTTATTTTGTTTTTGTTTTTCACTTTGTCTGTATGACACTTTCATTAATGCATTCATTGTTTGTATAATTGTATGTTTTATTGGATCTCATTCTTGTGAAGTGCTTTGAGATGCTACTTTTAAAGATGCTTTAGAAAATAACGTTTATAATTATTATTATTATATATTTTTATTTAAAAGATTGCATAATAAGACCATGTCACGTCACACATAATCTCAACTTTATTTGTGTTGAAGTGAACTTCTCAAACCAGACATAGAGGAGCAGATGATCTGTGTCTGTGATGATTGCGCTTGTTTATTCTGTACAGTGTGTGTGTGTGTGTGTGTGTGTGCGTGTGCGTGTGTGTGGTGAAAGAGACATCTTTGAGTCCTGACCCTGCTGAACATCCAACGCCCATCACAGACATCACACACAAAGCACGAGCGCACTATGAATGAAATATTCATTATGCAATGGTACAGCCACACAGGATGGAAAGTCAAGCGATGTTTACCATGTCAGCACCGGTTAAACCATCAAACACAACAACACAAAACACACACACACACACACCCTTCCATGCTCCTCACGGAGATACTCCCAACGTCATGAGCATGATCCATGTGTACCTTCACAGATACTTCACCTTCATCAGAGAGATGCCGAAATCCAGCCACATTATGAGCTAACGCACACACACACACACACACGCGCACACACACACGCACCGACTCCACAGGCTGCTTTATTTTTTCCAAATTCAGTGTTTTCCATTTTAATGGTTTATGTACAATAATCTTATTGAATGAATTCATGAAACTTTGACGTTAAACTTTAAATGTTTTATTTTTAGAGCTGTGAGTTTGTGTGTGAATCTGACGATAGTTTTCTGAACTCTTTTTCTTTCCTGAGCGATGAGACTTAAGTCCAAAGTGCACTTCGGCTGTCTGTGACGGTCCTTGCTTTAATATGCATCTGGGGTCTCATTTATAAAACTGTGCGTAGGATCCTTACTAAAAGTGTACGTGCGCCCGAAAGCCAAAAATGGCGTACGCCACGAAATATTCAGACTTATAAAAGCATTCGTACGCCAGAACCTGCGCTAGATTCACTTTATAAATCCCAGTCAGCGGAAGATTGTGCGCACATGCGTCTCCACCCGATATAACCATATATGGAGCTTACAACGCCTAGTTTTACTATGCAGATCCTCATCTACATATCATTTGCATATGATTATTCATCCACGTGATAATGTTTAACGGTACAAGACACATTACATTAATAAAAATCACGTAGCCTATCCTTCCCTTGTTTTTGAATATATAAATCAAATAGTGTAAAATACATTTCAGAGAAAGTTTTTCTCAATCTTTTCCACTTGCCGAATTGTATTTTTAATTGATTTATATTTTTAATGGAAACAGATAGGCCTTGGGCATTATTTGCACAAAACTATTATCTCAGACAATCTTGTATTATCATGATAAGCAATTATCTCTGTGGTTAAAACTTTAAAACACAGCATGCCACAGGAAAAGTGTTCAGAAGCGTCGCATCCACTACAAATATATCTATTGTATTGTAACTTCTCAGTAATGATTTCATGTTTAAGTGTTTAACTCCATTAATTTGAATGGCATATTTAATCTAAATGTTTATATCAGAAGTAAAACATTATTTTATTTATTTAAACAGTTATTTGCGTCAGTAAACGATCCATCGCGCCATTTAAGAAGGGATGGATATTTGCTTCAAGTGACAGGCTTGGTGAGTGAAATTATATTTGTATTATCTTTCTGTATGCGTTTAATTTTCTTAAGATTTTCTGTCTAAAAGTGACCAAAAATACATTTAACTCCAGCTCACCATCGGTGTCGCCAAAGTGCTCCATCTCCAAAACATTCGTACGCATGGGTCAGAGTTTGCGTGAAGGTGCGCAAATTTTTTTAATGTTTTTATAAATCACAACTTATGCGTGGGAAGTGGCGTACGCCTCTCTCAGGGCCTGTTTGTGCGTACGCAACGGGTATAAATGAGTTTTCGGCTTTTATGTCGGGCAGAATCTGCGATCTCTGACCCAGTTTGTTCGCTGGCGCCCATGGCTGAAAGACGCTGTGTTTCCCACCAACTGGCAACCCGGGGTGTCGAAACCCCATTGGGTGAACTGGCAGTGGGCGGAGTCACACAGACCAAACCAGCAGTTTCCGGCTGTAGAAGTGTTTCTCGGAGAGACCAGTGCGTGTTTCCTAAATGTCTGCAAACATATCATTGTATTTTTATGCTTTAGTACGGTCAAACAAACACATACAGCACCTTTAACATGAGCGAGCTCAGCAGAATGATGCATGAAATCAACGAATGTTTGGTAGGGAAATAAACTACAATAATGCATTCTTAATAAAAAAAGTGCTTAAATAGACAATTTCCTTTTATTTTGAGCTGGAATTTGACAGACGTTTCTTTGTGATGGACTATTCTCCCACACAGTGCTCTGTTAGATCCAATTATAGACACAAACTTCTTTTTTTAAACATGCTTCCATGCTGAATCTAAACAACAGGCCCGTCTGCAAACAACCAGCAAAAAGCAGATGCCCGAGCAAACAGCCAAAGGCCAGTTGGCAGAGCCTCACACACACACACACACACACACACGAGGAACACAGAAACCTTCTCCTCAGGCCGCTGTGCTCCGGCCGGACGAGTCCTCGAGGGAGTTGTGGTCGCAGCTGCTGAACGAGGAACACACCTGTACATCTGAGGACACACACACACACACACAACAGCCAGCATCCCGTTTCACCACCGTCAGCTCCAGCAGGAGCACACACACACACACACACACACACACGTCACAGAGTGGACATTAGTTCAGACGGTCTCTGTTAAAGGCACCATGAAATCAAAACTGACTTATTCTCTTCTCTGATGACGAGGGCGGAGCAACCTGTCAATCACACGAGATCCACCAATAAGAGTAGGGATGCGCCAATACCATTTTTTCAGAACCGATCCGATCCAATATCAGCAGGGTTTTTTTTAAATCAATGTAGAGTTTGCTGAACTGATAATTACTCTTGTGTGTTAAAGGGATACTCCACTTTTTTTGGAAATAGGCTCATTTTACAACTCAAGTTAAACAGTTGAGTTTTACCGTTTTCGAATCCATTCAGCCGATCTCCGGGTCTGGCAGACGCTTATTATACTTGTGAGCGGCTCATATGAGGAGTTTCTGGGTGTTTCTCCCTCAGATCTGCTTCGAGGTCTTGATTGTGGCATTTATTTGAGGTTTAGAATCCATTATTCCTGTAATTCTTTTGTCTTTTATGAGTTTAATAAAGAACTCTGTCTCGTATTCTGTCCAAACACACCGCGTCATCTACGTCAGGTGACTGTAAATGCGTTTCCATTGCAGTTTTGCGAAATATTTCTTTTTCGAATTGCCTGAAAAACCCCCTCATGCGAGCGTGAAAACTTTTTTGCGATAAATGGGAGTTTCCATTGGCCGTATTTTCAATTCGCAATTTCAATTTGGGTAATGGAAACGCAGCTAGTGTCTGTCGGCCTCCACCAAAGACCCTTTTTGACCCAGGAAAAGCCCTGAATCGGGAAGAAAATATCAGTGCAACTTTTTTCAACTTTTTAAAACTGGTCGACTGATATGGGATTTTCGATGGCTAATGCCAATTATAAAGAACATCATGTTTGACCGTTTGTCATTGAAGCTGTTCAAATATGTTATAATAGCTACATCAATGACAATAGATTAACATGAAATGCATTAACAGTGAACACAGTAAACTAGGTCTTAACGATATTCTGTTTTAACATCGACATCGCGATGTGCGAATGAGCGATATCACATCGCCGGAACATGCGATGTGAAGGGTAGTAGCACCCATGGTGTATTAAAAGAACGGTAGCACACAGTAAACACGAGTTTGTTGTATTGCTTGTTGCTGGGGTGACATACACGTTCCGCGTGCTTGCACAGTGATTGGTTCGCTGAGCCGCTGCTCACCGCGCTCACAGCCAACATTCACTGGCATCCTATAGCTAAAAATGGGCGACGAAGAATAAAAAATAAATAAATAAATAATTTGATTTCGTACCAAAAAGAAAGTCAAAATCAGCTATTTGGGACTATTTCGTCTACAAAAAGGAGGATGTTGACCAAAAAGAGGTACTTTGCTGGAGTGTTATAAAGTTGTGGATGGTTGTCTTTTTTAAAAAGTATTTTATTTTTCGTGTTCGCATTTATGAGGAAAAAACAATGTTACGTGACAGTTCTCCATTACGGACGCGACCGTTATGAAAACGGCACTAAAAGACTGCTTTAAAACTTTCACAGAGACCTCAAACAGAAAGCACAAAGCCTTTCTTTAAAGTGAATTTCGTTTTGTATTAATTATATCTTAATTTTAATCAGTGTTTCTTTATCCAATTTCCTGGATTTAATAAATAAAAAGTAAATATAGCAGACATAATCACGACACGGAGGCGCCAGCGCCTGAATCCATGAACCGAAACTCAGCGTATAAGGTAGCCTACTCGCCTCACACACCTAAAAAAAATATATAAATATATCTATTATCTACAGAAATCTCTACTTTTAAACAGAACCATTCAAAACAAAATAAAACTATGTAATCCCTATGAAAAGTCCATTTCTCTCCCACGCGATCACTACTGCGAAGATCGTCAACTTCATCTTTACAGAAAACACTTGTTTATTAATAAACAATTAAAATGTCTCATTGTAGTATTTTACATATTCATTATCATTACTTTTGCTGGTTCTTTGTGACAGCTTTTAAGTGCCGTTTACATGAACGCGTCACTGCATCAGCACCGAAAACAGAGAGACAGAGAGAGACACAGAGAGAGAGAGAGAATAAGATTTTTTGACAAATATTTTTTTCGAATTCTGACAGAAATATGTTCTAATTTTGGAATAAAATATTAAGTGGCCTTTTTGTCACTTGTAATGAAGCTTGCTTAGTGAAATTATTAATATCATGGAATGGTAGGCTAATTATTGACTTTAGCCTGGATTGATGGCACGCAATATCGCAATATATATCGTTGGGAAAAAAATATCGCAATTTAATTTTTTTCCAATATCCTGCAGCCCTACAGTAAACCCTAATAAGTTAACAGAACTGGAAAAAAATGTAGAAGATCAGTTAAAAAATGTGAGGTTAATAAACTCCAAGACTAGAGCTTTATATTTTGGATTTGTACTAAACAAGTAAGCTATAAACACTAAAGTTTAGCTAACTGATCTTAAGTGTCCCGTTGTGCCTGTACTCACGCTACTATAATATTCACTTAAAATATAGGCTAAGCGTAGCCCATTATCCACTGATAACACTGTCTGTGAGGATGTGTGGTTATCGGCTGAGGCTATAATTGTGTGAATTATAAGTCAATGTTTTGTAGCATTTCAGGAATATAACATACATCTCATTCTTGTAATTCCGTTGAACTGCATCATATCAGCATCAGCCACTGATAAACCTGTGGTTTGGTCATGTGACACTGCAGTGTTTACCAGCTTTGGTCATCCAATAATGAGTCGACTATTAAAATGAACAGCTATGTTATTTCTTAACAATAGTTAACAAATAAAACACAAATGTTTTTTTTTTTACTGTGTTGTTATAGTTATTATTTTAGAATTATATAAAAATTATGAGAAAACTTGATGAGAAATATAGTTCGTTTTAATAAATAAATAGAACAATAATAGTTGCATTGTTAATGTTAATGTTTGTTTTATTGATGGTTTAAGTAATGTATATTTATTTAAGCTGAAGATGGTGTCAACACTAAGGGTGTGAAACATTAATTTACATCTGCACGCCTGGTTAAAGGGTTAGTTCACCCAAAAATGAAAATTCTGTCAGTAATTACTGCACGTCACCACGTAGGCTCACAATTGGCCGAAGCAGGTCATGTGTGTGATGCGTGATGACGTGCAACACAGACGCGCAACGCAAAAACACTATGTGAAAAGACCCGAGGCCCAGAGAGAAGGAAATGAATAGTGGAATAAAGTCGTTATTTTTGTTTGTTCTTGCGCACAAAAAGTATTCTCGTCGCTTTATAAACTTAAGATCGAGCCACTGGAGTCACTTGGACTATATTAACGATGTCTTTAATACATTTTCCGGGCCAGCAAGTTTCAGTCCCTTAGAAGCCTATGGAGGAGTGATCCAGCTCTCAGATTTCATCAAAAATATCTTAATTTATGTTCCGAAGATGAACGAAGGTCTTACGGGGTTGGAACAACATGAGGGTGAGTAATTACTGACAGAATTTTCATTTTTGGGTGAACTAACCCTTTAAACTACCTCATGTCTCAAAGCACATAACATTACAGTAATAATGAACGGCCCTAACTCTGCATAGCAGGTAGGACATCCTATCACTGCATTCGGACCGAATCCAATGATTGGACGAACATTTTATGGTCCTACACCTTACACACACACACACACACACACACACACACACACACACACACACACATTTAGACCACTTAACTTAGTAATTGCTGTCAGGATTTGAAGAGACTTTCAACCAGCATAACAAAAAAAAATTCTGGAACAAATCACCTAAGTTACCCTGCCTTTAAGCAATATACAGTACAAGTTCCCAAATACTACACAATCCCTCAAAAGCTGAAGTAACTTAGATCAAACCAAACTCAACTCAACAGCAATATTAGGTTACCAGCAGCTGCTTAACAAACTTCCACAAAATCTCCACAAGATCTGTCCATCTTCACAGATGTGTAATGCCTAGCTAGGCAGCACGGTGGCGCGCACGTATATGACGCCCACCTCACTAGGTTTGAGACACAGCCCTAGGATACAGTTGCCATAAATAGTGCACACTGCTCTGGGTAATAAATGAATGCGTTCATGCGATCCCTCACCTCGCTCCTAGAAACTCCGTTTGCTCTTCCTTTGCTCTCAGCACGGCTTCAGCATTGCTGGTGTAAGCGGTTAACACGACGCCCTGCTCGTCCTGCTGTCGACTCATCTTCAGTGCCACATTATTAGGGAAGTTTCGGTGTAACTTCGGACGAACTGCGGCCGCTCGACTCTCCCCTGACAACATGAATAATCAGAGTCATGAAGCTCCGCCCCGTGGGCGGCGACACGACCAATCCTGGCGTGGCGAAGACTCGTCTAATGAATATTAATCGCATTATGTCACGCTTACCCACCTGATTGGCTGAAATGCATACGTTGTTATCGTTTATTATGGTGAAGGCTTGACTCATGAATATTAATAAATTATGTACACATAAAAGATACGAGTAAATGCAGCGGGGCGAGACTCATGTTGTGCTGCTCTAAAAAAACGATTAAACGTTTTAAATTAGACAGTAAACTTCAGTCAGTCCCTCAGAGATTAAATCATGTTTATATACTGTTGCACAGCGGCATCTATTGATCCCCAGTGATTTACCTCAGCTCGCATCTCAGCTGATGTGTATTAATTTAATTACCTTAGTTCCGTTAATTAATAATGGCACCTCATATCTATCGGTCAGGTTGATGTGAAAAATACTTAAAAGCTTAGTGTATTGTTCTGTCACGTATAAAGCTATGTTGAGACCAAAAACCCTTCAGTTGATCAGTGATATTTTCTCACGGACGTCGTTGCCTTTTCCACTACATCGATTTCTGATTCTGACTGACCTAACTCCCGTTGCTCGTGTTTTCCTGCTGTTCTAATTAGTTTTAGCAGTCCATCTTCGGGATCTCTTTTTATCAGAAACACCATCAGCTTTACTCGTGGATATGGAATGAAAATATGCTTGACTGCGTTATTGACATTGTGGCGATGTGAACTAATTTACAGTAGCCTAGTCAACATTTGAAGTGGATCAACAAAAGTTCTTCTAAGTTGTAAAACGAGTATTTTTCAGAATTCATTTATAACTTTGATGAAAGGTTTTGATCCATTTCAAGTGTTGACTACTGTATATTAGAATAATACATCAGGTATAACTCTCTCCAAACTTTACTACTTTGCTACTGTCTAAACTTTACGTTTTACTGCGTGCAAAACAATAAGCAGTAAGCACCAACCAATGGTAGTGATTTTGAACTTAAGAAAGCTGATCAAAATATATGCTGAGGACCAATAGCGAAACATAACCTCCAAATAAATCTGCATTAACCCGCGCTTGCTCTGTCTCTCACGGTGCCGGAATGAAAAAATCCCAAATCTGACATTTTCCGGAACAGGATCCGGCTCAAATTAAGCACTGGCTGTACGCGAGTCTGGCTCCGGTGGAAGAGTGACCTCTGACCCGACGAGTGACCTCTGACCCGACGCCTAACGAGTAACCTCTGACCCGACGCGTGACGAGTGACCTCTGATCCGACGAGTGACCTCTGACCCGACACCTAACAAGTGACCTCTGACTCGACGAGTGACCTCTGACCTGACGCCTGACGAGTGACCTCTGACCCGACGCGTGATTAGTGACCTCTGATCCGACGAGTGACCTCTGACCTGACGCCTGACGAGTGACCTCTGACCTGATGAGTGATCTCTAATCCGACGCATGACGAGTGACCTCTGACCCGACGCCTAACGAGTAACCTCTGACCCGACGCGCGACGAGTGACCTCTGATCCGACGAGTGACCTCTGACCCGACACCTAACAAGTGACCTCTGACTCGACGAGTGACCTCTGACCTGACGCCTGACGAGTGACCTCTGACCCGACGCGTGATTAGTGACCTCTGACCCGACACATGATGAGTGACCTCTGACCCGACACCTGACGAGTGATCTCTGACCCGACACCTAACAAGTGACCTCCGACTCAACGAGTGACCTCTGACCTGACGCCTGACGAGTGACCTCTGACCCGACGCGTGATTAGTGACCTCTGACCCGACACATGATGAGTGACCTCTGATCCGACGCCTGACGAGTGATCTCTGACCCGACACCTAACAAGTGACCTCCGACTCAACGAGTGACCTCTGACCTGACGCCTGATGAGTGACCTCTGACCCGACGCGTGATTAGTGACCTCTGACCCGACACATGATGAGTGACCTCTGACCCGACACGTGATGTAGGAGTAGCGAAAGCTCAGGTGAGAGTCGACGCCTCTTGCGGTTCAAACAACGAGCTGGGCAACAAACTCTTATTATAGTTTATTAGATTATAGTTTTTTAAAGTTATAAATAGGGGTATTTTTCTTACACAAACGCATGGCTTCGCTTCAGAAGGCCTCTATCAACCCCCTGGAGTCGTAAGGATTACTTTTATGATGGATGGATGCACTTTTTTGGGCTTCAAAATCTAAAGTAATATTGAGTCCCATTATAAAGCTTTGAAGAGCTAGGACATTGTCTAATATAACTCTGACTGTGTTCGTCTGACAGAAGACTGTCATATACACCTAGGATGGCTTGAGGGTGAGTAAATCATGGACTAATTTTCATTTTTGGGTGAACTATCCCTTTAAAATGGGTTTTGATCTCAGACACACGTTTAGGGATTTTCCAGTCAGAAATATACTTTTGCTGATGTCATTGTTGTACAAAGAGCAGAGCCTATCAGAAGATTCGGTGACCCAACACAAGCCTAAAGCTGAGACATGTGCTCGTTTTGTTCCATTTGCCTGTAATTTGCCTTTCGTGTGTCAACAACAACGTTCCCCACAGTCAAGATTAAATTACATCCTCCTTCCTGATGACATATTAAACTGTGACATATTATTCCCCAAAATCTTCATACAGTGACTACCAGTAAGATTTATAAAAAAAAACTAACAATTTTTTTTTACACTTTGATCTGACCATGTTTTGCTTAAAGGGGTGGTATAATGCCCTTTCCACAAGATGGAAAATAATTATTTGATGTCCCCAGAGTGTGTGTGTGAAGTTTTAGCTCAAAATACCCCACAGATATTTTTATATAGCATGCTAAAGTTGTCACTTTTTGAGGGTGAGCAAAAACGTGCAGTTTATGTGTGTGTCCCTTTAAATGCAAATGAGCTGCTGCTCCCGGCGCAGAGGGCGGAGCTACAACAGTTTGTGGGTGTGGGTGTGTGTGTGTGTGTGTGTGTGTGTGTGTGTGTGTGTGTGTGAGCAGCTCCGATTACCTCACACAGACTTGCACTAAAAATTTCAAAAACTTTTAGTCTTTTATGTTCAAACCGGAGTCAGACAATGATGGAGAGAATCAAGAAGAAGTGACAACATGTAGAAGCAACAGGACATTTCTGAATGGTTAGTTGATGAAGTTATGAAGCTTATGTGTAGTTATCTTCTAGTCACTGATTAGCATATTTTGTCTTGATAATCTATAAATCGTGTTCCGGGGGCGGGGTTTATGTAAATTATAGGGTTGGTGATGTCACTAACCCGGGAGGAGTGTGGTGTAGTCTCTACCAGCCGTTTGTTGTAGTCCTTAAAAAGCGATTTCTGTAAAAGCAAATATCTCCCTTTGCTTTGAACTTTGAGCGTTGTAACTTTGCAGATGTTGTTTATGCTAAAAAAGCAACATTACACACTAACTAAAGTTAGAAAAGTCAAATCATAATCAACCACCCCTTTAAGTGTGTTTTCTTTAATTGCTAATGCTCTTTTTACACACAGACTGAACACAATGAAGCATTGCTTGGTGATTGGTTGAGCTAAACTGGTATTATCTAATTGTGTAGTTAAATTTAACAGCTGACAGATATTCAACATAATTCATGTGTGAGACAGTCTAACAGAAGGACGGACTAAACCAGTCAAATATCAACTGAGTTCTGCTCATCTTTTACTACCATTTTCTAGACTATAGCGAATAAACTGTGATAATGTGAGAAATGTTGAAGGTGTCTGAACACACTGAGGTCTGACTGATGGCTGTGTTTGGGCCGAGCTGAGAGTGGAGGAACACCGGTACACTGGAGGACATTATTTATTCAGTTCAGTTCCTTAACGCTCTTCAGAACACAACCGCACGTTTCCATTACCATCATCAGAGCCGTTTGTTCAGCGTGAGCGTCTGCAAGCTGTGCACGGTCCAGTCAGAACAGAAGCACATGCTTGTTTTCACAGCTGATCTGTTATCAGACCCATACACTATATTAATGAGGACGGCAGAAAACACAAACATGGATTTTGCATTGTCTCATGTGGTATTATCATTGTGTTGTATATTTAAAATAACAAATTTAAATGATTTTAGAGGTGTTTGAAGACAATCATGCATGGTGTGTTAGTGACACAATCAAAATATTGACTGATTAATAATTAAGCATCAACTGCCTTAGGTGAATGGTGTAATTTCTGCAACAAAAGCAAAAGCATATCATTTCTACCAATTCACTGTAAAAAAAAATTATATGATCAATAAGTTATAACAACGTGTTTTTACATTGCTTTAACTCGTCAAAATAAGTAAAGCAATTTTCAACTTTTTTACAGAAGTTATGCAAGATTCAACTAATTTTTTTAAGTCAGTTTAATGTAATTTAAGTTGAAATGACTTAAACATCCAAGTTGATTGTACTTAAAAAATTAAGGCAGCAACTTTTTACAGTTGTGTGCGCCACCGTACATTTACAGTGGTTGCTAGGGTGTTCTAGGTGGTTGCTATGGTATTTTGGATGGTTGCTCGGGTGTTCTGGGTGGTTGCTAGGCAGTTGCTAGGGTGTTCTGGGTGGTTGCTATGGTGTTGCTAGGTGGTTGGTAGTAGTCAAAGATGGTTACTATGGAGTTTTTAATAGAGTTCTTAAAATCTTTAAGAACGAGTGCCATTAGTACGGCATTCAGTGTAATGAAAATAATCATTTTGAAAATGAAAATGAAAATCAGTGTAATTTACAGTGTAATGAGTGTTGTGTGTGCCACCATAGGGTTATGTGTTACTGGTATGAGTAAAAATAAAAAAGTTGCTTTGTCCAAAATTGTGTATGGTCAGAGTAGGTACTGATGAAGAAGAACTTAGCCTACTTTCCGTCTGTTAATGAAGTGCTAAAAACACCAGGAAACGTTCTTTAACTAGCGTTCTTCCAGTAATGTTAATAGATCGTTTTGTTTCAAAGTTATCTGGCCTTAATGTTCTAAAAATATTAGCATATTTATACATTGTTCATTGTTTGTTTAGTTGGAATTTCATCTTACATTTAAATGTTACTACTTGTTTCAGAACATTCAAAAGTAACATTTCCGTAATGTCTGCAAAATGTGGTGCAAATCCAGCGTTTAATGTTGTTTATGTGTCTATGTGGTGTTTTTAATATGCTTAAACCATGTGTAACTTCATAAGTCGACAGCATTGCTGAGTATTTCCTCCTTAAAACTGCAGTGAACCAAAGACAGTCTCAAAAACACGCTTTGAAATCGCTGGTGTTTCTGACGTCACAAACTACCTTGTAACCAATCAGATCAACGTGTGATCGTCAACCAGTGGATCTCTGAGCTGAGTGAGTGAGTGGAGGCGGGGCTCATTTGCTTATTCATACAACCGCGCATACTAAATGAGGCAAGGGTGTCGAGTTACATTCAAGATATTTTAAGGCATGAAGACATTAATTTCAAGGAAACAACATTTAAATGTAATTTTAGTGATCAAAGATGAGTTTTAAGGGATAAAATGATTGACTACAGGGGGAAATAGAAATAACATTTTCCTATTGGGAATGTTAGCAAAACGTTCTTACAACATATATTTGTTAACAGGGAAGTATGTATGCGAGTAGTTTTCGTAGAAACTAACTATGTAGTGAGTACTGACATGCTACAGCCACCAGGTTGAAATCGTCATGTGACCTGTAACGTCATCCGTCATGATGCTATTGACTGGCATGCACAAATGTGCTCTTGAACCTGTCAACACTTAGTCAACATTCCTATTGGTGAAAGATGTTTCACTGAGAAAAGAGGAAGAAATTATAAAGTGAGAGCTCTATTCCTTGAGAACATTATTTCTGCCCCTCCTGCAATCTCATATTGAACGGTCTTTTTGATCATTTAAATTGGAAAAATATATGGTCCGGACAGCAAAGGCTTCTCCTCACAAACAAAGTAAAAGAAATATCTTTTAAATTAATTCATAATATTCACCCAGTCAAAAAATGTCTTTTAAAAAAATTCAGATTTGATTTTGACACTAATTGCTCTTTCTGTCAGAATGACACTGAGACTCTTCTTCACTTGTTGTGGTCGTGCAGTTATACTCAGTTACACTATGTTATACTATGCAACTTTGGAAAGATGTTAGTTGGTTTATCTCAAGCAATATCTTGCAAAATTTCTCTATGAATCCCAAAACTGTTTGTTTTTGTTTTTTTTTTGATTTTTGGAAGTGGATTCAAATGCCTGCTTTATAATAAATTTAATTATTTTCCTATGTAGATTTTATATTCACAAATGTAAGTTTTCAAATTGTAAACCAATTTTTTTTGGTATTCTTACGAGAGATAAAACATTATTTGATTACAATTTCTTCCTCCCTTAACCCAAAAGCACTCAGAACATGTACAATTTGCTTTATATCGTAATAAATGTTTAGATATCTTTTAATTTAAGTAATGCCCTCTTGTCTTTCTTTTTTGTCTTGTTTTTGTTTTTTATTTTATTTAGGCCTACATCACTGTCTAACTGTTTTTTTGTTTTGTGTGATGATGTTGTTGAAGTGTTTTCTTTCACTATTTTTATATTTTTGTTATTCTTAATAATTATTGTTGTGTTCTGATTCTGTTATTTCACATTGTAAACTGAATGTTCAAATAAAGCATAAAATAAAAAAAATAAAAAAAGTATGCACAAATGTGCTGGATGTTTGTGGGACGTCTGTGGGATTGTTTCAGCATGGAGCGTCTGATCGCTGTCCTCAACAAACACATGACCTCAGGAATCATGTGACGTCCGAAGCATGATGGGACAAAGGACAAAGTTTAGTACTGAGGTTTAGGGGTTTGTCATTAATGACAAATGTTGTTTTTATCTCAGATTTGCTTTTTTTGTAGTCTTTTGTTCACCTTTATCATGCATGCTTTTTTTGTGCAACTTTTCCCATATTTGGATTATTTTGGCTAATGCATTTGGTAAGTTTTGTTGTTTTCTTCAGTTGACATCTTGGACAACTTGAACACAGTGCAATATTTTGACCAAAACACCAGAAATAGGGGTACAGTAGGAGTCCATTTCTGTCCCCCAAGGTACAATCTACACTAACGTACCCCATAGGGCTTATTATTGGACCTCAAGGTACATATATGTATCTTTTTGAGGATCAAAAAGCATTAAAAGGTACATACATGTACCGTTTCTTTTAAAGGTTAAGGTGCAATATTGTACCCTTGAGGGTACAGCCCCAGTGACAAGCCACTGTACCCCTAAAGGTACAATTATGTACTTTATTTTCTGAGAGTGCAGTGTTAACAATCTTCAGGAAGTCAATCTATCAGCTTCTTTCTTATAGATAACTTAGGGTGGGAAAACATGAGCATAGAGCGAATGGCAGGTTTGAGCGTCCTTGTCGAGCTCGTGTTGTGATACTGCCCTCTAGTGTTCACCGCTCACTTCTGCGTCTTCAGCCTCTCTCTGTTTCACACAAACAAACACATCATTCTGGCAGTTTACAGCCATTACAGAGCCTCCTTCTCATCTGAATCCGTTTCTACACTTACTTTTATGCATTTGACAGACGCTTTTATCCAAAGCGACTTACATTGCACTTCAAGGTAGGCTACATTCTTATCAGTTCTTGCTTTCCCTGGGAATCGAACCCATGACCTTGGCCAAGACCAACGCTCTACTGTTTGAGCTACAGGAAAACAGTCAGAAGCCACAACATGGTCAGTTTCAGAGAGTAGCAGGTCAGTTTGATCATCTCTGAGTCTTTATCATTCTTAATAGGCTTAGTTTATTTGTGGCTGTCCACATCTTAAAGCTACACTGTGTGATATTTCCCCCCATCTAGCGGTGAAAGTGTATATGACTACCCAGTGAATATTAGTTTCTGTTCCTTTCAATTCCGAGGTAGTACCCCAGAGTGCAGTCTGGACGATGGGGCGGGGCGACACTTTTAGGCGGGGCGACACGTGTCGCTCCGCCCACACCCAATTTAATTGGTTTATAATACCGCAATCTTATTGGTGTAGACGATTCAGGTCTGAGCATGCGCATTCCTTTAAGTACGATTTTATGAATGATTTGGCCGTATTAAAGAAATATTAAATGCTAACTTTAATCGTAGGCTATATGTCTATCTTGTCGGTTTACCATGGTAATTTTTGTTAAGATCTATTGGCTAATGTTTTATTGTACTTAAGAAACAGAATGAATGAAGTTATTGTTTAAAAACGAACGCAGGCCTACTTCAAGGAGATGTTTTACAAACTCGGGATTTTACGCAAAGGATGATAATTCACTGTAAGAATGTAAAAGCAGCTGATTTTAATTTTTAAAGCACGACCGTTTTTTGTTGTCATTTTTTTAACGAAAGGTTGTCCAATGCGTGCATTATTTGGTAGGCTACAAAGTGCAAATAAAATGTTTAATGGCAAACTCACGTTTCTTTGTTAATAAAATGAGGGCCTGTTGGTTCTGTAAATCCCTATGTTATAGTTTTAAAGATTCATGTTTTCTATAAGTGTCAACCGTAGGCTTCTTTGACTATCTGTTACTGTGACATCAGGCCATTGGGTTTTGTGTGTTGGCTACAATAGAATTAAAACCGTGTAGTGCTGAAATGTGAAAATAAATAAATAAATATGTATTTACTAAAACAGATTTATTATATCGATCTGGGCTTGTATAGCCTACTATTTGGTAGGCTAGCCTATTATTGTCTTATTTGTCACTGTGGTTTTGCTTTAAAATAAAATAAAACACACTTTCGGATTTATGCGATGTTTTATTGAAATACAGTGAATTATCATCATTTGTGTAAAATCCCGAGTTTGTGTTTATTCACTGATCCTAATGGAAAAACGAAGAAGCATTTACGAATGATTTGAAATTCCGGAGCCCTGCATGACACGCGGAAAAATATTGTCTAGCCTATATCAGCCTATAGAAATGATCTCTCCTTTGATAGCCTATGCTATGCCAGTAATTTCATGCTGTCATGACCATTGCTCACTAAAAGTGGCACTGACTTATCTGCAGGGTAAATTAATAAATATAAGAGTAGGCTATCTAGGCTAAATCTCAAACAGTAATTTATCAGCAACATATTTCATGATATTGCCTAGCCCTAAAACTGCTCAAAATTAGCCTAAGCTTACAATATGATTTTTTTTTAAAGCTGCTTTGAGACGATGTGAATTGAGCGCTATACAAATACATTTTGACAGTAACTTCATCTAACTTGATTCGTAAATTCAGCAAAATATTATCCAATTGATCATTAGGCTACTGTACTGAAATCGGAAATCCCCATGGTTATCATCACTTAATATTTCTGTAGTATGGCCAAACAGCGTCGTAGTCGTAGATCATTCATAAACTCCTACCATAGACTCGTACATAAAGGAATGCGCATGCTCATGCCTCAAGCGTCTACGCCAATTAGATTGCTGTATTATAAACCAATAAAATCGGGTGTGGGCGGAGCGACACGTGTAAAAGTGTCGCCCCGCCCCATCGTCCAGACTGCACTCTGGGGTTACTCATTCCGAGGGCATTTTAACTTTAAAGCTATTCATCACCTGTGATCCGTCGCAGCACAGATTTATGTTACAAGGTAAACAATACTTTTTCACCATTGACACGAGGAAAAGTAACGCAAGTTATACTAGAGGTCGTTCTGGCGTTATGCACAACCATGCTGTGGTTAGACAAGCAACTATAAAACTTCGAATTTACACAAATAGGCTGAATTACCTGTCGAGAAGAAAGCAGGCAACTTCGGTGTCCATTTTAAAATCTTTGCTCCTCATGAACTCTTTCCATCTGGGAAAAGTTACTCCAATATTGACTATGGTCTTGTTGATTTGCCTGTCGCGTTGACGTTTTAATTCTCTCTTTCGCTTCCTTGGCGACTCTGCTACATGTCCTCGAGAATAGGCGTGATCCTCCATCAGCAATCTTTCAAATCTGCCGGCAGTCGCGAGTAATCTCCCTCTCGCATTCGTCTCTGTGTCACAGTGTAAAACGCGAAAGGCGAAGCTTGAATTTACAGGTATGTCCCTCTTTGGCGAATGTATTTTCAAGATGGAGGCGCAACATGGCTGCCGCCATTTGAGCGACTCGCTCGTATGCATTATAAATGGCAGATTTTACGCTTAGGAGAATACTTTATTAGTTGGTGGAAGTAATTACACATCAATGAGCACATATACTTTTGATAGAACAAAGTGTTTTTGCTAAGAATCAACTTAAACAGTTACACAGTGTAGCTTTAACCCTCATGGTGAAACAGATGAGCCAGACACCAGCTCTGAAGCCACATGTAATCACTGACGTCAGACGCATTTGTTCAGTGTCGTGGTTCACATTGAGGAGCACTACAGATTGTAGCTTCAAATTCAGGTTCATTCAACTTCATTCAATGCTCTGAGCTCTTCTTGAGTTTATTTAATTTTTTATTTAAAGAAAACTATTTGTCCTTGGATCATTTTTCTAATAACTTCTGTATTTGTCATTCAGTTTGTGACGAACAACCCTTTTTGTGGAAAGTGCTGTTTCAGTGCAGTCGTTCCCTATACAGTCCCTCCAGGATTTCACGATTTTTTTGTGTGATTTTTGCGATCAAAATGACTGATTTTGTGGTGGTAATTTCCAGAAATTTGTGAAAAAATTTGCGATTTTTATATTTTATAATTAGGACATCACATTTACCATAAAAGTATTATGTCAGATGCACAATAGTCATACATGACACAAATCACAAACAAAATGCATAAAGCTTGTTTATTTTGGTCTAATCAAATTCTCATCAAATTAACTTTTAAAACAACCTATGGGCACAACCAGGAACATCCAAGAAATTATTTAAATAATCAAGTAAACACTCAGTAATGAAATAAGAACAAAGGAACAAATAACAAAAAGAAACAAAACAGGACAAATAAATACAAGGATACAGTTACAAACAGTGGATAATTTACGTTTTTTTAAAAATTGTGCTGTAGCTATTGTTGTTGCTTGATTAACATTAACAACACTGACAACAGCAGGTAAATTAGGTTACTGTCACTTTAAGACCTACTACAGTAATGACAAACGTCCCAATCAGTTATTACTGATAGTTTTACGTAAATACTCGCCAAGATTAATATTTTGAAGTAATTGTTGCTATGTGTATTTGTTCAAGCGCTATAAAGAGAATTTACGCTGACAGGCGGTGACACGCAGTCAGTCACACACACGCACACGCACGCACACACACACACTGCAGTCAGGCAGTCACTCGGTCAAAACAAAACAATTTACCCCCATTCTCGTGCAATATATCAGGATATTGCTTAGCCCGCTCCTTGGCGCTTATGTGAGAGGGCAGGTGAGACAAATTTTCTGTCGCCATGTTTCTGACAGACCGCTCACAGACATCACGCGTGCGCAACATCTGTATCCACGTAAATGCATTGAAACTTTAATTAAACTAGAGATATTTCAATTGGGTGATTATAATTTAATGTTTTGTGAGGTCTTTTTCATTTTTGTGATTATTTTGCGGTTAAATTAGGAATTATGCAGGATCGCAAAAAAATGCGACAATTTGTTGATTTTGCGTTGTATTCAGCGATCGCGGAATCGCGAAAAACTGGAGGGACTACGGCCATTACCAGCCGCTTACAGTCAAACTGGAACTAGCAACACGTGGCATCACAAAAGATACAGCGTCCTAGATTCAGATCACGAGGAAGACGGCTGAGAAAGAAACGTTGAGCTCAAACTCCACAGAAATCTCATGCTCTGCCGGAGGAAACAGCGCTTCTCCTCTCTCAGGGTGAAATGGATACAGGCCGGCTGAAGAATGGGCTGAAATGTTATCTGTTAATAGCGGAGGTGTCAGAGCTGCTCCACACATGCTGCGGTTATCATGCATTTTCAATCAGCGTCTCTCTACATGCTGCTCTTGTTGATGCACTACGCGTTTCATGAAGTTTACATTTTCATCAAATTTCATCAACATCATCAAATGCATTAATGTTTGCAATGACTTTGACAACCAGTTTAATTGTATTTACAGTTTCAGGCAGAGAAGAAGTCAAAATCACACAACCACTACTGCAAAGAAAAAGTATTAAGTAGTATTGAAGTATTAACATTTGTCTGAATGTCTTTGCAGTTAAACTAGTCCTATGTCAAAGCAAGCATCACTTATAGTAAAGAAAGTTGCACAAACACACTTTATAATCAAAACAATCAAGTTTGTCGGGTTTGAACGGCTAAATCAATAGATGAAGACGGTTAATGCTGTGTGTTTGTTTGTGGTTAGTTAGTTAGTTAGTGGGTGATGTTTCTGGTTCATGTGATTCTTGAGCAGAACTGACTTCATACGTCCACTAAAATCACCAAAACACCAGCTGATTCAAACACAACGAGACTTCAAACATGATTAGCTAAAAGTGACATTAGTGAAGAGAAAAACCCAGCAGCGTTTGACAGACACAAACGGAAAAGGTCCTGGTAATTATCTGTCAGGATAACTGTGTTAAGTTTATCTCCTTTGACCCTAAAACACAACACAATGCCAAGCGTAATTCAAAATACTGGTAAAAATTCAATTGCCCTGTTTTTACAGGCAGCAAATACAGTGACTCTTGATCTAAACAGTTTTTTGTGCCTCAAACACGTCCTTTTCTGAAAGATCCCAGCGGTCTCACCGAGAATGAAAAGCCCGGCGTACTCACCAGAGCTGCAGGTAACACACCAGTTTGGTGACCATGACCTCGGCCGGGGTCAGAGGGCTGTGTGACCCCCGTATGGCAGCATGTACTGAGCTCAGTCCTCACGCACCTCACCTGCTCCCCTTCTCTCCGCCTATGCATAATCCCATTAAATGATTAATGAATTTTTGACACCACGAGAGAATCCTCAGACACAGGACGCCGCCAGACAACCTGACCACACACTGCACTGCGAGCAGGAGTTCTTTGCTATTTTACTTTTTCCTAATCTTTTATGTTGAATCAGTCATTTTACAGCTGCATGAATGTATTAAGCAGATCAGAAAGACCTGATCGCCTGTGGAATCTCTCCATGTTTAGATATATATTAAATCGGGTGCTGAGGTGACCAAATACACCAAATAATGGACACAATTTGCAATTTGGTAATGCTTTCCACCATAACTATCGTGAGGCGGTGGCGTGTTACTGCTAATACTTCATGCACTTAATCCAACCGGATTACAGGACAGCGGCTGTTCAGGATTAGAGCACACTTTAACTGCACTGCTACATCTATAGTTCCCTTCTAAGGGTACGTCTACACGACAACGATATGCTTAAAACGTAGAAGTTTTTCCTTTGAGTTTTCCACGTACAGACGACACCATTGTCAAATCGATCCCCATTCACACGGATCCGCGAAAATGACTAAAAACGATGTATTCTGCTGCCAGGCCACTAGATGGCGCTGAAACACTATAGACTGAACACGTGATACACATGTGCATGACCTCATCGTCTTCACAGATTCGCGTTTTCGTTGTTTACATGGAGACGGTGTCGTGTAAACAGCCCCTAAAACTTGTCTAGGTCACATTTCACCACAAATTCAATTGAGAAAAAAGCCTAATTCAGTGCCTGTAGATCTTTTGCATCTTGTCAGTAAACAATTCCCCTCCAAAGTGGATCTTAAACGCTGCGATGCAGTTGACGCGATGGGAAAGCTCCTGCGTGAGGCGGTGTCTGAGAGACGTGTCTAAACACGGCAATCTTATTGGTCAAATGTATGGACGTGGCGACATAGCATAACGCGTCAGTAGCCACGTTTCCATTACCCTTCAAATTGTGCAAATTGAAATTGCGAATTGAAAATATGCTCAATGGAAACACGTCAATTTCGCAAAAACTCCCGAATTCGAAATTCGACAACTCCTCGGCAATTCGAAAAAGAAATATTTCGCAAAACTGGAATGGAAACAGTTTTTGCGCATTTACAGTCACCTGACGTAGATGACGAGGTGTGTTTGGACAGATTACGAGACAGAGCTCTTTATTAAACTCATATAACACAAAAGAATTACAGGAATAATGGATTCTAAACCTCAAATAAATGCCACAATCAAGACCTCGCAGCAGATCTGAGGGAGAAACACCCAGAAACTCCTCATATGAGCCGCTCACAAGTATAATAAGGGTCGTTCCTTACCATTAATGCTTGAAAACACACACATATCTCCTTCCATTAATAATAATGGCCAGTGCAGTGGCTGGGATATAGTACATAAACCCACCAACGTCCGTTGCCATGGTTTTGGGAATGATTTTACTGATCACGAGAGGAAAAATTAAGTTTTAATCGCATAACATCGGTTAATGGAAACGCTGTCATTTCGCAATAGTTTTTTGTCGACATTTAGAGGAAAAAAAAACGCAAAAGTTTTGCGCAAATCTGTAATGGAAACGCACCTAGTGAGACCATAAATAGATGCCAGAAATGCACGTCGCCAGCTTCTCCGTCTTCAGAAGCTGCATGTGTGAGTGTGTGTCTGTTCTTGTGTGTGTGTCTTTAGTCAGTAGTTAAGCTGGGTGCACATTTTAGCCACGGTTTGACCGTCTGAGACACATTTAGCAAATCCTTAAAGAGTCCGCTGATTCTACCCAGACAGCAACATAATGTCGGCCCACATCTGGTACACGTGGATTCCACACGGCCCAGATTTGGGCCGGATCTGGGCCGACACTATGTTGCTGTCCGGGTAGGCTAAAATCTGAAGTCTCTAATCGTTAGTTTGACATGCTCACCGACAGCCGATTCATGACCATTGCGATAAAACTTTACCTCGACGAAATTCTGGCGGTTTGATTCACAGTCCTGCAGTGACTTCTCCTACGACACCATTGTTGAGATTCACGTGCTGATTGTTGATGTCTGTGTGTGTCATCGGAGATTAACTTTTCGTGCTCATGTTTGTCAAAATCTTCTAAATGATTGCTATAATATTGCTGGATCTCATGCTGCAGTCACACAGGGTTAGTGATGTGAATATTAATGGTACAACACAATTGTTAGATCAGTGAATCCGTCTATTTCATGATGATTATAAAGCCATCAACAGGTAACCATCATCACCTGATCTCATTTCACTTTAGCTTTCTTTACTCCTGCAAATGTGTTTGAGAAACACACCGTCACAGCAGCAAAAAAAGACAAAAGATATAACGAGTTAAGAGCCCAACTAATGGAAACACTAATCACCGTTATGGTGACTTCTAATGAAACACAGAGTTAAACCCCTGTTAATTCTCAATAAAAACTTTTGTAGACGTCTGACAGAAATAAAGTCAGTCTGGTTAGTAATAAGTGAAGCTGGTAATGCTGTTTGTGGAGTTGTTTAATCCTCCTCTGCTGAGATCTTGAGAGATTTAATGTCGTCTTTTCTCTTCAGTTGATTTCATCTAAGGCTGTGTCTGAAGTCAGTTGTAGTTCTTGTGTTTCTGCTCGTCTCTTTTCCTGTTCTCTTCTTTCCTTCAGTGATTCTGCTTGTTAACAGGCTTATTAAGGCTGAGATGACTCCATATTTAATATACACAGATTCAGGGTTCTCAAGTTTGATCAAAAGCTTGGAGTGAGATCACATGTGGTTGGGGGAGGAGCCTAATGGAGCCCCGCCCCCACCCCCCAATTTTATCCATTGTTAACCCGCACAAATTGAAATTATAACAATTGGTAAATCTAATAAATGACAGAGCAATTCATCACATCAAATATACTCTTTAATGTTATATTTCAAAATTACAAATAAGTTATACAAAAATTACAAAAATATAATGAATTGCTCCAAACAGTTTGGAAAAACAAATATTTTTGCATTTTGAATATGTCTAGTCGAAACGGTATAATGATTTATTGTGTGGTGGGACATGTGAACAAATGACATATTAGAGTATTATTAAGGTGTGTGTGTGTGTGTGTGTGTGTGTGTGTGAGTGTGTACACAAGAGTACACACTCCAGCTTATGAAATGTGTTTTGTGTTGTAAGTGTTTGAAAAATACAAATGCAATGGCAATGATTAATGTATGTTTTGACAGGATATATATTACCCAGAGCACTCTGCTTTAATACGTATGTAGCCTTAATGTAACTAGAAATACTATTAATACAGTATAATATATAATTTAAAATAAAATAAAATAAATAAATTTAAATTTATTTAAAATAAAATGAAGAAATACATCTTCATTCCTTCCCATACCCACTAACATTTCCCTTAGTTTCAGATAACGTAAGCTAGCCAAACTGAGCCAAAGCTTCTGGCCTGGTTGCAAAGTAGTTGTAGAGTTTTTGACTGCATCAATAATAATGTATGATGGGCTATATATTAAATGTTCTATGCTGCGTTCCAGTCCACTTTTAGACACGCACTTGCGAACTTCCCTAAGCACTTCCCCTCGGGGGAATCCCTGCCGCCATTTTGAAGTGCGTTCCACTTCGTGAAGTGGACAAGGGAAGTTTAAATGGACAGACCCTCGTTCCCTCGATTTTGACCGAGGGAGCGAGTCTGCTTCAAATGTACACTTCAGGCACCTATATGTCCCACAATGCAACACGATTGTGACGTCACCGCATATCTCGTCTAATCACCACCACACAGACAACTCTATGATATATTAATTATAATTTTTTTAAAATTTAAAACAACCCAAACACACCTATAAACATTTGGATGCTGCATTAAACAAATTCTTAAAGGGAAAAAAATGTAAATAATAAATCAACTCCACAGCTGATTCCAAGTGATCAAGGGGTTAGGACGTTCCAGTTCAGCCCATTGCAGTTTCCGCCAGTAGTGGGCACTCGCAATGACGTACATCCGAGTGAACGAGACGAAGGGAAGTTAGCAAGTGAAGGGCATGACAATTTTGGACTGGAACGCAGCCCTAGCCTAAAAATGTTAGACGAGCTTTCTTCCAACTTACCTTCTCCATCATCACGACGTGTGTTCGCGCGATGTTGTTGGTTACCTAGTAACGAACGTACGGTGGCCGAGAATGTTCCGTCAACTTCCGTGTGTTCGCGCATCTGTGTTGCCTATTAACGAACGCAATCTGGCCAAGATACGCGCTGGCGGCAGGAAACTTCACTTTGTGTGCCCGCGCCTCGTATACAACGTTATATATAAAGCTTGCATGACAACTTGGTTGGCATTGCCTTTTCAGCGTGAGAAATACACGGTGTGGCGTGTGAGCGTGTGAACTGGTTGAATTGCGTGTGTCTCACGGCCAATGCGTGAGACTTGAGAACCCTGCAGATTTTATGGCTCAGATAAGGCCCAGTTCTGGTGTATTTCTTTGCTCTTGGCTGATATGTGGCATTGCTATGGCCTGCTTGTGGCCCAGATCTGGCAAACAGGAGTGAGCCGCCCAAGTGCCGTCATTCTGCGCCGCATGTGGGCCAGATCATCTTTCCACATGTGCCAGATGTGGGCCAGATCTGGGCCGACACAATGTTGCTATGTGGGAACCGGCTTTAGAAAAACTATGTCAGGACTAAAGTACAGTAGATGTGATGCCATGGCCCTGCTTCATTAGGCGGGCGACTGTGTTTGATGTGTTTCATGCTAGGTCAGTCCTTGAGTGGGCTGACTGTGTTCAATGACACAAGTTTAGCTTACCAGGGCAAAGCATACCAGCAGTGTTGTAGTCGAGTCACCAACTGTCGAGTCCGAGTCGAGTCTCGAGTCCCCGTGTTCGAGTCCGAGTCGAATCACCATTACCTGAGTTCGAGTCCGAGTCGAGTCTCGAGTCCCCAGTGTTCGAGTCCGAGTCGAGTCATCAAGGTTGAGTCTGTGTTATATTTCAAGACTGCCTACATTTCTCTACTCTGGCACCTTTAAAGAGCTGATATAATTATAAAAGAGGGTCTACATTAAACAAAAATGACACCACTGTGTTGTCAAATATAAATAAATAAATAAATAAATAAATACAATATAAATAAATATAAATAAAAACTTTTGATTTCAATAATGTAGGCTATTAGTAGGCTAAATGTTCAAATTAACATTAACAATGCTGTAGAAGTGCAGTTTATTAATAGTAGCCTAAATGTTAACTAATGTAGTTAACTAGAGTTTAATAAATGGAACATTATTGTAAAGTGTTACCGATTTGTTATACACCGATTCAGACGTCTCATGAGTTCGTTGTTGGACAGATGGACAGTTGTTTTAAGTTGTTTGTCTTGGAGCCCAAAACAGGAAAAGTGTAACATCTTATATCAAATTTGAAAACCTATTTAGTCAGAAACTTCATCCAACGTCATTCATTTGATGAATGCTCAAGTCCGATTTTATATATCCTCGAGTCCGAGTCCAAGTACGAGTCATCAGTCCGCGAGTCCAAGTCAAGTCACGAGTCCTGAGAATAGAGTCTCGAGTCCAGAGAATAGGGACTCGAGTCCGAGTCCAGGACTCGAGTACTCCATCACTGCATACCAGTAGCTTCCTTTCGGCCTAGCCTTCCTAGACACCTTCATCAAGTGCATGGATGCCACTCTGACTCCTCTGCGACTCCAGAGCATTCGTAGCCTGGAAATCCAGACCCAAATCTGAAAGATTAATGCTGGGTACACACCAAAAGATAATCGGGCTGATTTTGGGCCGATTTCACCCCTTTCGACAATCCTAGCTGTGTCCCGATTATCTTGATGGTTCTACAGATTATCTTATCAGATTTCCCCTTGGTGTGAGGTGTGTTAAGAGTGTCCGAACCTGATCGGAAGAACGTCGGAGCCGCCCCGATCGCGACTCGTAAATATTCAACATGTTTAATATTTACGATCAGAAATCCTGATGTGTGTGTGGGGGAGAACCCCGAGAACAAACGCACGCACGCTCTGGAGATTATCACGTGAAAGGAAACAATATCCAATCAGAAAGTGAGATGATGGAAGACGGAAGCGTAACAAACGCAGTCATGGCGCAGCACAAAGTGAAACTGATGTGGACAGCAGAGATGGAGGATCAGCTTGTTGATCAATCCAACAAGTATTGTTGTTCCAACAACAAAATCATTCCAAACAATATCATCGCAATTTCTTCCTGCATATCGTCCGCCAGTCTCGCGAGATTTTACAAGATTTCCTGTGTTCACAGTCGAGACTCTGGTTGAAAATCTGTTGGTGTGTGTTGTGCTGTCTTTGTCACATCATGGCACACACACACTATAGGAGCAAAATGCTTAAATGTAGGATTTTTTGTCCTCATGTTTGTGGTCTATCACATTTTGAAAATCTTATAAGATGTAAAAAATCTTTTGGTGTGTACCCAGCATAAGGGTCTGGCGTGGACTAATGAAACTCGCCCAGCTCGAGGGGCGGCACCAAGCATGCATTTGAAAATCTCACTGCACGCAATTGGATAACACTACGACCAATCACTGTCGTGATTTAGCTCGCCTCTGGCCCGCCTATATCAGATAACCCGATGTGATTGGTGCAGCTCCGATACAAGGGCATATTTAATGAGCATCCTTACTCGATGCCAGAGTAACTCGCCGAGCAAATTCAACTTGTGCTCTCGCAAAAACTCTGGATTTCCAGGGTAGAGGATTCGTGTACTCAACGACATTAGCCCAGTCAGAAGAGTAATAGAAGAGTTAGTGTTTTGCGTTTAAATGTTAGAAAGGCCACCAAAACAACATGGTTTACTGGAATTATTTTATCAGCATAAGCAGTTTCCAAAACAAATCCATAATGCAAAATATTGAGTAGGAATAACAAAACCATTTCAAACTACACCATGATGTAAAAAAAAAGTTAAAACAGTACAAAACTGAGAATATCGATCCCTGTACATTCTCCTCAGTGCGTCAGAAATCCTGAAGATCTGCGGGATGTACAAAATTATATCTGAAGAGTCGGTAAGCCATGAGTTGCCCTCCAGAAATCATCATCAGTAACCCAGAGCCTAAAGGAGAGAAGACAGACGTACAGTTATCATTACATTACGCACACGAGGAGTGGCCTGATTCACTTTAGAGAACAGAAGTTACCGAGAGCAATCCACCAGTGCTCTGTTGAGGGAAAATCAGCCATAACTGAAACAAAAACGACAGACAAAACAGGAAGACAAATTAGCCATCATGTGCTTTCAAATATACATTTATAGTGGATATAAAAAGTCAAAACTGCTGGTTTAATACAATGAAACAAAGATAAATCATATCAGAATATCATGATGTTGATTTAGTTGTGCTGATGATTAGTTCATTCTGAACACATGCGATTATAAAGGGGTGTGGACACTTATCCCGTTAGTTTTGATCTGAAATCACTCTGTTTTCAGTGGCATTGGTTGAAATGTTTACATCAAATGTGCAAAAGTTCTGAAATGATTGACAGTAGTTGAGAAAAGTGATGTTGGGCCTAGAAAAACTGACATCATTTTGTAATCATATTGCGTAGTTGTGCTTGGAGTTGTTTTATTTGTGATAATAACGCAATGAAACATGCCAAATTGTGCTGACATCATTTTTGGCCATACAAAGAAATTGAGCATGCAAAAACAGTGAGCCATCCAAATATTAATAATTGATTAAGTTTTAATGACTAATGTTTTTCTTTGCAAAGTAAAATAAAACCTGTAGCTTGCAAAAATAATTTTGTAATATTTAAAAAATATATAAATTATTTTCCTCATATTTTGATGGTTTAATCAAACTTGTAGGGTCATTAAAAGCAAATATTTCCTCCGAACATCATCTTTGGCAACTACTGTAGATCAATATTTGCTGAAAAGCTCTCAAATGAAGATAATTCAAAGAGATCTGCCTAAACTTTTATGCCATTCAAATAAAGCATCGAGTAGAAATATGTCTGTAGAAGCCCTTATATTTTGTGCCTGGCCACTGACGGCCTTCACACCACAGTAATCGCTTCAGTCCAAGCCGTTCACACAGGACATGTTCCTGTATTTCATCTGGTTGGTTTATGCACATGTGAATACAGTGTCTCTGTTTCCATTACAGATTTGCACAAAACTTTTGCAATTTTTTTCTAAATGTCGACAAAAAACTATTGCGAAATGACGGCGTTTCCATTAACCGATGTTATGCGATTAAAACTTCATTTTTCCTCTCGCGATCAGTAAAATCATTCCAAAAATCATGGTAACGGACGTTGGTAGGTTTCTGTACTATATCCCAGCCACTGCACTGGCCATTATTATTAATGGAAGGAGATGTGTGTGTGTTTTCAAGCATTAATGGTAAGGAATGACCCTTATTATACTTGTGAGCGGCTCATATGAGGAGTTTCTGGGTGTTTCTCCCTCAGATCTGCTTCGAGGTCTTGATTGTGGCATTTATTTGAGGTTTAGAATCCATTATTCCTGTAATTCTTTTGTCTTATATGAGTTTAATAAAGAACTCTGTCTCGTATTCTGTCCAAACACACCGCGTCATTACATCAGGTGACTGTAAATGCGTTTCCATTGCAGTTTTGCGAAATATTTATTTTTCGAATTGCCTGAAAAACCTCCTCATGCGAGCGTAAAAACTGTTTTGCGATAAATGGGAGTTTGTGCGAAATTGACGTGTTTCCATTTAGTGGAGCGGCTAAGTGCTTATGTTTGGCAGAATCGTTCAGTTTATGATACAAGTGTGAAAATTGGCATGAGCAGTCTCCATGGGTCACTTGACAAGAAAATTGTCCGAGCCACTTGAAATTTCAAGATGGCGGCCATTTTTCAAGATGGCCGACACCTTAGTGGAGCAATTAGGCTTAAGAAATCATTTAGTTGGTGATACAAGCATGAAAATTGCCATGAGCCTAATTGCTCCACTAAGGTGTCGGCCATCTTGAAAAATGGCCGCCATCTTGAAATTTCAAGTAGCTGTGGGTGGCTTATTGTCTAGTGACCATCAGAGACTGCTCATGCCAATTTTCATGTTTGTATCACCAAATAAACCATTATATCACTTAACTGCTCCACTAAGGTGTCGGCCATCTTGAAAAATGAAAAATCTTGAAATTTCAAGTGGCTCGGACAATTTTCTTGTCAAGTGACCCATGGAGACAGCTCATGCCAATTTTCACGCTTGTATCATAAACTGAACGATTCTATCACTTAGCCGCTCCACTAATTGGGTGGATTTTCAATTCGCAATTTCAATTTGCGCAATTTGAAGGGTAATGGAAGCGCGGCTAGTGAGTGTGCTTTAGTGAGGTGTGCAGACTCACAACATGAAGCTGCTACTTCAAGCTTGATTACTCTGAGAAATATTTATTACAGAAATCAAATAGCCACAGGCCACAGGCCACACACTTCATTGTATCTGTCTTGGTAAACATACTTTTTCACTAAGCATTACGTCATTTTCCAGAACGGCAACTCCAGTTCACAGATTAAAAGAAAAAGACATAATTCTGTGTATTCACTAATCTAATTCATTCAATCTCCACAGTGCAGGTCTCTCACCGTACAGTGAAAAGAGCTGAACGCTGTTTTACAGTCGTCTGAGGCTGACAGAGTGTTGTGTGGGTGAAGATGCTTTTCCACTAATAGATCTCTCAAACTCATCATGAACTCTGATGAATGCAGCACTGACTGAGACACGTCAGGATTTAGCTCTTATATTAGGGATGCTCACACAAAAATCAACATTTTTATCAACATTTTAAGGTCAAAGGCACTAAAGAAGAAAATGGCGAGATTTGCTAGCTTTTTACTTCTTTGTTTACTTGAATTATATGGCGTTCGCTGCACCTGAACCCCAGATCAGCTGAATTTAGTGTTTGCAGCAAACGCATCCGCTTCTGTTCAGTTACAGTCAGGACCAGTGGTGGGCGAAACACATTACAAGTAGCGAAAGTTACATAATCGGATTACTTTTTTCAAGAACTACAGTTACTAGTAAACACATTACTTCTAAATTCACAACAAAACATATGAGTTAATTTGTTTGTATTTAATCTCACTTTATTAACCTGCTGGCCTTCGATGATCCAATTCAACCATACTAATAAGCAAAAATCACTTTAGATAAACATCACATTTTTGTTTCTTTTTTAAATTTATTTTTTATTGCTGAAGTCAGAGTGTTGAACTTTCTTCTTCTTCGGTCCAGGACAGCAGCACAGCTGTGAGGTGTGTTCGAGCGGTGCCCTCTACTGTATAGGCTTCAATTTGCATTTCTTTCAGCCTGAGGGTTATTCATTTCACTTTTGGTGAGAAAAAGCCTTTACAATTGCCAAAAATAGAACGTTTGTTTTATTTTTCTTATTAAAAAACAAAAAAAAGCAAGCCCAGCCAAGGTGAAAAATTTTATGCAAAAATACTTTCCAAAAAAGTTACTAAGTAATCAGTAAAGGGTTCAATCAGCTAGCCCAACATTTGGTCAACACTGCAGCAAAAATAGGAAACTTTGATGTCAGGGAGATTTCACCACACCCAACAGCAGTATCAAGACACGTAAAAATGTTGTTGACGAAATCACTGCAATAATATCCAAGTTTGGATGCGCAATTACAGCAGACATATTGACAGAATATCGTAAAGCATCATTTTTGTCGGCAAATATTCATTACATTAATGGCCAATCTGAGCTACATTCAAGAGAGCTTTTTGCTGCCCCTTTCGACCCAAGCACCTCAAAGACGGGTGCAAACATTCGAAGGCTCCTGCCGCAGAATCTCAGAGTATTTGGCATTGATGCGACAGAAATGGGCAGTAAGATCGTGCCAACATGATCAGTGCCTTACGAGGAAACACGAGACTAAGCTGCACAGCATACATACTAAACGTGACCCTGTCCCGGGCGTTTGCTCCAGCCGTGATGGAAATATCACCAGAGATCGCTATAATGACATCAATATATACAGTAAGGACTGACAACGGCATCTGGAACATCTGCGCGCTGTCCTGAGATCGATGAGGGTGGATGGGCTACGGGGCGTGTGGAGGTATGGTATCTGGGCTTTCACTTGGGACATGGACCGGTGCGTCCCCACATTGATAAGACCAGAAAGGAGGTGAGACAGCTCCTGGGGCTGGCGGGGATATTATAGGAGGTTTATTCATAATCATTCTGAGCTCACCAGCCCGCTGACAGACCTCACTAAAAAGGAAGCACCAGATTTGCTCCAGTGGACGGAGCTGTGCCAACAGGCCCTAACCAAGGTAAAGGCTCCCCCATTCAGTGGCCCGCTCTTACACTCTCCTAACTTTGATCTCCCTTTTTAGTAGCAGACGGACTCGTCTGACAGGGGTCAGTCCTGTCCCAGGTGATCGGAGGATAGGAGCAGCCAGAGTCGATAGCTCTCAAACAGAAAGACTAGATACAGCACCATTGAAAAATGTAATAATAATAATAATAATAATTTGTTACATTTATATAGCGCTTTTCTAGGTACTCAAAGCGCTTTACATGGAAGGGGGAATCTCCTCAACCACCACCGATGTGCAGCATCCACCTGGATGATGCGACGGCAGCCATATTGCGCCAGAACGCCCACCACACACCAGCATACTGGTGGAGAGGAGACAGTGATGAAGCCAATCAGTATATGGGGATGATTAGGAGGCCATGATGGACAGAGGCCAAGGGGCAAATTTGGCCAGGATGCCGGGGTTAAACCCCTACTCTTTCGATAGGTAATGCGAAGTCATTGATGATGATGATAACCCCTGTTTTTAAATCCAGTGATTGGCGGAGAGACGGGATATAAGCGCCCTGCAGACCTGGGACAGCGAGAGAGATTCATGCTGCACTGATTGTGTTTGGACTGTTTGTTTTGGTGAACGTGCTCGCCACTCTGATTCTACGTCATTTCTATCTGTGAACGTTCTACATACAGATTTTTTTTTTTATTATTAATTGTCAAACTATCTGTTTATAACTTATTTAATTATTAAGTAAAATAAATATAATTATAAATATAAATTATATATCGACTAGGGCTGGTTAAAAAAAATATCGATTTCTCGATTTTAATCGGTCATTTTTACGAACCGATATCGATTCTTAAATCCCATGAATCGATTAGTCATCCTGTTTCCAGTTGATGAATGAATGTAACATTGTTGCGCATCCCATCCAATAAATCGCTATAATCTTTGTGCTTTGCTACTATTGATATGAAACAAAGTCTCAGATTTCAAATTACGTCCATTTTCTTACGAAATTCAAAAACATAAATAGCATTTTGTCGCTGTGGCGTGAGATCGCTCTGGCTCAGCTCAAGAGAAGCACGTGATCTTCTCTTCCGCCTTAATAACACCAGTTACAGCGCGAAATAAACATGAATGAGCTTCTGAAAGTGTGTTAAATGATAGAGTACAACTTATCGAAATCCGTATCATGTGACATGGAATCGCTCAATCAGTGTTTCAACCGTGGAAAGACGTCAGTAAATCAGCTTGTAAACAATGTCATGTAACGTCACATTTACCTCAGAAAAACCATATCCAGTGATCATAAACTCGTTAGTCAGCGAGAAATATTAACTCTAGAGAGGAGCATTTTGCTAAATATATGCACCATATTACATATTCATTATAATTTTTAATGTTCTTCAATTTTTAATGCATGTTTGAATAAATCTGGCAGGTTTTAATGACAGCCACCATTTAAATGTTTATATTTCATATAACTTTATTATTATAAAAATAAATAAAAGTGTAATTGAAGTGTTTGTACACAAATCAGTTCATTTTTACCTTCAGTATTACAGTAGGCTAATGAAGCCTATAGGCTACAACTGACTCCCATAGTTTACAGCATTAGTGAAGAGATTTGTTTTCCTTGAGAAAATTTGCAATGTATTGTACCTGATATCCAAAATAATCAATATTGAATCAAATCGAATTGGAATCGAATCGAAAGCTTGTGAATCGAAATCGAATTGATTTGTGAAATTTGTGTCAATACCCAGCCCTAATATTGACCATCAGCCACACAAGATATTGGCATCTGCAATATTTGTCGACCAGTTATGCTCATATCAAGTTCTGTTTTTGTTTTGTTTTTGTATCATGTTTATCATTTTAGAATAAAACTGCACGTGTGTTCACATCCTCGAATCGCCATCAGTGGATTCTCATTACACTGAGAGACTAAATTAAACTACTTTCTGTGGTTGTCGGCAGCATTTTACTGCTTGGCTTGTTTTGAACCCATAATATCAGGCATTCAGGTTAACTTGTCAAATTGATTTGACCAAATATGCTTAATCTCAGGTCTTTAATGTGTGTTTAGATGCTCTCACCGGCTACGGTCAGTCCAACGTGCAGCAGTGTGACAGTGATGGCGTAGTCCCACACACACTCCTCTACGATCCACGCGAATATCAGACCGCCCACAACGTACGTCACCTCTGTGGAGATCACACTCACTGTGCAACAAACACACACACACGTCTGAAGGACAACTGCCGATGCAAACGCATGTTTTATTATGCACAAAACATCAGAACTTCTCTAATCAGAAGGTTGAGATCAGCAAATCAGCACTTCTTCGGTTTCAAAACTTACCAAGATCCAATGTAAAATAAGTGCTAATTTCCGTTATTGTTAATTGGTACCATCACTAAATTGTGTTGTGTCATGTATTGTTAATATACATCAGCATTATATGTGTCATAATTCCTGTCTTAACTTGTTTAGCTTGTTTGCCTGTTGATTTAAGCCCTGTGTCTAGTTTCAGTCTTTGTGAGTTCTTCTGTAAGGCAGGGGCAGGGGCTCCACGTGCAGCAGTCTTTATTAGAAAAACTCAAAACAAATTCGGGAACAGGACTCTGGGGGAACAGGGCTCGGAGAACAGGACTCGGGAACAGGACTCGGCGGGAACAGGACTCGGCGGGAACAGGACTCGGCGGGAACAGGACTCGGCGGGAACAGGACTCGGCGGGAACAGGACTCGGCGGGAACAGGACTCGGCGGGAACAGGACTCGGCGGGAACAGGACTCGGCGGGAACAGGACTCGGGGGAACAGGACTCGGGGGAACAGGACTCGGGGGGGAACAGGACTCGGGGGGGGAACAGGACTCGGGGGGAACAGGACTCGGGGGGAACAGGACTCGGCGGGGAACAGGACTCGGCGGGAACAGGACTCGGCGGGAACAGGACTCGGCGGGGAACAGGACTCGGGGGGGGAACAGGACTCGGGGGGGGGAACAGGACTCGGGGGGGGGGAACAGGACTCGGGGGGGGAACAGGACTCGGGGGGGGGGGGACAGGACTCGGGGGGGGGGGGGACAGGACTCGGGGGGGGGGGACAGGACTCGGGGGGGGGACAGGACTCGGGGGGGGAACAGGACTCGAGGGGGGAACAGGACTCGAGGGGGGAACAGGACTCGAGGGGAACAGGACTGGGGGGGAACAGGACTGGGGGGGAACAGGACTGGGGGGGGAACAGGACTCGGGAACAGGACTCGGGAACAGGACGGGGGGAACAGGACGGGGGGAACAGGACTCGGGGGGAACAGGACTCGGGGGAACAGGACTCGGGAACAGGACTCGGGGGGAACAGGACTCGGGGGGGGGACAGGACTCGGGGGGGGGACAGGACTCGGGGGGGGGACAGGACTCGGGGGGGGGACAGGACTCGGGGGGGGGGGACAGGACTCGGGGGGGGGACAGGACTCGGGGGGGGACAGGACTCGGGGGGGAACAGGACTCGGGAACAGGACGGGGGGGAACAGGACGGGGGGGAACAGGACTGGGGGGGGAACAGGACTGGGGGGGGAACAGGACTCAGGGGAACAGGACTCGGGAACAGGACTCGGGAACAGGACTGGGGGGGGAACAGGACTCGGTGGGAACAGGACTCGGGGGGAACAGGACTCGGGGGGAACAGGACTCGGGGGGGAACAGGACTCGGGGGGGAACAGGACTCGGGGGGGAACAGGACTCGGGGGGGAACAGGACTCGGGAACAGGACTCGGGAACAGGACTCGGGAACAGGACTGGGGGGGGAACAGGACTCGGGGGGAACAGGACTGGGGGGGGACAGGACGGGGGGGAACAGGACGGGGGGAACAGGACTGGGGGGGGGAACAGGACTGGGGGGGAACAGGACTGGGGGGGAACAGGACTGGGGGGGAACAGGACTGGGGGGGAACAGGACTCGGTGGGAACAGGACTCGGGGGGGGAACAGGACTCGGGGGGGGAACAGGACTCGGGGGGGAACAGGACTCGGGGGGGGGGACAGGACTCGGGGGGGGGAACAGGACTCGGGGGGGGAACAGGACTCGGGGGGGGGAACAGGAGTCGGGGGGGAACAGGACTAGGGGGGGAACAGGACTAGGGGGGGAACAGGACTCGGGGGGGAACAGGACTCGAGGGGAACAGGACTGAACAGGACTCGGGGGGGAACAGGACTCGGCGGGAACAGGACTCGGGGGGAACAGGACTCGGGGGGGGAACAGGACTCGGGGGGGGAACAGGACTGGGGGGAACAGGACTCGGGGGGGGGAACAGGACTCGGGGGGGGAACAGGACTCGGGGGGGAACAGGACTCGGGGGGAACAGGAACAGGACTTTGGGAACAGGACTCGGCGAACAGGACTCGGCGGGAACAGGACTCGGCGGGAACAGGACTCGGCGGGAACAGGACTCGGCGGGAACAGGACTCGGCGGGAACAGGACTCGGCGGGAACAGGACTCGGCGGGAACAGGACTCGGCGGGAACAGGACTCGGCGGGAACAGGACTCGGCGGGAACAGGACTCGGCGGGAACAGGACTCGGCGGGAACAGGACTCGGCGGGAACAGGACTCGGCGGGAACAGGACTCGGCGGGAACAGGACTGAACAGGACTGAACAGGACTCGGGAACAGGACTGGGGGAACAGGACTCGGGGGGAACAGGACTCGGCGGGAACAGGACTCGGGGGGAACAGGACTGAACAGGACTGAACAGGACTCGGGAACAGGACTGGGGGAACAGGACTCGGGGGGAACAGGACTCGGGGGGGGGGAACAGGACTCGGGGGGAACAGGACTCGGGGGGAACAGGAACAGGACTTTGGGAACAGGACTCGGCGGGAACAGGACTCGGCGGGAACAGGACTCGGCGGGAACAGGACTCGGCGGGAACAGGACTGAACAGGACTGAACAGGACTCGGGAACAGGACTGGGGGAACAGGACTCGGGGGGAACAGGACTCGGCGGGAACAGGACTCGAGGGGAACAGGACTGAACAGGACTGAACAGGACTCGGGAACAGGACTGGGGGAACAGGACTCGGGGGGAACAGGACTCGGCGGGAACAGGACTCGAGGGGAACAGGACTGAACAGGACTGAACAGGACTCGGGAACAGGACTGGGGGAACAGGACTCGGGGGGAACAGGACTCGGGGGGAACAGGACTCGAGGGGAACAGGACTGAACAGGAATGAACAGGACTCGGGAACAGGACTGGGGGGGAACAGGACTCGGGGGGAACAGCCAACATACAACGTTAAGAACTCACAAAGACTGAAACTACACACAGGGCTTAAATACACAGGCAAACGAGCTAAAAAAGATAACAAGGGGGGCGTGGCTAATTAGAAACACCTGGGGAGACTAATAGACAAGAAAAACTACAAAGGACTACAAAACATGGCACAGGACAGGAAATGACAAAAAGTCCACACAAGACAAGGGGAACACAAGACAGGAATTATGACAATATGTAACTCTCAGCATCTGCCTTCCCTTATGTCATTTTGACCCGAAACGTATTTATTTAAAAAAAAAATTTAAATCAGAGGGGTCCAATACCTTAGGACTTGTGTCACACTTGAACCACGAATACACACACAATGTTTTACTGGATTTGAGGAGTTTATGTGGTTTTAATAAAAAAAGAAACAAAACCTTTCCTCGCAGGTCAATTTAGGAATGTGAGGAATGCTTCAGTATTCATAGAAAAAACTAAAAATGCTCCAAATTCAAACTAAAGATGCTAAAACTTTAGCAAAAGTTATTTAATAATGTCTACAAGTGTATCCGAATGCACACTGAAGAGATAAATTCAAGGACTGACTTAAGGACCCAGAGGAACAGCTCATTTGCTCCATATAGAGCTACAAGGCCATCTAGTGGCAAGAGTCATGACATTTCATGATATATTATTTTTTTCCACAAGAGGGCGGCAAAGACACCAGAAGTGACCCAATGTGACAATTATTTTGAGCTGATCTGAGCTGGTTTATGCATGTTTTGAAAAATTTATTTGAATTTAAGTTAAAAGAATGTGAGGGATGTGCTTGAATATATTATTTATTAATAATAAAAAAAATAATAATAATAAAAAAAAAATTATATATATACCAAAAAACTGATTTAAAAATAGAAAAAAATATTATAAAAATGAAATGATATGACCTTTCTGGACAAAAAAAAAGGGTCATTTTGACCCGCGAGGGAAGGATCTGTTCCAGAATGAGAAGATGAGGGTTAAACAGTCCTCAACTGCAGATCATAATGCAAAGTTTGTGTGACTGCAAGTGTGAGTCTTGAGCCAGTGTTCAGTCAACTACAACTTTACACAACATAAAGTATCCACTGTATCCTTGAACCAAGCCTACCCAAATATTTTGGACTTTGCCATGATGGTTGAGTGGTGTAGTCGAAAGGCGCTAACAAGCTGTCAACCTCGTCGACCCTGATTACAACAAACAAACAAACAAACAGACAGCTTGATTCAATTCTGTAACATCTCTGTAACATTAGTTCAGATCAAGAATGGGATAACGTTAATAGTTTACTACTGTAATTAAGTTTACTGTAGCTAAAAAACAACAACAAATGGATTAGGAGAGTAGAATCCAATTTGCATCAAAAATGATCCTGCTCTATTCTAATTTAACATCACAAAATTCAGGAGACCGGGGCCTCTTTTATAAAGACGTGTGTGGGATGATCCTAAATGTGAACATACAACAACTTACAAAATGTTCCTGTGATCGATTTTTTGAAACGTCCATATGCACGTAAAAAAAATTCCTAAATGCATCGCACTTTATAAATCCACAGAATACCCACAAATATGGTACAAACTTTATGGATTATTTTTATTATTGTTGGTTGGTACACATGCCCTACAGTTGTCAGATGCATAAGAACATTTTCACGTCAGTTTCTGCCTTTATAAATCCTGATTTGTTCCTCATCATGTTGGATGAAGTCCTAAACGAGGCCCCAGACTTTTAGAAGGAAATGTTCTATATGGAACCATAAAGGGGTCAGTCAGGCACTTCACAAACCTTTTAGGGGTTCCCATAATGTGATCATTGTATTTAGCTTAAATGAATTAATTCTGTATTTTAATTCAATTTTATTAATTAAACAGCTCGTAAACAAACTTTATCACAAAAAAATAAATAAATCAATAACCCATTAAACATGAAAGTATTATGCAATCATTTAAGACATTTCTCCTTATATAGAACCTTTTTGGCAAGAAGTGTTTGAGTCTAGAACCCTAGAGTTCTGTATAGAACCCCACGGAACCTTTCATTCCAGGAGAGTGCAGATGTCACATCACATAGTGACCCGACACATGTTTCTCGCACAAAACTAACAGAAAAAAAAGTCCAAATGTTTTAAATATAACATGAACCATAGCATAGGCCCAACAATATGTTAATTAAGAACACGATGTTCATGGGTTGAATAGGAGAACTGGACGTTTTGTGAATGCATAAAGAACAGCAGCAGTGATTTACATGAAACTAATATCACAAAGTGCTAAGATCCACTGACGTAGACTGTTTTTTGCTCAATACAGGAAGTCAGACGATCACCACATAAAAAACAGACACACAGAGAGAGAGAGAGAGAGAGAGAGAGAGAGAGAGAGAGAGAGAGAGAGAGAGAGAGAGAGAGAGAGAGAGAGAGGGAGGAAGTAGTGCCGCTCAGTGTGGAGAACCTCACCTGAGAATGCCGATGCAGAGACTGACCACAATATAGTAGACCGAGTAGAAGCACACCATACACATCAGCAGGTTTTCAAGAACAGCCTGACAATAAACACACAACACAGTTGTTTGACTGCTGGGAAATATGTCTACACAAGTTATAGTCCTAGTTTTATCAGTATTGTTTTTGCAGTGTCTAATCAAACATGTTCCATTGTTCATGAGCCTGAATTATTTGTCGGTCACAGAAATCAATCACAGAAGCCGTCTGGAAGTAATGCATATAGACATGTGGCGCTAGTAGTAAGTGAACTATGCTGGAGTGGATCAAACTTTACCCATGTGTCCTGGATCTTGCCGTTGATCGGCAGCTGGCCATGGCGTTTGATCAGAGTGGTCCCACAGCACCGGCAACAGTAGTCCAACAACATGAATGGCCGGCGATTCTTTGATGGACGCTAGCAATAGCACAACTCTGAATCTGCGCATCTGTCATGGCTGCTCTTAATAAGATTAGCAACACTCCCGTAAATCTGTTGAGGATAAAGCCCACCGACAGGCCTGGTCTACGCTAACTAATTACACACACACACACACACACACACACACACTAAAAATACCCCTCATTCAGTAAGGACCCGCTAGAATACCTCACATTAGCACACCTGCTAACAATACTTCTAGCATTGCTAACTTGTGAACACATTTTAGAAATGGTGCAGATTTCAGAAACAATATAGGTCTGAGTTACTCCACAATGACGCACACAATCAAGGCCTACTTGCTTGAGAACCGGGTCATTCCTGTTAGGAAGCACCTTTATTATGGATCGATTTGAAAGCAAGCAAGCAAGCAACTTTATTTATATAGCACATTTTCAAACAACAGACGTTGCCCCAAAGTGCTTTACAAAAATGAAAACATTAAAATCATATAACAAAGCAAACATAACTTATTTCGAAAGCTAAAGAAAATAAATACGTTTTTAAATAAGACTTAAAAAGGGAATATTGTGATTAAATAAAGGAAATCTAATGGCATGCCCTCAAACTAAAGTAGCCTATACCAAATGTATTTTCTGTTTATTCCTGTGTTCACTTAATCATGATACTTTGATTTAAAAAAAACAAAACAACTAATTTTCTGACAATTAAAACCTTTTGATTTTAATATATCATCCATATATGCCAAAAAGGAGCATGTTTGGCTTCTCCAGTAAAGCCAGTGAAGAACGTTCTCAGTGCTGTGCGTGGTTTTCTAGAAACATCTACATAGTTAAGGGAGGTTCTGCCGCACAGAGCCCAGACCCGAGTCCCACTGAACACCTTTATGATGAATGTGAACGCTGACCGTGAGCCGGGCCTCACTATGGCTCTGATTGCAAACACACTGCAAAAGCCTGAAGCTTCTCCTCTGCAAACAAAGGCTGTCCTGCAGAGCTCAACACACCTGCCTGCAAGAGTCTAACATGCCTACGATAAGACCTTGGCTGTGTCCGAACTACATTTTTCCCTACTACATCACTCCACTAATATAGTCCACTTGAAGGAGTGAATGAAAACGAGTGATTGAATTCAGACACTGAGTGTGGAGGAAGGGTTGCCACTTTTGCATCGTTTCTGCGGTTTAATAATCATTTGAATCGTAGCACACTGGCAGCTCCAGTCGTAGGCTAATGAACAGATTTATCCTAAACTCTGTCATGGAAACTAGCATATTAGAAAGGAATGTATACCTGTATGATATTACGCTGTAGCCACATTGGACCAGCGGTTTGGAGAAAGGATGGATGGATGATTCAGCTGCGGCGCCATCTTCTGGGAATACATTTGACGAGTGGCGCTCACAGTGCATTATGGGTTTTTCTCTAACCGTTGAGAGTACATCAGTTGTACACTCTTTATTGCAGTGCATTGTGGGATTGAATGAGTGCACTTCACATGATTTCCCACACCACTACAAATGGCTGTTCCTTCAAATACGTCCCTATTTAAGGGTAACTGGGGCGATTTCAGACACAGGTGTGTTTAACTGGGGATGACGCTGAACTCTGCAGGACACTGGCCTTTTAGGAACAGGATTGGACACCCCTGCCATGGAAGAACCAATTCTGGTTCCCCAAAGAACCTTTCAGTGATCAGTTTTTAAAAAATAACTTTCTTAGTGTGAAGAACATTTAAAAAAATCTAAAGAACCCTTTTCTACTATAAAGAACATTTTGTGGAATGGAAAGATTCCATTGATGGTAAAGGTCCTTCATGGAACCATTGATACCAATAAAGAACATTTATTTTTAAGAGTGATGGGTAAGGTAATAAACAAAGCAGCTTATAGATGAAGAAATATTTAGCGATTATTTTTGCGGTGCTAATAGCGATCTTCTATGATCAGAGCATCTTACAAGACTAACAAGACTAGAAATGTAATAGAAGAATTGAATCTGTAGAGATATAGTAACAGGTCCAGCGATAAACCTGACACAAGATCACACGAATCATCTCTACCTTGAAAATCAACAAAGGCCTACATTTTTCATGTTGGCATTTGACTCTACTGGAAGTCGCAAAATTTTAATTAAAGCTAAAACCAAAGCCACCTGTACATACTGCAACTTCATTCTTGTTTTAATAAATTAGCAAACAAAATATTTACATTAGTCTATCTAGTCTATCTCTAGTCTAAATGGATTACCAGACAAATAACACAAGGTCTAAACTAGAGTTTGATTAGAAGTGTGGATGACAATAGATAAAGTCTGAGTTACAGTTGGATTGCACTGATAATTAGCAGTTTTAACGGGAACAAATTGCTCAAATTACTTAGTTGGGTAACCTAATAGTATGGCCAGTTTATTTTATCACTGTTTGTCATGATTTACCCCTGTTTCACAGACAAGGCTTGAGTCTAAAATGCATGTTTGAGCTTAAAATATATCAGTGTCATTGTTTTGTCTCAAGATGCACACAGTAATGTTTTTTTGCTAAGGCACGTTTATAAAAGCTGCATAAATGTCCTAGTTTAACTAAGGTCTAATCCTGGCTTAATCTAAGACCTGTCTGTGAAACCTTTTAGATAAAGTGATTACATTAAAAGTGTCAGCATCATTTACGTGTTGAACAGCAGTGTGTGTGTTATTCATATCAACTGTTAAATCCCACCTATTTTAAGACTGGACTATAGTATAGTAGAACATAATTCAGTAGTTTTGTAGTACATTAATGTACCTAGTGTTGTTCATAGTTCAGTTAATTCATTTTTCTAGTATATTTATTGTTAAGTACAGCTGAATATGGTGTATTTCTTTAGATGAGTAGAACTCAATATAGTTTTAAATGGTCAATTATAGCATTGTGTTGTTCTAAACTAAACTATTCTATAGATTAAGTTAGTTCAGATTAAAAAAAGGGGCTATTTTGTGGTTCTGTACAGCACAGTTTAGTAACATAGTTCAATATAGTTTAAACACATTATTCATGGAACGTGTTTACCATGTTATAGTTTCAGAACGTTCATAGAACAATAACGTTCCTAACAAAATGTAATGTTCACATAACCAGAAAACATTTACAAAGCAGGACGTTTTGAACGTTCAGAAATACTGGTTTCATAACTTAATGGGAAGGTCAGCAAAACGTTCTTGTGATATATTTTCGTTAGCTGGGCTGTTGTTTAGTTTAGTAGGCTATAGGCTACAACAGTAGAGCCAGTGTTTGCTGTTCAGTTCAGTAGTCCAGCAAGTATAGCTGGTTGAATATGTTCACCTACACGACGAGAGCAATGCAGACAGCTATCACACACTCACATTTCTACATCTCCTCTCAATAAAACCACACGCAACACGCCAGAGTTTGATTGTTTGTATTTACTGAGATGTTTATGCGCATTTTGGAAGGGTCGGTCGCGCGCAGGAATATATTCTTAGTAACAAACACAGAAATGGCGATGTTTTACGCCCTCGGAGCACGTCGCTGCGCATTAAAAGCCGCACAGACAGGTTTGAGACGAGCCTGGAGGGTCCGTGAACGTGCGCGATATCGTCGAGATTCGTCGGGATTGTTTCAGCGCAAAACTTTCGTTATTGTCATGATGGGCGAGTGTGAAGCGCGACGGCTGTGCGCATGCGCACTGGAGTCCGCCTGGCCAATTTCTCAGTACTCGTGGGAGAATTTGGGTAAGAAACAGACAAATTAAAACAATCGCACGCTAGGATAAACTGCTCGTGTAGCATTGTATACTGTATAATAAACCGTGTTAGACTTTCGCGGGAGGTTTAATGCGACGGAATAATAATGAAAGTTAGATATAAAGTAGAAAACGCCTGGACGTGTCATCAATAATATGAGCAGCAGGAAGAGAGAGAGAGAGAGAGGGAGAGAGAGAGAGAGTATGAAATAAAGAATAACGCTAATGAATGACACTCAAAATAGACGCAGTCGATAGAAAGGATCAAAGTGTGTATTTGTGGCTGATGGCAGGAATAAAGCGTGTATTTATGAGTGTGTGTAGAATAATGCAAAGCAGGAGTGCATTCGCTCCTGTACATGGCAGGAACTGACCGTGCGAAACAAAACATGTCTCGATCAGCCCTGCGATCATCTGCTCAATCATTCACTTTAAATGTCATTGATCAGCAATAATGACGCGATTCGCCAGGCCTGTGTCTTTCAATTATATAGTGAATATAATTCCTGCTCCGCCATTTTGAGAAACTGCCTTTAAAACACATTAAAGAAAAGTGTTTTAATATCTGACACTGCGCCGTCTGAAATATGTCATCACTGCTCGTCCTCGTCGATATTTGAGGAAAAATAACACCGTCGAGATGAATAATTTCACCTCATTCAGTGTAAACTATTTAATATAATAGAGCTGGATACAAGCAAACGCGTTTAATAGAAAAAAACCTGGTGCGTCAAAACTCATGTATTTTATTTTAATTTGTTTTTCATTTAAAAAATTACATTTTATTTCAATCATCATCATCGTCGTCTACAAATTTAATCTTAAAAATCATTAGTAAAAAACTGTTATCTGAGTAGATGTCGATTTTGATGTCGTATTGTACTTCACGTTAAAAAAGTAAAGCGTTTGCTCGGAGATTTTAAATATTCGTTGGGAAAATGAACTTAGTTTATTTATACAACCTAATAAATACCAAATGCAGCAGCGAAAATCATTTCACGTGCAGATATACCACAATTATTCAACTTTGACTTAATAATTTAATGCTAAACGATGTTAAAATTAATCAAAACACGCAATGCGTAAAGAAAATGTTGTAATATGTGACAATATTGCTAGCATTTCTTTTGATTTCATTGTTGAAAGTTTCCAGTAGCGCCGCGGCTGAGCGACCCCTGTCGGCGGCCGAGGGAACCACACACACACACACACACGCTGTAGGCCTCATGCGCCACTCACACACACTTCTGCTAAACTGGCTTTAGTTAGCAGACACACTGTGTGCTCTAAACACTGCCTGTGTGTGTGTGTTCATAGCCTGTTTATGTGTCCTTCCAGATCAGCTTGCTACTTAAGCTATAGAAACAGTTGTATTGGTTTATGGTTGTTCAGGAGTGACTTTTAGGCTAAAGGTTTTGAAGGACAGATAAGAAGACTTCTTCTAATATTTTTTATGATATATATATAGATTATAAATGATAGAGAGCTTACAAATGCATTGTCTACTGTCTAAATGCACAAAAACAGTGCAATTCATTAGGTGACAGCTGTTAAACCAGTTCTGGACTAAAATAACATGGTAATTGTTTACATAATTGTTTGCTGGAATAACCTTTAAAAAGTGTTGTTTGAAATGATTTTTCATTAGTATACGGATGAATCCCACAATCCCTGTAAAGAATATGTCTGGGCTGCATTTTACCTCAAAAACTAATACTTAATCAACATTTAGCTTTGGTTTCCTGGAGTAAAAACACACTTAGAGGTGAATTAATGTGCATGTGAAAGATTTTCAGTGGTGTATTGTTAAGTGTGTGAGGTGTGCTGTGCTGTTGCAGGTTAGTCGTGTGTGTGCGTGTGTGATGGAGTCGTCGGGCCCGAGCGCAGCCGCTCCAGAGTTTGACGTGTACGAAGCCATGGACTGGAAGGACGGAGTGGGAACTCTTCCCGGCAGTGAGCTCAAGGTGAGGGAACACACACGCAACCTAAAAACTGCATTCCCAGCATGCAATAGCCGTCATTTCACCGTCTAGGTTAACTATAGACCCGATATAGTCCGGCTTTAAGTAACCCACTTCTAGCCAAAATAACCTTGAATTTGGTTACATGTTGTTTTTTGCCAAATAACTTGTGAGATTTATGATATTCCATCATGTAAGCAAAGTAACCAGTGATTGGTTTCATTTCTTCACTCTAATTTCTTTGTATCTATGTGATGACTAGTCTATTCTTGGGCTTTGGTTTAAACGTCTATTAAATTCTCACTGACAGCCCAAATTTCTCCTTGTTTTAGCCTAGACGTCTGGACTGTGTTTGGACGGCTATTAGATGTCTTTAAAACGCAAAATTGCTCGCTGGGTTAATCCTGTGTGTGTGTTAGTCGGGTACATCCAGCAGTGTGTGAGCGTCTCTGTTGTGTGTGTGTGTCAGTTCCGGGTGAATGAGTTTGGGGTCCTGGAGGTCATAACGGACGAGATGGAGGAGGAGAGGGGCAAAAAAGCTCACGCCACCACCACATGGAGCGTCCCCACGGCACAAGAGGGTAAACGCACAATAACACACTCACGTCTGGTGTTCAGTGCCCTTTCCCTAAGACACTTTGCCCCTTTGTTACTGTCTCAAGTTTTTATTAGTTCACTTCAGTATTAAAATTTCCTGATAATTTACTCTCCCCCACGTCATCCAAGATGTTCATGTCTTTCTTTCTTCAGTTGAAAAGAAATTAAGGTTTTTGACTAGCCTGGGAAAACCCAGACAACTTCCGGCAAATTTAGATTTGCTCTGCAAGTAGTCTGGCAAAGAGCTCATTCAAGCCCATTTCTAATCCGTCGAAATCGCGGCACCAGGTCTATCCAATTGACCCTTTGCAGGGAGCTTGATTGACAGGCGATCTAACCAATCATAATCCGCCATCCGCCATTTTGTCCGACAAAGCAGTCAGGAGAGATAGCAGATTAACATGGGAGGATTTGAACTTGAAAAACGGAGTGTACTGACACCTTTCCGTGGTTAAAACAATATTCCTTCTTATGTTCATTCATGTTTATTTGATGCTATAAATTAACTAGAAGGAAGAGATGATCGGTTCACGAGCAGCTTTAACTGATGCTCTACAGCGATCTGTCAGACACATTTAAGAGCCACAAAACGGTATGTATCGTTTAAATTTCTTTTAAAAAATGACCAAATTTGAAAGGTGAGACTTTGTTTAATATGTTTAATATCAAAAGTAACCGAAAAGTAACCTGGACTGTCCTGTCTGTCAGCGTGTTGTCAGTCTCCTCTCTGCTCCGCGATGTATTTTTCACTGCGTGAGAACATGGTGTGGCGTGAGAACAACGTGGCTTGTCGGGCATAGCGACAGTAACTAAGGGGGGCGGGTCTTTGCGAAGGGTCAATTGCGCCCAGAGGCATTTGAGCGACGTCCGTTCAACTTTTAAATGCATTATTATTATATTCAAATTGCAAACACATGAGGACAGTCTCCATGAAAGACCCACTGATGAACGTGCTACTACATTTCTCTCCGAAACGGTAGGAAATGAAATTAGATTTAATAGAGGATTTTAACTGTGACACGATGATTGACAGGGCAGTTTACGTGAAAGGACGCACGCGACAGATCCGTCCGATAAAGATGACGAAGTAGTATGTCCCAAAACTTGCCTACTTTTTTGCTACACATTCAAAAGTAAATACCTTTTCTTCACAAAAAGAGTTCATACTTTTATGGCGTAGTGTAACTTAGGACGCAGCATATGGCTTTACACGATGCCGATCGCTCTGATTGGTTTTAGGTCTATCCAGCTGCGCCCAGAGGCATTTGAGCGACGTCTGTTGGTGACGCCCCTTTGGAAATGAGTTATTAATGAAGCTTTGCCAGACCATAACTCAGTTACTACTTTAACCAGGCTAGTTTTTGAGGAAAACATTCCAGGATGTTCCTCCATATAGTGTCTTCAATGGGGTCCAGCGGGTCGAAGGTCCAGATGTGAGTTTCAGTGCAGCTTCAAAGTCTCGACACGATCCAGCCGAGGAGTAAGAGTCTCATCTAGACAAACCAGCGGACATTTTATAACAAACAATAGACATTTATATACTTCTTAACCACTAATGCTCGTCTTGCACTAGCTCTGCGATGCGCCACACATTACGTAAATGAAAGGTCAAGCGTGTTCCGGTTTAGAAAGGGAGCGTAGCATAGTTTTTTTACCTTTTATTTATTTATTCAAACCGTTGTACCCTGATTGGACCCCTTTGAAGTCACTATATGGAGAACAATCCTGGAATGTTTTCCTTAAAAACCTTTCTTTTCGACTGAAGAAAGAAAGACATGAACATCTTGGATGACGTGGGGGAGAGTAAATTATCAGGAAATTTTAATTCTGAAGGGAACTACTCCTTTAAAGTGGTAAAAAATAGTGGATGCAGTTTTCAAGTGGGCTGGAGTGAGATTTTAATCTGCCTTAAAGAAATTGCTAAATGACACAGTAATGTGATTAAAAGAATCTGGAAAGAGAAAAGCATCTTTTGACAGTGATTTCAGCTGATCGCGTCAGTGCTGGTGAACAGATTCAACACGTTTACAAGAATAACTTGTAAATAGTTATGTGTTGTTTTAAATGATCTATATGGATGAATCCCACAATACTTGCCATGCACATACAAACAAACAGCATGATAGCTACTAAATCAACATTTAGCTTTGCTTTTTTGGAGTAAAAAGTTTTTAATGGACTCCTACTAGGGATGCAGGATATATATCTGCCACCATATCGGTATCGGCCGATATATGTTCATTTGTAATGTTATCGTTATCGGCCCAATAAGAAAATTTGGCCGATATATTAAAGCTGATAAATAATTGAGTATGTCCTTCAGCTGAGTCAATTCAGATGTTCACTGTTCACCATGGTGGCTTTAAATTGCTTGAAATATGATTGGAGTCACTTCAAAAAAGGAAAATACAGTTCAGTGCAACTGAAGTGCAAAATCTGTCATATCGGCTACATAAAATAATGAGAACATCATTATAATCGTGTGCTTGGGACATGGATTTAATGGTGAGACTTTTGTTTTTGTAATCAGGCTCTCAAAAATTATATAAAAATTTTAATTTAGATTTATCGGCCAATGTATCGGTTATCGGCTTTTAAATATAAAGAATTATCGGTATCGGCCAAAATTTTCATATCGGTGCATCCCTAAGTTTGGGAATGATTCAAGATTGATTTAACCTTGCCTTTAAAGCTATCCAAACACACCGATTCTCCATAGCCTTTCATCTGAAGAGAGCCCAGGTTTGTCTGAGACCGCAGGTGATGATTGGTCAGTAATGTTAGAATCAGTCACTCAGTTAGTGGAATATTGTGATGTGAATGATGTTTAATCTCCCTGAGGATTGTACATTTTCTCTGTGTTGTCCTGATTTCCCTCAGCTCTGTCCTCACGGCCGGTCTCACAGGAGGAGGCGTCGTGGGCCCAGCGAGGCCTGGTGTGTGTGCGCTGTAACAGGAAGGGCTCTGTGGTGGACTTCCTGTCTGATGGACTTCACTGCAGCGAGCGCTGTCTGCAGCAGGACCAGCAAGAGTAAGTCAAAGTCACTCATCACTCCACGGACGATAACTATAACCATAAAATATGGTTCTTGAAATCATTATAAATATTAAAGAGTAGCAGAGCCCACAGCACAACTATATCGACACAGAGGAACGATATCGTTTTAATCACTTTCAGAATGAGTGTAAACGATAAAAACATTGACAGCCAATCAGAATCCATCCTGCTTTAAAGAGCGCAAGCATTTAAAGTGACAGACAACAAAACTGCAGCGTGCTTATAATAAACGTCTCGGGTTACGACTGTAACCCTTGTTCCCTGAGAAGGGAACGAGACACTTTGGGGGGAACGCTCTTAGTGTAACGCATCTGAAGTATGAATGAAACGAATCCAATCCTGATTGGTGCTGCTTCATGACGTAACGGAAGCTACAAAGGGACGCCGGCACACAATAGAGTTAGCTTCTGTGATGAAGCAAGTCGCTCCCAGGCAGGGGGAGTCGTGGCAAAGGGACGCAGTGTCTCGTTCCCTTCTCAGGGAACAGGGGTTACAGTCGTAACCCGAGACGTTCCCTTTTGAGGAAACTCGCACTGCGTTGATGATGACACTTTGGGGAATGAGTACCCACTATGTCACAACGAGCCCTGCCTGTCCCAGTGTGAAGCTGCACACAGGCACACTTAGGACGAGAGCACTAGAGTGCCAGGCGTAGAAGGAATTTCCAGGCTATAGAATCTGATGAAAGTATGAGGGGTGGCCCATCCTGCTGCATCGCACACTTGGATTCGGGCTCCTGAGAGGAAGGCTCTAGAGGACGCCATGCCTCTGGTTGAATGATCCCTCACGGCCAAAGGTGAAGGCAAGGGTGATAGGCCATAGAGATAGCCTGAACGATCCAGTTGCTGATGGTCTGTTTGGATGTGGGAAGCCCCTTCTTGGGTGACCTGAAGCACACCAGCAACTGATCTGACTTCCGCCATGAAGACCTCTGAACATAAATCTTGAGAGCTCTGACAGGGCAGAGCAAATTAAGTCTTTCTTCATCCACCGTCATGTGAGGTGGAGGATGAAAAGCCTGCAGAACCGTAGGGCGTGCCACATTAGATGACACTTTAGGCACATAGCCCGGTCTGGGATGCAAGATAGCCTTAATATCGCCTGGAGCAAACTCCAGCACCCGTGAGATATAGAAAGGGCCTGACGATCTCCTACTCTCCTCAGAGAAGTAATGGCTAATAAAAAAGCTACCTTGAGGGAAAGGTTCTTGGCCTCAGCCGACTCTAGAGGTCGGAATGGGGCCTCGACAAGCCCTTTGAGAACCACTGCCAGGTCCCATGTGGGAGCTCTGGTTTCCGCAGGTCTCATCCTCCAAGGAGGAAACGTATGACCAGCTGATGTCTCCCCTGGGGCCCATCACCCAGAGGAGCGTGGAAAGCCACAATGGCAACCACGTACACCTTGAGTGTGGACGGGGTAAGACCAGCCGAGAAGCGATCTTGGAGGAACTCCAGCACTGAAGCCACCCGGCAGTTAACTGGGTCCACCTCATGCTCTCTACACCAAATGGTGAAAATTGTCCATTTTAGGCCGGACGGTTTCCTCATGGAGGGAGCTCTAGAGCCGAGTATGGTCTCGACTACTCTTACTGACAGACTGGCTTCTAGGTACTATACCCCCTCAGGGGCCAGACCCACAGTTTCCATAGCTCTGGGAGAGGGTGAAATATTGAGCCCTCTGCCTGCGTCAGCAGGTCCCTCCTGATGGGAATCTCCCATGGAGGGCCCTCTAGGAGCGATCTTATGTCTGAAAACCATACTCAGGCCGGCCACAACGGAGCTACTAGAAGTAGACTGACCTCGTCGCGTCGGACCCTCTCCAGAACTCCCGGGAGCAGAGTGATCGGGGGAAATGCGTATAGACTCAGCCTCGGCCACGTCTGCACCATGGTCATGAGGGAGAACCACAGTGGACAGTGTGTCATCTCTCAAAGATGCAAACAGATTCACTTCTACTGGGCTGAACCTCTCGCATTTTAACTCCACCACCTCAGGGTGAAGTCTACATTCCCCGGGCCTCAGCCCCTGCCTCGACAGGATGTCTGCTCCCTGATTCTGGTCCCCTGGGATGTATGTTGCTCTGAGAGACAACAGTCTCCCCTGAGACCACAGGAGGATCTGATACGCCAGTATGCATTTAGAGGGTGTGATCTCAGAACCCCCTGATGATTTAGATAGGACACCCCTGACCATATTGTCTGTTCTGACAAGAACGTGATGACCCTTGAGGTCTGGCAGGAAACTCCTCAGAGCTCAGAAGACCGCCAGCATTTCAAGGCAATTTATGTGCCAGGGGAAATGATGGTCCTGCCATAGACCTCTTGTAAAGTGGCCGTCCAAGACCGCGCCCCAGCCCGTGAGGGATGCGTCTGTCGAAACTGCTTCCCGGCGACATGACACTCCCAGCACGGGACCTTGGGACAGGAACCAAGGTCTCTTCCACATAGATAGGGAACGAAGGCATCTGCGTGTAACCCTGATCATGCGGAACGGGTAAAACCCCTTGGTTCTCAACCACCATTGTAGGGCCCTCATGTGCAGCAGACCAAACGGAATGACATTGGACGCTGCTGCCATGAGCCCTAACACTCTCTGAAAATGCTTTACAGTGACGGCTTGGCCTGGCTGGTCACAGTGGCCAGGATGGGCTCGATCCATGCAGGAGACAATTGTGCCCGCATCGTGACCGAATCCCACACAACACCAAGGAACGTGGCTCTCTGGGCTGGCACCAACACACTTTTCTTTGTGTTGAGTCTCAACCCCAGGCTCTGGATGTGGGCAAGGACGACATCTTGATGCCGAACTGCCATCTCTTGTGAATGGGCCATAATAAGCCGTTGAGTCGTTGATATCATAAGTCGTTGATATAGTTCAGCACCCTGATACCCTGAAGCCTCAGTGGGGCTAGAGCTGCATCTATGCATTTGGTAGGCCAAATGCATAGATGGCCAAACGGAAGAACTCGATATTGGAACTAGGCCAAACGGAAGAACTCGATATTGGAACACTTCGCCCCCTGAAAGCGAACCTCTGGAACTTTCTGTGAGATGGAAGGATAGATATGTGGAAGTATGTGTCCTTCAGATCTATCGTGACCAACCAATCCTCGGATTTGATTTGGCTCACGATAATGGGAATAGTGAGCATCTTGAACCTGAATCTCCTCAGAGACCGATTCTAGTGCCTAGAATTGGATGCAACCCCCCCATCCTTCTTGGGAACTATGAAGTAGCGGCTGTAAAACCCGGACTCCCTGTCCGGCGGAGGAACACGTTCTATAGCCTCCTTTGCCAACTGGGAGTTTACTTCTTGTTTCAATACCCAACCCTGCTGTGGGTCACCTGTTTTTCAAACCACCCCGTTGAAATTCGGTGGGCGGAAATTGAACTGCAGCCTGTACCTATATTCTACTAAGGGAACCAGGGATTTCGGGTATAATTCGAGATTCGTTCTCGATCCCCTGAAGCGGCTCTCCGGCAGGGTTCGGTCGAAAATGATTCTCGATGTGCGGACGCAAGCGCTGCCTGGCCGCAAGACTCTGGGGCAGACAGAGCAGCGTGTGTTCGCTGGAAACCGATGTGTCCCGAAGCGCACTTGACGGCGGGATACAGACATCGATTTCCTGAGGGCTCCCCAGAGGGGAGGCTCTTTTGGTTTCGTTCTCAACACCCTGAAACGGTACCCTGGAAATGTAGAGTTCTCGTGAGAGCACAAGTTGAATTTGCTCAGCAAGTTTACTCAGGCGTCGAGTAGGTGTTTGGTGTTTTTAGCCCCCAACGGCGCCTTCCAGGCAGTGAGGGGATGGGTAGGTTTAAGGTTGAGGTTAGGGTTAGCTGCCTGGAAGGAGCCATTGGGGGCTAAAAACACCATCGAGCTGTCGAGTAATGATGCTCATTAAATATGCCCTTGTATCCGAGCTGCACCAATCACATCGGGTTATCTGATATAGGCGGGCCAGAGGCGAGATGACGACAGTGCTGTGACGTCGGAGTCATTAGTAAACATTACAAGATGGCTATGGATGAACACCAGTTGTTTGAAACGGCTTTGGCCGCTACAATGAGCGAGTTAGACTTGGCCTTTTATCTAAAAGAGGAACAGAAGACGCCGCTCGAATCCTTCCTTTGCAAGAAGGGCGTTTTTGCTGTTTTGCCGACCGGATACGGCAAGAGTCTAATCTACCAGTGAGCTCCGCTGGAAGCTAAGCGTATGGGGCTTGTTGTGATTGGTCGTAGTGTTATCCAATTGCGTGCAGTGAGATTTTCAAATGCATGCTTGGTGCCGCCCCTCGAGCTGGCCGATTTATCGTTTTCAGCCTATTAAGAAAATGTGGCCGATATATTAAAGCCGATAAATAATATATTATTTCATTCAGCTGAGACACTTGCACTGTTCATCATGATGGTTTTGAATTGCTTGAAATATGATTGAAATCTCTTCAAAAAGGAAAATACAGTTCAGTGCAACGTGCAGCGCAAATCTGTCATATCGGCAACATAAAATTATAATGAGAACATCATTATAATCGTGTGCTTGGGACATGGCTTTTCATGGTGAGACTTTTGTTTTTGTAATCAGGCTCTCAAAATTATTAAAAAAATTATATTCGAATTATATTCAAAATGTTCGGTGCATCCCTAATAAAAACGCATGTGAAACAATATGCAGTATTGTAAATATTTCAAACAGTAGCATGCTTAATTATAGTCACATGACCTTATTACACTAAGTGGCATTTAGTTGGGTTGGAAATAAAAGAGTTATTTAGTGTTTTAGTCTACTTTTGTGTAAAATCAACCTGACGTTTGTCTCTCTGATCAAACAAGTCGAAGGAAATTACAGGCAATATGGTTTCCGGAACATTTATTCATGAAGAAGGAAGGTCAGCTTGAGTGCAGTGCAGTGTTTGGACACACAAGGTTCCCACACTCATGAAATGTCTAGAAATGTCAGGGAAATTTAGCAACTCTGAAATTGAAGCTTCATTGGAGGGTATGAAGATTCATTGTTTTTTTTAGGGTATGAATTACACCAAACATATGTAACACACTGTTGCATCCCATTAAGATATAAGTTCAAATTATTATTAGTGAGGACTTATGGAAGAATTCATACTTGAATTAAGGAGAAATTTTGCTCAGTGATGATGTTCAGTTTTAGTGCTAAATTTACTAAAGAAATTTAGCAAAATTCATGCAAATCAGGCAATGCACAAATTAAAATTAATAACCAATTTAGTGCTTCTACGGCGCAAGACTAGCACAATCTAGTGTGCTTTACTGGGTTTTTACAGCATTGCTCAATATCTGCTTGTGTTTCTGATGCGTTGATGTATTGCATATTGATATAGAGCTACGAATGACTACGAATGAAACTGCTGTATCATTTTCTAGCAAAAGTGTTTATAAATTTATAACTGTGAACGAGTTACATTACAAAGAAAATGTTAAATGAAAAATGTTAGCATAAAAAAAAAAAGTCTGACATAAAAATATGTTACTAAACATAGATATTCAGCACACTTGTGGTAGGGCTGGTGCAACCGTTGGCAGAAATCCTAACACGTAAATACTGTTTTAAGAAAGAGGCCACAGGATGTTGTGCTGGGGTTTTCCGGTCTCTCACATGCTTAACCTGAGAATGAATACAGAGTTATTGAATGAGTGAATCTGTGTGACATAACGCCACATGTGTAATGAAGATGAACACTATACCCCACAGCACTTCCTCTCTCTCAAACACACACACACACACACACACACACACACACACACACACACACACACACACACACACACACACACACACACACACACACATATAAGCACAAACAAGATGATGGTTATGAGATGGGTAATTGGACCCATAATGGGACATGAACATTATTTTCTTATACTTGATATCTACAGGACATGTCTCTGTTCAAATAGTATTTTGTCATTCAAACTAAAGTAGATTAGTCAAGTCTAGTCAGCTTTATTTCTATAGCGCTTTTTACAGTACAGATTGTTTCAAAGCAGCTTTACAGAGATAACAGGAAAATAATGCGACAAAGTTTGTTTCCAGAAGAAAATAGCGTAACAGTCCAGCTTAAGTAAGCTCAGTGATGCTTCATTTGTGTTGTAAAAAAGTTATTAATTTAGTTAATTTATATATATAGCCGCTCTGGAGAAAACAGTGATGTCGTCGTCCAGCTCAGTTCAGTTCTCATGTAATAATGTCAATGCAGGAAGATCAATATTATTGTTGAATATTAAATTAAATGTCCCAACTAAGCAAGCCAAAAGCCGTAAAAAGCATCTATATATTAAGATGCACAAATGAATAAAGACTGTAGTTTTCTCTGAGTCTGCAGTGATGTTGTGGTGCGTCACAGAGCGCTGAAGAGAGACGGCTCCAGGACGAACGGAGAGGTGGTGGTGAGGAAGAGATCCCGTCTTACGGAGAGGAGCACTGAAGACGTGGACAGCTCCATCGAGGTCCCCGAGGAGGAGGACGACGACTATGTCAGTTTACCTACTGTTACTCTTCATCTTCCACTTTCATATCCTTTATAGAGCAGTGACGTGTGGGTCGGACAGAGAGAGGTCACTGTGTTGACATTTTAAAGGCACAACATGTACAGGCAAAACCACTAGAGCAGTGTTATATACAGTACTGTGCAAAAGTCTTAGTCATGTTAATACCCCCCCCCCCCCCGCCGACCCAAAAAAAAAATGTTTTTAAGTCAGTGATTTATATCTTTTGCTGTAGTGTGTCAGTAGGAAATATCAGTTTACATTTCCAAACATTCTTTTTGCCATTAATTGTAATAATCCAGTGAGATTTGTGTATGCACAAGGAGTCTGACAACAGCCGGTATGATCTGATCTCACCATCATCGAGTCCGTCTGTGATTACATGAAGAAACAGAAGAAACTGAGACAGACTAAATCCAGAAGAACTGCGGGAACGTCTCCGAGACGCTTGAAGAAACCTTCCTGCAAAGCTACAGGACTGTGAAAAGCACTGGCACTTGTGTTAAAATGCTGTAAAGTGAGAATGCTTTCAAAAATAAAATCACAAATTGAATTTATTTATGATTTAACTTCTATTAACTAATTCAAATCAATATATGGTGTAACGACCCTTTGCGTTTAAAACGGCTTTTGTCCAGGTACACTTGCGCATAGTTTCTCAGGGAGCTTTGCAGGAAGGTTTCTTCAAGCGTCTCGGAGACGTTCCCGCAGTTCTTCTGGATTTAGTCTGTCTCAGTTTCTTCTGTTTCTTCATGTAATCACAGACGGACTCGATGATGGTGAGATCGGGGGGGGGGGGGGGGGGGGGGGGGGGGGTGATATTAACATGCCTAAGACTTTAGCACAGTACTGTATTTTGTTGACTTGTGTACTTACATTATCCCAGATGTTTCCAAGAATGTTGAAATCCAGAGAAATAAGTGTCCGTGCGTCGCCTATCAATGACATCACACCCGCATTATCCTCGATTTCTGGTTATATTTTGCAGAAACCATGGAAACACTAAAGACGCTTTAATATATTACATGTTTTATTAGCCAAGGGAACAACTGTATGGATACATTTATCATTAATCGTTGTTATATATCTCAACACTGTTAGTCTTATTGTTTGAATCGCTTGTTTTCTTGATTTTCCGCGAGTACCATGTTTTTACCGTGCCTCAGAGAAAAACACTATCTTGTCAAGTTGCTAACATAACATAGCTTTATTTTTAGTAACAATAATGCTGCATTTTCTCCACCATACAATATGTTTTAAAATTAATTGCATGCCATTTAGCAACACAAGCCATCCAGCTTTTATTAATATGAAAAACTACAACCTCTAGTGGCGAAAAACTACATATTGTGCCTTTAACAGTCCCTAAAATAAAAATTCATTATTTTCCACTTGCAGCCTCAAAAAACTTTGAATGTAGTGTATAAAAAAAATCTATAAAGTTATATAAACAAGTTATCATAATGTTACACATGTAAACCTTTTAAAACACCATTTGTGGTAGCTATACACAATACTGTGTGCAATCAGTATTAGGCCGATTTCATAATTAATAATGAATTTTTTTTTTTCAGGTTTCACAAAAATAACTAAACTAAATAATTTTCTTCAGAATAACCAGTATTAATTCCCCCCCCCCCCCCAAAAAAAAAAATTAACCTTAAAACAAGATACATTTGCTGGTGGAGTTAAAGATAATGCATGCGATGATAGGACTTGTTTTCAGTGATCTTGAATTAAGGTTCCTCCTGTCAGGATTGAATTTAAGGAAGGGACTCAAACGCAGGGGATAATAGGTGTTTATTAATAAAAAAAAAATAAAAAAACTTGTAGGGGAGAAAACTAGATCCACTTTAGGGCAAACATCGTGAAGAACACATCAAGAATAAACAGGGATGCAAACAGTCATAATTATCAGATAATGATCAATAATTCAGAGAATGGGACACCGTACTTGGCTACACGTCACTTTCACTCTCATGTGTTTCTTCTGTTAGCCAGTGCTGATGAGGAAGCAGATCTGACCCTAGATTCCTGTTTTGATGTGTGTAACAGGAAGAGAAAGAAAGCCGGCGACCGGCGCGCGGGGCTACCAGAGGCCGAAGGAAACGCAGAGGAGACGCAGCTCTGCTCAGATACAGTGAGACACACACACACACTCACTCCTCCAGGCGACAGTCACATGATCGCCATGATGACACCTGTGGTTGTTTCCCATGATGCAGCGGTGCCGTATGGAGGCAAGAAGAAGGCGTGGTGCTGGGCCTCGTACCTGGAGCAGGAGAGAGCCATCGCTGCCCCCAGTAAACTCTTCAAAGAGGTGAGACGACACGGGCCTTTGATTCCACTTTTATACACACTTATATTTATACTTATATAAGTTAACTTACACCCAGCTAGCAAACATTTTCTAAGAATGTTTTGCTAACATTCCTGTTAAGCTATGAAGACGTTATTGTTCTCTGAACATTCAAAACGTACAGTTTTTTACATGTTTTGAAAGCTTTTTTTTTCTTGGTTTTGCAAAAGTTAAAGGGGTGGTTGATTATGATTTGACTTTTCTAACTTTAGTTAGTGTGTAATGTTGCTGTTTGAGCATAAACAACATCTGCAAAGTTACAACGCTCAAAGTTCAAAGCAAAGGGAGATATTTGTTTTTATAGAAATCGCTTTTTAACGACTACAACAAACGGCTGGAAGAGACTACACCACACTCCTCCCGGGTTAGTGACATCACCAACCCTAGAATTTACATAAACCCCGCCCCCGGAACACGCAACAAAGGGGGTGAGTCCATGTTGAGAAGAGGTGATAGCATTTGCTAACACACAAACTGTTGAAGCTCCGCCCCCTGTGCCGGGAGCAGCAGCTCATTTGCATTTAAAGGACCAGACACAAAACGACACGTTTTTGCTCACCCTCAAAAAGGGACAATTTTAACATGCTATATAAAAATATCTGTGGGTTATTTTGAGCTAAAACTTCACATACACACTCTGGGAACATCAGAGACTTATTTTACATCTTGTGAAAAGGGGCATTATACCACCCCTTTAAGGGAACATTTTTATCATTTGGAAATGTTGCTTTTGAATGTTTCTCTGAAACAAGTTATGTTCATGTTAATGTTAGACGAACATCCATCTAAATATTTTTGGAAAAAACATTCCATGATTGATGTATAATATTTTTGTGCTAACATTTTGAAAACATCATAAAAGACCAGATTACTTTGATCGAACATTCTAGTAATGTTACTGGAAGAACGTTTGTTAAAATAATTTAAGTGAACCTCGCCAGAACGTTCGCTAAAGTTCTGAGGACGTCCCGTTAGCTGGGCATCTAGCGAAGCACCCGTAGAGGATTGTTGATTAGATGGATTGTATTTTCATGTTACAGCTGCAAACTAACATGATGGCAATACTGTAAATATGTCAATCTTACTTTGTACATGGACTTTAAAGTGGACTTAAACCTCTTTTTAGTTGTGATAGTGTGTCACACACAGTCCACATCACATTCACACTGGGGTTTTAGGAAGCCAAATAATATTTCATAATAAGTATATTTATTTAACTTGGAACTACAGTAATAAAATGACAATGCTGTCTTGATTCCAACAGTCAAACCCTCAAGCTGTGCTTTAGGTTTCTGTGAAAACAGGTTTACACACGCTGGACGGTTTATCTATCTGGCTCATACAGGATATCATTTATTCATTTGTTCATTTAGCAGACGCTTTTATCCAAAGCGACCGACAAATGAGAACAATAGAAGCAGTGAAACTAACAGTAGGACAACAATATGCAATATGACCCTTCCCAGTTTAATCTAACACAGTACATGTATTTATTTATTTATTTTTATTTTTAATAAAGATAATAGATATAGAATAGAAGAGAAAGTGTTAGTATTACTGGTCAAGTGCTGTCGAATAAGAAGCATCTTCAGCCTTTTCTCGAACGTGGCTCAGCCGCTCAGGGGTGTGTTTCCCGAACAACGCCGTAACTCGCGGCTTCACTACCGTAGTGCGATGCATCGTTGAAGAAATCAACTAGCTAATCACAAGTGTTTCCCGAAACCGTATTGTTGCAAAGTGATCGTTCAACCACGTTGGTTTATGACGTCACGCACGTGGAGGAGTAATAACTTCTTTTAATGAATCTGTTTGAGATCGAGTTAACGCTAGATGTTTTGCTATAAATTACAGACATGACATCTGAGGACTATTTATCATTTTTCTCAGTTATTTTGCTTTATTTCCAGATTCAATCATAAGCTCGTTCTTACATAGCAGAGCACGTACACACTTGCACTCTTCAAAAACGGTGCTTTAAATCTCTTGACACACTAAAAGTCGTAAATGACATTTGTATGTACTCTAAATTAAAGACACAGGTTGTACTGAATGTCAGCTTGCTTATTTGGCTCAAGATCAGGATTTATTGAGTCCACATGTTATGAAATCTAGAAACTCTGCTTCTAACCACAGGTCGAGATCTGTCGTCCCAAACACACAACTCTGCGATGCTGTTTGCGAATGTTCGTTAGAACGATGGCTTCGGGAAGCACAGACTCGTTGAACTGCTGATAACGACGGAACTTGCGAACATAGTTGGCCAACGATGCTTTTGGGAAACACACCCCTGGTTGAGTTAGATCATTCCTCCAGCAGGGAACAGTCCGGGTAAAGCGACGTTCGCTTGCAGAGCGCAGGTTTCTGGATGGTACATAAGTTTGAAGTAATGAGTTTAGGCAGAGCCCGTCTACGGAGAGCCTGGCCACTCCCTATTGTACCGAATTGTGGTTGTAGTTCCACCAGAGCTCCACTGGGGGCGATCGCCCATGAGTGCAGAATGAATGGGAGTCTATGGGGCTAGACGGCTAAATGTGTCTCTTTCACCTGATTGCCGTTGAGAAATCTCAGATTTGATTGTAGGTTTTGCAAGTTCAACATGGGTTATAGGTCGACAGTTGAATGAACGAGTACGTATGTCCTTTCCATTTCTTACAGGTTGAGTTGTTGTTGCCCATAACACGCTAGCATTCTGCTAATGAACGCTGATTGGTCAGTGAAGGACTGATTACGACCAGAGATACCGCTTGATGGCATCGTGTGTGTGTGTGTGTGTGTGTGTGTGTGTGTGTGTGTGTGTATTTTCGGCGTGGTCTTTTAAAACAACAAAACAAAAACTCTTCTAGCATGTGTATTTCCCTGTGTCAGCTGTGTTGTGTGATTCCCTGTGTCAGCTGTGTTGTGTGTTTACCTGTGTCAGCTGTGTTGTGTGTTTACCTGTGTCAGCTGTGTCGTGTGTTTACCTGTGTCAGCTGTGTTGTGTGTTTCCCTGTGTCAGCTGTGTTGTGTGTTTACCTGTGTCGGCTGTGTTGTGTGTTTACCTGTGTCAGCTGTGTTGTGTGTTTACCTGTGTCAGCTGTGTTGTGTGTTTGCCTGTGTCAGCTGTGTTGTGTGTTTACCTGTGTCAGCTGTGTTGTGTGTTTACCTGTGTCAGCTGTGTCGTGTGTTTCCCTGTGTCAGCTGTGTTGTGTGTTTACCTGTGTCGGCTGTGTTGTGTGTTTACCTGTGTCAGCTGTGTCGTGTGTTTGCCTGTGTCAGCTGTGTTGTGTGTTTGCCTGTGTCAGCTGTGTTGTGTGTTTACCTGTGTCAGCTGTGTTGTGTGTTTACCTGCGTCAGCTGTGTCGTGTGTTTCCCTGTGTCAGCTGTGTTGTGTGTTTGCCTGTGTCGGCTGTGTTGTGTGTTTCCCTGTGTCGGCTGTGTTGTGTGTTTCCCTGTGTCGGCTGTGTTGTGTGTTTGCCTGTGTCAGCTGTGTCGTGTTTCCCTGTGTCAGCTGTGTTGTGTTTCCCTGTGTCGGCTGTGTTGTGTGTTTCCCTGTGTCGGCTGTGTTGTGTGTTTCCCTGTGTCGGCTGTGTTGTGTGTTTGCCTGTGTCAGCTGTGTCGTGTTTCCCTGTGTCAGCTGTGTTGTGTTTCCCTGTGTCGGCTGTGTTGTGTTTCCCTGTGTCGGCTGTGTCGTGTGTTTCCCTGTGTCGGCTGTGTTGTGTGTTTCCCTGTGTTTACCTGTGTCAGCTGTGTCGTGTGTTTGCCTGTGTCGGCTGTGTTGTGTGTTTCCCTGTGTCAGCTGTGTTGTGTGTTTCCCTGTGTCAGCTGTGTTGTGTGTTTCCCTGTGTCAGCTGTGTTGTGTGATTCCCTGTGTCGGCTGTGTTGTGTGTTTCCCTGTGTCAGCTGTGTTGTGTTTGCCTGTGTCAGCTGTGTTGTGTGTTTCCCTGTGTCAGCTGTGTTGTGTTTCCCTGTGTCGGCTGTGTTGTGTGTTTGCCTGTGTCGGCTGTGTTGTGTGTTTGCCTGTGTCGGCTGTGTTGTGTGTTTGCCTGTGTCGGCTGTGTTGTGTGTTTGCCTGTGTCGGCTGTGTTGTGTGTTTCCCTGTGTCAGCTGTGTTGTGTGTTTCCCTGTGTCAGCTATGTTGTGTGTTTACCTGTGTCGGCTGTGTTGTGTGTTTACCTGTGTCGGCTGTGTTGTGTGTTTACCTGTGTCAGCTGTGTTGTGTGTTTGCCTGTGTCGGCTGTGTTGTGTGTTTCCCTGTGTCAGCTGTGTTGTGTGTTTGCCTGTGTCGGCTGTGTTGTGTGTTTGCCTGTGTCGGCTGTGTTGTGTGTTTGCCTGTGTCGGCTGTGTTGTGTGTTTGCCTGTGTCGGCTGTGTTGTGTGTTTGCCTGTGTCGGCTGTGTTGTGTGTTTGCCTGTGTCGGCTGTGTTGTGTGTTTGCCTGTGTCGGCTGTGTTGTGTGTTTACCTGTGTCGGCTGTGTTGTGTGTTTACCTGTGTTAGCTGTGTTGTGTGTTTACCTGTGTCAGCTGTGTTGTGTGTTTCCCTGTGTCGGCTGTGTTGTGTGTTTGCCTGTGTCGGCTGTGTTGTGTGTTTGCCTGTGTCGGCTGTGTTGTGTGTTTCCCTGTGTCAGCTGTGTTGTGTGTTTCCCTGTGTCAGCTATGTTGTGTGTTTACCTGTGTCGGCTGTGTTGTGTGTTTACCTGTGTCGGCTGTGTTGTGTGTTTACCTGTGTCAGCTGTGTTGTGTGTTTGCCTGTGTCGGCTGTGTTGTGTGTTTCCCTGTGTCAGCTGTGTTGTGTGTTTGCCTGTGTCGGCTGTGTTGTGTGTTTGCCTGTGTCGGCTGTGTTGTGTGTTTGCCTGTGTCGGCTGTGTTGTGTGTTTCCCTGTGTCAGCTGTGTTGTGTGTTTGCCTGTGTCAGCTGTGTTGTGTGTTTGCCTGTGTCGGCTGTGTTGTGTGTTTGCCTGTGTCGGCTGTGTTGTGTGTTTGCCTGTGTCAGCTGTGTTGTCAGCTGTGTTGTGTGTTTGCCTGTGTCAGTTGTGTTGTGTGTTTGCCTGTGTCAGCTGTGTTGTGTGTTTGCCTGTGTCGGCTGTGTTGTGTGTTTGCCTGTGTCAGCTGTGTTGTGTGTTTGCCTGTGTCGGCTGTGTTGTGTGTTTGCCTGTGTCAGCTGTGTTGTGTGTTTGCCTGTGTCAGTTGTGTTGTGTGTTTGCCTGTGTCAGCTGTGTTGTGTGTTTGCCTGTGTCAGCTGTGTTGTGTGTTTGCCTGTGTCAGCTGTGTTGTGTGTTTGCCTGTGTCGGCTGTGTTGTGTGTTTCCCTGTGTCGGCTGTGTTGTGTGTTTCCCTGTGTCAGCTGTGTTGTGTGTTTGCCTGTGTCAGCTGTGTTGTGTGTTTGCCTGTGTCGGCTGTGTTGTGTGTTTGCCTGTGTCGGCTGTGTTGTGTGTTTACCTGTGTCGGCTGTGTTGTGTGTTTGCCTGTGTCGGCTGTGTTGTGTGATTCCCTGTGTCAGCTGTGTTGTGTGTTTACCTGTGTCAGCTGTGTTGTGTGTTTAGCTGTGTGTCGGCTGTGTTGTGTGTTTCCCTGTGTCAGCTGTGTTGTGTGTTTCCCTGTGTCAGCTGTGTTGTGTGTTTCCCTGTGTCAGCTGTGTTGTGTGTTTCCCTGTGTCAGCTGTGTTGTGTGTTTCCCTGTGTCGGCTGTGTTGTGTGTTTACCTGTGTCGGCTGTGTTGTGTGTTTACCTGTGTCGGCTGTGTTGTGTGTTTGCCTGTGTCGGCTGTGTTGTGTGTTTACCTGTGTCGGCTGTGTTGTGTGTTTCCCTGTGTCGGCTGTGTTGTGTGTTTGCCTGTGTCGGCTGTGTTGTGTGTTTCCCTGTGTCGGCTGTGTTGTGTGTTTCCCTGTGTCGGCTGTGTTGTGTGTTTCCCTGTGTCGGCTGTGTTGTGTGTTTGCCTGTGTCGGCTGTGTTGTGTGTTTGCCTGTGTCGGCTGTGTTGTGTGTTTGCCTGTGTCGGCTGTGTTGTGTGTTTACCTGTGTCGGCTGTGTTGTGTGTTTACCTGTGTTAGCTGTGTTGTGTGTTTACCTGTGTCAGCTGTGTTGTGTGTTTCCCTGTGTCGGCTGTGTTGTGTGTTTGCCTGTGTCGGCTGTGTTGTGTGTTTGCCTGTGTCGGCTGTGTTGTGTGTTTCCCTGTGTCAGCTGTGTTGTGTGTTTCCCTGTGTCAGCTATGTTGTGTGTTTACCTGTGTCGGCTGTGTTGTGTGTTTACCTGTGTCGGCTGTGTTGTGTGTTTACCTGTGTCAGCTGTGTTGTGTGTTTGCCTGTGTCGGCTGTGTTGTGTGTTTCCCTGTGTCAGCTGTGTTGTGTGTTTGCCTGTGTCGGCTGTGTTGTGTGTTTGCCTGTGTCGGCTGTGTTGTGTGTTTGCCTGTGTCGGCTGTGTTGTGTGTTTCCCTGTGTCAGCTGTGTTGTGTGTTTGCCTGTGTCAGCTGTGTTGTGTGTTTGCCTGTGTCGGCTGTGTTGTGTGTTTGCCTGTGTCGGCTGTGTTGTGTGTTTGCCTGTGTCAGCTGTGTTGTCAGCTGTGTTGTGTGTTTGCCTGTGTCAGTTGTGTTGTGTGTTTGCCTGTGTCAGCTGTGTTGTGTGTTTGCCTGTGTCGGCTGTGTTGTGTGTTTGCCTGTGTCAGCTGTGTTGTGTGTTTGCCTGTGTCGGCTGTGTTGTGTGTTTGCCTGTGTCAGCTGTGTTGTGTGTTTGCCTGTGTCAGTTGTGTTGTGTGTTTGCCTGTGTCAGCTGTGTTGTGTGTTTGCCTGTGTCAGCTGTGTTGTGTGTTTGCCTGTGTCAGCTGTGTTGTGTGTTTGCCTGTGTCGGCTGTGTTGTGTGTTTCCCTGTGTCGGCTGTGTTGTGTGTTTCCCTGTGTCGGCTGTGTTGTGTGTTTGCCTGTGTCAGCTGTGTTGTGTGTTTGCCTGTGTCGGCTGTGTTGTGTGTTTGCCTGTGTCGGCTGTGTTGTGTGTTTACCTGTGTCGGCTGTGTTGTGTGTTTGCCTGTGTCGGCTGTGTTGTGTGTTTCCCTGTGTCAGCTGTGTTGTGTGATTCCCTGTGTCAGCTGTGTTGTGTGTTTACCTGTGTCAGCTGTGTTGTGTGTTTAGCTGTGTGTCGGCTGTGTTGTGTGTTTCCCTGTGTCAGCTGTGTTGTGTGTTTCCCTGTGTCAGCTGTGTTGTGTGTTTCCCTGTGTCAGCTGTGTTGTGTGTTTCCCTGTGTCAGCTGTGTTGTGTGTTTCCCTGTGTCGGCTGTGTTGTGTGTTTACCTGTGTCGGCTGTGTTGTGTGTTTACCTGTGTCGGCTGTGTTGTGTGTTTGCCTGTGTCGGCTGTGTTGTGTGTTTACCTGTGTCGGCTGTGTTGTGTGTTTCCCTGTGTCGGCTGTGTTGTGTGTTTGCCTGTGTCGGCTGTGTTGTGTGTTTCCCTGTGTCGGCTGTGTTGTGTGTTTCCCTGTGTCGGCTGTGTTGTGTGTTTCCCTGTGTCGGCTGTGTTGTGTGTTTCCCTGTGTCAGCTGTGTTGTGTGTTTACCTGTGTCGGCTGTGTTGTGTGTTTCCCTGTGTCAGCTGTGTTGTGTGTTTACCTGTGTCGGCTGTGTTGTGTGTTTCCCTGTGTCGGCTGTGTTGTGTGTTTCCCTGTGTCGGCTGTGTTGTGTGTTTGCCTGTGTCGGCTGTGTTGTGTGTTTCCCTGTGTCAGCTGTGTTGTGTGTTTGCCTGTGTCAGCTGTGTTGTGTGTTTGCCTGTGTCGGCTGTGTTGTGTGTTTGCCTGTGTCAGCTGTGTTGTGTGTTTGCCTGTGTCAGCTGTGTTGTCAGCTGTGTTGTGTGTTTGCCTGTGTCAGTTGTGTTGTGTGTTTGCCTGTGTCAGCTGTGTTGTGTGTTTGCCTGTGTCGGCTGTGTTGTGTGTTTGCCTGTGTCAGCTGTGTTGTGTGTTTGCCTGTGTCGGCTGTGTTGTGTGTTTGCCTGTGTCAGCTGTGTTGTGTGTTTGCCTGTGTCAGTTGTGTTGTGTGTTTGCCTGTGTCAGCTGTGTTGTGTGTTTGCCTGTGTCAGCTGTGTTGTGTGTTTGCCTGTGTCAGCTGTGTTGTGTGTTTGCCTGTGTCGGCTGTGTTGTGTGTTTCCCTGTGTCGGCTGTGTTGTGTGTTTCCCTGTGTCGGCTGTGTTGTGTGTTTGCCTGTGTCAGCTGTGTTGTGTGTTTGCCTGTGTCGGCTGTGTTGTGTGTTTGCCTGTGTCGGCTGTGTTGTGTGTTTACCTGTGTCGGCTGTGTTGTGTGTTTGCCTGTGTCGGCTGTGTTGTGTGTTTCCCTGTGTCGGCTGTGTTGTGTGATTCCCTGTGTCAGCTGTGTTGTGTGTTTACCTGTGTCAGCTGTGTTGTGTGTTTAGCTGTGTGTCGGCTGTGTTGTGTGTTTCCCTGTGTCAGCTGTGTTGTGTGTTTCCCTGTGTCAGCTGTGTTGTGTGTTTCCCTGTGTCAGCTGTGTTGTGTGTTTCCCTGTGTCAGCTGTGTTGTGTGTTTCCCTGTGTCGGCTGTGTTGTGTGTTTACCTGTGTCGGCTGTGTTGTGTGTTTACCTGTGTCGGCTGTGTTGTGTGTTTGCCTGTGTCGGCTGTGTTGTGTGTTTACCTGTGTCGGCTGTGTTGTGTGTTTCCCTGTGTCGGCTGTGTTGTGTGTTTGCCTGTGTCGGCTGTGTTGTGTGTTTCCCTGTGTCGGCTGTGTTGTGTGTTTCCCTGTGTCGGCTGTGTTGTGTGTTTCCCTGTGTCAGCTGTGTTGTGTGTTTCCCTGTGTCAGCTGTGTTGTGTGTTTACCTGTGTCGGCTGTGTTGTGTGTTTCCCTGTGTCGGCTGTGTTGTGTGTTTCCCTGTGTCAGCTGTGTTGTGTGTTTCCCTGTGTCAGCTGTGTTGTGTGTTTCCCTGTGTCGGCTGTGTTGTGTGTTTCCCTGTGTCGGCTGTGTTGTGTGTTTACCTGTGTCGGCTGTGTTGTGTGTTTACCTGTGTCGGCTGTGTTGTGTGTTTCCCTGTGTCGGCTGTGTTGTGTGTTTACCTGTGTCGGCTGTGTTGTGTGTTTACCTGTGTCGGCTGTGTTGTGTGTTTCCCTGTGTCGGCTGTGTTGTGTGTTTCCCTGTGTCGGCTGTGTTGTGTGTTTCCCTGTGTCGGCTGTGTTGTGTGTTTCCCTGTGTCGGCTGTGTTCTGTGTTTACCTGTGTTGGCTGTGTTGTGTGTTTCCCTGTGTCAGCTGTGTTGTGTGTTTACCTGTGTCAGCTGTGTTGTGTGTTTACCTGTGTCGGCTGTGTTGTGTGTTTACCTGTGTCGGCTGTGTTGTGTGTTTACCTGTGTCGGCTGTGTTGTGTGTTTCCCTGTGTCGGCTGTGTTGTGTGTTTACCTGTGTCGGCTGTGTTGTGTGTTTCCCTGTGTCGGCTGTGTTGTGTGTTTCCCTGTGTCGGCTGTGTTGTGTGTTTGCCTGTGTCGGCTGTGTTGTGTGTTTGCCTGTGTCGGCTGTGTTGTGTGTTTCCCTGTGTCAGCTGTGTTGTGTGTTTGCCTGTGTCAGCTGTGTTGTGTGTTTGCCTGTGTCGGCTGTGTTGTGTGTTTGCCTGTGTCAGCTGTGTTGTGTGTTTGCCTGTGTCAGCTGTGTTGTCAGCTGTGTTGTGTGTTTGCCTGTGTCAGTTGTGTTGTGTGTTTGCCTGTGTCAGCTGTGTTGTGTGTTTGCCTGTGTCGGCTGTGTTGTGTGTTTGCCTGTGTCAGCTGTGTTGTGTGTTTGCCTGTGTCGGCTGTGTTGTGTGTTTGCCTGTGTCAGCTGTGTTGTGTGTTTGCCTGTGTCAGTTGTGTTGTGTGTTTGCCTGTGTCAGCTGTGTTGTGTGTTTGCCTGTGTCAGCTGTGTTGTGTGTTTGCCTGTGTCAGCTGTGTTGTGTGTTTGCCTGTGTCGGCTGTGTTGTGTGTTTCCCTGTGTCGGCTGTGTTGTGTGTTTCCCTGTGTCAGCTGTGTTGTGTGTTTGCCTGTGTCAGCTGTGTTGTGTGTTTGCCTGTGTCGGCTGTGTTGTGTGTTTGCCTGTGTCGGCTGTGTTGTGTGTTTACCTGTGTCGGCTGTGTTGTGTGTTTGCCTGTGTCGGCTGTGTTGTGTGTTTCCCTGTGTCAGCTGTGTTGTGTGATTCCCTGTGTCAGCTGTGTTGTGTGTTTACCTGTGTCAGCTGTGTTGTGTGTTTAGCTGTGTGTCGGCTGTGTTGTGTGTTTCCCTGTGTCAGCTGTGTTGTGTGTTTCCCTGTGTCAGCTGTGTTGTGTGTTTCCCTGTGTCAGCTGTGTTGTGTGTTTCCCTGTGTCAGCTGTGTTGTGTGTTTCCCTGTGTCGGCTGTGTTGTGTGTTTACCTGTGTCGGCTGTGTTGTGTGTTTACCTGTGTCGGCTGTGTTGTGTGTTTGCCTGTGTCGGCTGTGTTGTGTGTTTACCTGTGTCGGCTGTGTTGTGTGTTTCCCTGTGTCGGCTGTGTTGTGTGTTTGCCTGTGTCGGCTGTGTTGTGTGTTTCCCTGTGTCGGCTGTGTTGTGTGTTTCCCTGTGTCGGCTGTGTTGTGTGTTTCCCTGTGTCAGCTGTGTTGTGTGTTTCCCTGTGTCAGCTGTGTTGTGTGTTTACCTGTGTCGGCTGTGTTGTGTGTTTCCCTGTGTCGGCTGTGTTGTGTGTTTCCCTGTGTCAGCTGTGTTGTGTGTTTCCCTGTGTCAGCTGTGTTGTGTGTTTCCCTGTGTCGGCTGTGTTGTGTGTTTCCCTGTGTCGGCTGTGTTGTGTGTTTGCCTGTGTCGGCTGTGTTGTGTGTTTCCCTGTGTCAGCTGTGTTGTGTGTTTGCCTGTGTCAGCTGTGTTGTGTGTTTGCCTGTGTCGGCTGTGTTGTGTGTTTGCCTGTGTCGGCTGTGTTGTGTGTTTGCCTGTGTCAGCTGTGTTGTCAGCTGTGTTGTGTGTTTGCCTGTGTCAGTTGTGTTGTGTGTTTGCCTGTGTCAGCTGTGTTGTGTGTTTGCCTGTGTCGGCTGTGTTGTGTGTTTGCCTGTGTCAGCTGTGTTGTGTGTTTGCCTGTGTCGGCTGTGTTGTGTGTTTGCCTGTGTCAGCTGTGTTGTGTGTTTGCCTGTGTCAGTTGTGTTGTGTGTTTGCCTGTGTCAGCTGTGTTGTGTGTTTGCCTGTGTCAGCTGTGTTGTGTGTTTGCCTGTGTCAGCTGTGTTGTGTGTTTGCCTGTGTCGGCTGTGTTGTGTGTTTCCCTGTGTCGGCTGTGTTGTGTGTTTCCCTGTGTCAGCTGTGTTGTGTGTTTGCCTGTGTCAGCTGTGTTGTGTGTTTGCCTGTGTCGGCTGTGTTGTGTGTTTGCCTGTGTCGGCTGTGTTGTGTGTTTACCTGTGTCGGCTGTGTTGTGTGTTTGCCTGTGTCGGCTGTGTTGTGTGATTCCCTGTGTCAGCTGTGTTGTGTGTTTACCTGTGTCAGCTGTGTTGTGTGTTTAGCTGTGTGTCGGCTGTGTTGTGTGTTTCCCTGTGTCAGCTGTGTTGTGTGTTTCCCTGTGTCAGCTGTGTTGTGTGTTTCCCTGTGTCAGCTGTGTTGTGTGTTTCCCTGTGTCAGCTGTGTTGTGTGTTTCCCTGTGTCGGCTGTGTTGTGTGTTTACCTGTGTCGGCTGTGTTGTGTGTTTACCTGTGTCGGCTGTGTTGTGTGTTTGCCTGTGTCGGCTGTGTTGTGTGTTTACCTGTGTCGGCTGTGTTGTGTGTTTCCCTGTGTCGGCTGTGTTGTGTGTTTGCCTGTGTCGGCTGTGTTGTGTGTTTCCCTGTGTCGGCTGTGTTGTGTGTTTCCCTGTGTCGGCTGTGTTGTGTGTTTCCCTGTGTCGGCTGTGTTGTGTGTTTGCCTGTGTCGGCTGTGTTGTGTGTTTGCCTGTGTCGGCTGTGTTGTGTGTTTGCCTGTGTCGGCTGTGTTGTGTGTTTACCTGTGTCGGCTGTGTTGTGTGTTTACCTGTGTTAGCTGTGTTGTGTGTTTACCTGTGTCAGCTGTGTTGTGTGTTTCCCTGTGTCGGCTGTGTTGTGTGTTTGCCTGTGTCGGCTGTGTTGTGTGTTTGCCTGTGTCGGCTGTGTTGTGTGTTTCCCTGTGTCAGCTGTGTTGTGTGTTTCCCTGTGTCAGCTATGTTGTGTGTTTACCTGTGTCGGCTGTGTTGTGTGTTTACCTGTGTCGGCTGTGTTGTGTGTTTACCTGTGTCAGCTGTGTTGTGTGTTTGCCTGTGTCGGCTGTGTTGTGTGTTTCCCTGTGTCAGCTGTGTTGTGTGTTTGCCTGTGTCGGCTGTGTTGTGTGTTTGCCTGTGTCGGCTGTGTTGTGTGTTTGCCTGTGTCGGCTGTGTTGTGTGTTTCCCTGTGTCAGCTGTGTTGTGTGTTTGCCTGTGTCAGCTGTGTTGTGTGTTTGCCTGTGTCGGCTGTGTTGTGTGTTTGCCTGTGTCGGCTGTGTTGTGTGTTTGCCTGTGTCAGCTGTGTTGTCAGCTGTGTTGTGTGTTTGCCTGTGTCAGTTGTGTTGTGTGTTTGCCTGTGTCAGCTGTGTTGTGTGTTTGCCTGTGTCGGCTGTGTTGTGTGTTTGCCTGTGTCAGCTGTGTTGTGTGTTTGCCTGTGTCGGCTGTGTTGTGTGTTTGCCTGTGTCAGCTGTGTTGTGTGTTTGCCTGTGTCAGTTGTGTTGTGTGTTTGCCTGTGTCAGCTGTGTTGTGTGTTTGCCTGTGTCAGCTGTGTTGTGTGTTTGCCTGTGTCAGCTGTGTTGTGTGTTTGCCTGTGTCGGCTGTGTTGTGTGTTTCCCTGTGTCGGCTGTGTTGTGTGTTTCCCTGTGTCAGCTGTGTTGTGTGTTTGCCTGTGTCGGCTGTGTTGTGTGTTTGCCTGTGTCGGCTGTGTTGTGTGTTTGCCTGTGTCGGCTGTGTTGTGTGTTTACCTGTGTCGGCTGTGTTGTGTGTTTGCCTGTGTCGGCTGTGTTGTGTGTTTCCCTGTGTCAGCTGTGTTGTGTGATTCCCTGTGTCAGCTGTGTTGTGTGTTTACCTGTGTCAGCTGTGTTGTGTGTTTAGCTGTGTGTCGGCTGTGTTGTGTGTTTCCCTGTGTCAGCTGTGTTGTGTGTTTCCCTGTGTCAGCTGTGTTGTGTGTTTCCCTGTGTCAGCTGTGTTGTGTGTTTCCCTGTGTCAGCTGTGTTGTGTGTTTCCCTGTGTCGGCTGTGTTGTGTGTTTACCTGTGTCGGCTGTGTTGTGTGTTTACCTGTGTCGGCTGTGTTGTGTGTTTGCCTGTGTCGGCTGTGTTGTGTGTTTACCTGTGTCGGCTGTGTTGTGTGTTTCCCTGTGTCGGCTGTGTTGTGTGTTTGCCTGTGTCGGCTGTGTTGTGTGTTTCCCTGTGTCGGCTGTGTTGTGTGTTTCCCTGTGTCGGCTGTGTTGTGTGTTTCCCTGTGTCAGCTGTGTTGTGTGTTTCCCTGTGTCAGCTGTGTTGTGTGTTTACCTGTGTCGGCTGTGTTGTGTGTTTCCCTGTGTCGGCTGTGTTGTGTGTTTCCCTGTGTCGGCTGTGTTGTGTGTTTGCCTGTGTCGGCTGTGTTGTGTGTTTCCCTGTGTCAGCTGTGTTGTGTGTTTGCCTGTGTCAGCTGTGTTGTGTGTTTGCCTGTGTCGGCTGTGTTGTGTGTTTGCCTGTGTCAGCTGTGTTGTGTGTTTGCCTGTGTCAGCTGTGTTGTCAGCTGTGTTGTGTGTTTGCCTGTGTCAGTTGTGTTGTGTGTTTGCCTGTGTCAGCTGTGTTGTGTGTTTGCCTGTGTCGGCTGTGTTGTGTGTTTGCCTGTGTCAGCTGTGTTGTGTGTTTGCCTGTGTCGGCTGTGTTGTGTGTTTGCCTGTGTCAGCTGTGTTGTGTGTTTGCCTGTGTCAGTTGTGTTGTGTGTTTGCCTGTGTCAGCTGTGTTGTGTGTTTGCCTGTGTCAGCTGTGTTGTGTGTTTGCCTGTGTCAGCTGTGTTGTGTGTTTGCCTGTGTCGGCTGTGTTGTGTGTTTCCCTGTGTCGGCTGTGTTGTGTGTTTCCCTGTGTCAGCTGTGTTGTGTGTTTGCCTGTGTCAGCTGTGTTGTGTGTTTGCCTGTGTCGGCTGTGTTGTGTGTTTGCCTGTGTCGGCTGTGTTGTGTGTTTACCTGTGTCGGCTGTGTTGTGTGTTTGCCTGTGTCGGCTGTGTTGTGTGTTTCCCTGTGTCGGCTGTGTTGTGTGATTCCCTGTGTCAGCTGTGTTGTGTGTTTACCTGTGTCAGCTGTGTTGTGTGTTTAGCTGTGTGTCGGCTGTGTTGTGTGTTTCCCTGTGTCAGCTGTGTTGTGTGTTTCCCTGTGTCAGCTGTGTTGTGTGTTTCCCTGTGTCAGCTGTGTTGTGTGTTTCCCTGTGTCAGCTGTGTTGTGTGTTTCCCTGTGTCGGCTGTGTTGTGTGTTTACCTGTGTCGGCTGTGTTGTGTGTTTACCTGTGTCGGCTGTGTTGTGTGTTTGCCTGTGTCGGCTGTGTTGTGTGTTTACCTGTGTCGGCTGTGTTGTGTGTTTCCCTGTGTCGGCTGTGTTGTGTGTTTGCCTGTGTCGGCTGTGTTGTGTGTTTCCCTGTGTCGGCTGTGTTGTGTGTTTCCCTGTGTCGGCTGTGTTGTGTGTTTCCCTGTGTCAGCTGTGTTGTGTGTTTCCCTGTGTCAGCTGTGTTGTGTGTTTACCTGTGTCGGCTGTGTTGTGTGTTTCCCTGTGTCGGCTGTGTTGTGTGTTTCCCTGTGTCAGCTGTGTTGTGTGTTTCCCTGTGTCAGCTGTGTTGTGTGTTTCCCTGTGTCGGCTGTGTTGTGTGTTTCCCTGTGTCGGCTGTGTTGTGTGTTTACCTGTGTCGGCTGTGTTGTGTGTTTACCTGTGTCGGCTGTGTTGTGTGTTTCCCTGTGTCAGCTGTGTTGTGTGTTTACCTGTGTCGGCTGTGTTGTGTGTTTACCTGTGTCGGCTGTGTTGTGTGTTTCCCTGTGTCGGCTGTGTTGTGTGTTTCCCTGTGTCGGCTGTGTTGTGTGTTTCCCTGTGTCGGCTGTGTTGTGTGTTTCCCTGTGTCGGCTGTGTTCTGTGTTTACCTGTGTTGGCTGTGTTGTGTGTTTCCCTGTGTCAGCTGTGTTGTGTGTTTACCTGTGTCAGCTGTGTTGTGTGTTTACCTGTGTCGGCTGTGTTGTGTGTTTACCTGTGTCGGCTGTGTTGTGTGTTTACCTGTGTCGGCTGTGTTGTGTGTTTCCCTGTGTCGGCTGTGTTGTGTGTTTACCTGTGTCGGCTGTGTTGTGTGTTTACCTGTGTCGGCTGTGTTGTGTGTTTCCCTGTGTCGGCTGTGTTGTGTGTTTCCCTGTGTCGGCTGTGTTGTGTGTTTGCCTGTGTCGGCTGTGTTGTGTGTTTCCCTGTGTCAGCTGTGTTGTGTGTTTGCCTGTGTCAGCTGTGTTGTGTGTTTGCCTGTGTCGGCTGTGTTGTGTGTTTGCCTGTGTCAGCTGTGTTGTGTGTTTGCCTGTGTCAGCTGTGTTGTCAGCTGTGTTGTGTGTTTGCCTGTGTCAGTTGTGTTGTGTGTTTGCCTGTGTCAGCTGTGTTGTGTGTTTGCCTGTGTCGGCTGTGTTGTGTGTTTGCCTGTGTCAGCTGTGTTGTGTGTTTGCCTGTGTCGGCTGTGTTGTGTGTTTGCCTGTGTCAGCTGTGTTGTGTGTTTGCCTGTGTCAGTTGTGTTGTGTGTTTGCCTGTGTCAGCTGTGTTGTGTGTTTGCCTGTGTCAGCTGTGTTGTGTGTTTGCCTGTGTCAGCTGTGTTGTGTGTTTGCCTGTGTCGGCTGTGTTGTGTGTTTCCCTGTGTCGGCTGTGTTGTGTGTTTCCCTGTGTCAGCTGTGTTGTGTGTTTGCCTGTGTCAGCTGTGTTGTGTGTTTGCCTGTGTCGGCTGTGTTGTGTGTTTGCCTGTGTCGGCTGTGTTGTGTGTTTACCTGTGTCGGCTGTGTTGTGTGTTTGCCTGTGTCGGCTGTGTTGTGTGTTTCCCTGTGTCAGCTGTGTTGTGTGATTCCCTGTGTCAGCTGTGTTGTGTGTTTACCTGTGTCAGCTGTGTTGTGTGTTTAGCTGTGTGTCGGCTGTGTTGTGTGTTTCCCTGTGTCAGCTGTGTTGTGTGTTTCCCTGTGTCAGCTGTGTTGTGTGTTTCCCTGTGTCAGCTGTGTTGTGTGTTTCCCTGTGTCAGCTGTGTTGTGTGTTTCCCTGTGTCGGCTGTGTTGTGTGTTTACCTGTGTCGGCTGTGTTGTGTGTTTACCTGTGTCGGCTGTGTTGTGTGTTTGCCTGTGTCGGCTGTGTTGTGTGTTTACCTGTGTCGGCTGTGTTGTGTGTTTCCCTGTGTCGGCTGTGTTGTGTGTTTGCCTGTGTCGGCTGTGTTGTGTGTTTCCCTGTGTCGGCTGTGTTGTGTGTTTCCCTGTGTCGGCTGTGTTGTGTGTTTCCCTGTGTCAGCTGTGTTGTGTGTTTCCCTGTGTCAGCTGTGTTGTGTGTTTACCTGTGTCGGCTGTGTTGTGTGTTTCCCTGTGTCGGCTGTGTTGTGTGTTTCCCTGTGTCAGCTGTGTTGTGTGTTTCCCTGTGTCAGCTGTGTTGTGTGTTTCCCTGTGTCGGCTGTGTTGTGTGTTTCCCTGTGTCGGCTGTGTTGTGTGTTTACCTGTGTCGGCTGTGTTGTGTGTTTACCTGTGTCAGCTGTGTTGTGTGTTTCCCTGTGTCAGCTGTGTTGTGTGTTTACCTGTGTCGGCTGTGTTGTGTGTTTACCTGTGTCGGCTGTGTTGTGTGTTTCCCTGTGTCGGCTGTGTTGTGTGTTTCCCTGTGTCGGCTGTGTTGTGTGTTTCCCTGTGTCGGCTGTGTTGTGTGTTTCCCTGTGTCGGCTGTGTTCTGTGTTTACCTGTGTTGGCTGTGTTGTGTGTTTCCCTGTGTCAGCTGTGTTGTGTGTTTACCTGTGTCAGCTGTGTTGTGTGTTTACCTGTGTCGGCTGTGTTGTGTGTTTACCTGTGTCGGCTGTGTTGTGTGTTTACCTGTGTCGGCTGTGTTGTGTGTTTCCCTGTGTCGGCTGTGTTGTGTGTTTACCTGTGTCGGCTGTGTTGTGTGTTTAGCTGTGTCAGCTGTGTTGTGTGTTTCCCTGTGTCGGCTGTGTTGTGTGTTTCCCTGTGTCGGCTGTGTTGTGTGTTTCCCTGTGTCAGCTGTGTTGTGTGTTTCCCTGTGTCAGCTGTGTTGTGTGTTTCCCTGTGTCAGCTGTGTTGTGTGTTTACCTGTGTCGGCTGTGTTGTGTGTTTACCTGTGTCGGCTGTGTTGTGTGTTTGCCTGTGTCGGCTGTGTTGTGTGTTTGCCTGTGTCGGCTGTGTTGTGTGTTTACCTGTGTCGGCTGTGTTGTGTGTTTCCCTGTGTCGGCTGTGTTGTGTGTTTGCCTGTGTCGGCTGTGTTGTGTGTTTCCCTGTGTCGGCTGTGTTGTGTGTTTCCCTGTGTCGGCTGTGTTGTGTGTTTCCCTGTGTCGGCTGTGTTGTGTGTTTCCCTGTGTCAGCTGTGTTGTGTGTTTCCCTGTGTCAGCTGTGTTGTGTGTTTCCCTGTGTCAGCTGTGTTGTGTGTTTACCTGTGTCGGCTGTGTTGTGTGTTTCCCTGTGTCGGCTGTGTTGTGTGTTTCCCTGTGTCAGCTGTGTTGTGTGTTTCCCTGTGTCAGCTGTGTTGTGTGTTTCCCTGTGTCAGCTGTGTTGTGTGTTTCCCTGTGTCAGCTGTGTTGTGTGTTTACCTGTGTCAGCTGTGTTGTGTGTTTACCTGTGTCGGCTGTGTTGTGTTTCCCTGTGTCAGCTGTGTTGTGTGTTTACCTGTGTCGGCTGTGTTGTGTTTCCCTGTGTCAGCTGTGTTGTGTGTTTCCCTGTGTCAGCTGTGTTGGCGATGCCTCGAGAGAAAAGAAAGTGCAGAGCGCGAAAGCACCAAAGTGACTAAAGGATTGGCGTAAAGCAGTATCTCTGGTCGTACGATGTGTATGACGTCACTGACATTTTAAAAGACTTTTTAAAGCAAATAAGTGACTCTAACACCTAAATTTAACACCCAGCAATGTGTAATTTCTTTGCATCTCCTTTCGAATACAACATTCAAATTACTAGACAAAAAATTATATCCTGAGAAAAGTGGATTTTGAGGGGTATAGCGCCATAGACCTCCATTCATTCTGCACTCGTCCTGTGAGCGCCCTCATGTGGAGCCAGAGTGGAACTGCAACCAGTTCAGAAGCCGGAAGTTCACTGAGATTGGAAGTTCTCCCCTTATTAGACATTCTCTGGTTTAGGTAAAAGGCAGAGCCAGTGGTTGTTCTGTAGGCAAACATCAGTGACTTGAATTTGATGCGAGCAGCAACTGTGAGGAGAGGAGTGACGTGTGCTCTCTTCGGCTCAGTAGATCAGTTCATCGTATTGGTTGTTGGCCGTAACATAAAAAAAGTTAGGGTTCAGTTTCTTCGTTTTAATAAATGTGCAAAGTTATCACAAATCTTGTTTTTGTTTTGTCATTTAGGTTATGAAGTGTAGATTAATTTGATCATTTCAGCATATGTGTAACGGACTATCAGACTATCATTATTCACTCACAACTACATTTCCCATAATTCACTGCCCGGACTCATCATCCCTGATTATCACATTCACCTGTGTCTCATTATATTGTTTAGTTCACCCCATATAAGCCTGGTTCACCTCATCATTCCCGGCGAAGTCTTGTATGTTATTCCACTGCATTTCTGAGTGTTTCCTTTGTTGTCATTGTTCCTGGTTTTTGATCTCTGCCCGTGTCCTGGTTTTCCCGTTCCTGCCTCACCCTCTGGTTTTGTCTGTTTGTTTGGATTGCTTGCCTGTGTATGACCTTTGCCTGGATTCTGATTACGATTTTGATTTACTTTAGTAAACTGCATTTAGATCCTCAACCTTCGTGTCTCGGAGCAGTTCATAACAATATGGCTGTGTGTCCACTGTCCACCAAAGAATTTTCCCCAAAATTTTTTCAGTGTTTTTTAATGGGAGCGCTGCGTATTTAAAAACGGCAGCAGTGTAAGTGTTGAGCGTTTTATTCCTGATGCTCAGAGTTTAAAATGTTCAACTTGGGAAAAACTTAGGAAAAATGTAGCACTCATGTCTGTCATTTGTTACACAGCCATCCAATCACAGTGCAGGAGGAGCGGGACAAATCAGAGATGGTCTTATTATTGGGAGATATGAGTGTCCGTAGCAAACTTTGATCACATTACAGCCTTGACGTCATTGAATTTCAGTTGAGTTGTACGACAGTCAATCACACGTCACGCAATTGTCTGTGACTACTCTTATAAAACAGCATTTTTTCAGTGTAAACTCGAATAATAGATAAATCCAAAACGAATGTTTTAAGAGCTAGCATGTTGAAGATTAGCTGATGGGCTGGCGATTCATTAAATGATGAGCCGTTTTCACACAGAAGTGGTTTATTCAGTGCAGTGAAGCCTCCATTGACATCCATTAAATAGTGGCTTCTGGTCTCCTTCCCTGCGCACCACAGCGTTAGCAGGCGTTACACACGTTTTTGCTAGCCTTGCAGGCTTGACTTCAACAAGTGGCTTTGGGGAAATACCACATGACCAACCGCCACATATCCTGCTCGTACAATGGCAACAACAAGCACAATGACACAACAAAGCTATTTAAAACGAGTCAGAGAAAATCGACACATTTTGACATTCAGAAACAAACTATGGCCCCTTTCACACATACAGGGCCCTATTTTAACGATCTGAAACGCAAGTATCAAACGCAAAACGCAAGTAACTTTGTGGACGCAAATCTAAAATGTGTTGGTCTGAAGTCGCTTCATTACTCATAGGTGTGGTTTGGGCGTAACGTGAAATAAACCAATCAGAGCGACATCTCACATTCCCTTTAAGAGCAGGCGCGCTTGTTCCATGGCGGATTGCTATTATAACGGCGGATTTGCCAGGAGCGGTTCACAGCCGAGGAGACCGACGTTCTCGTCAGGGCCGTAAAACACAGAGAAGTGACATTGGGGATGGAGAAACACACACAGATTAGCTTTGGTTAAACAGGCGTATGATAATTTGGGTAAATGTGTAAGCTAGATTATGCCTATTTTTCACATCTTCATGGACACAACAATGATTTCCCTCCTGTGGTAATATTTTTCCTTGTAATAATGTATGATTTGCAAAAATGTGAACTGCGTCTGTGTAGATGAGAGAAGTAAAGTGTGTGTGTGCGTTGTGCACACGCTACATTGATTATGGCCAAGCATGCGCCCTTAAAATAGCATCTGAATAACATGCGCAACGCGCCACTGACTTTAGACTCGGTTTCTCCTGGTCAGTGGCGGAATTGTTTTCTGAAACTGCAAAATAGCACCAGGGAACGTTTGCGCCGGAACACGCCTCCTCTTTTCGCTGAACCGCCCCCGGGAGCGCAAGTTCATTCCCTAATTTACCGACGTGCGTCTGTGGAGGGAAAAGTCCGCTGTGCGCGGGTGCAAAATAGGAATGAAACATGTGTCGCTGTACGAAGTCAATTGCGCTGGGTGTGAGATAGGGCCCATAGTCTTTACTGGTAAATTACCAGTAACAGATCATGTGTGAAAAGGACCTCTTCAAATATACTGGTAAATTGGTTCTTCGGCAATAGAATTGGAAGTTGTAACATTACCAGTAAATTACTGCTATATGCGCTGTGTGAAGGCGGAATGAAGATTACCGGTATTTTGCACGTACGAGGTCAGCTGATGTAAGAAGTGATTTGGGCCAATCAGAAGCCGTTGAAAGAGCAACAGGTCTGGGCCGTTCATTAAATGATGACGCAGATGATGCGTTTACTCAGCACTGTTTACAAATGTCTTCAAATCGGAGTGATAGATTTGTCAACAACTCAGAGGAACAGTTAGCGATACTGTCACGTATGATGAAATAACTAGCCTTCTTCAGGAGCAAGGCATAACTTACGGTTAATGACATCATCACAGAGTTTATGGGTGTTTTGGAGCTGATGTGTGATGGTCTGTTACCGGTAAAGAGCCAGAACGGCACACACACAACTTTTAGACTGTGCGATCTCTGTGTTAGATCTGCATCATCGCTGTCTGTCTTTAAATCTAAGTTAAAAATTGTTTTTTTTTATTTGGCATATAATTAATGAGGAAGTTATTTTGCATTGTGTTTTTATTAAATATATTGTATTGTCTTATTGTTATGTTTTTATTGTGCAGCACATTGGTCAAACTAGGTTGTGATTAATTGTGCTATACAAATAAAATTGACAATTTTGACATTTTGAATTGACCGGTAAAAGTTGTTCTGGTAATTTACGGGGATTGCTGTGTGAAAGGGGCTTATGACGCGCTCTCAAGCGCCTGAAGCTGGGTGTTTTCAGGAGAGCGCCTGGCATGTGACTACAAACGCACATGGCCTAATGCTGCAACATCACAACATGTGAACATTTTTTGAGATTTTCTGAATGCACTGTATTAGTGAGCATTTGTATGCTGGTGCATCTCTAGCTGTATAAGGAGTGTGTGACTGGACTCTCTCTCTGTGTGTGTGTGTGTGTGTGTGTGCGTGTGTGTGCGCAGTATCAGTCATTTCCGCAGTGTAAGAACGGCTTCAGGGTTGGCATGAGGCTGGAGGGCATCGACCCCGAACACCCGTCCATGTACTGCGTCCTCACCATCGCGGAGGTAACAACACTACTCTAATAGCAGATGCAGAAAGAGGAATATGATGTTCTACTTTTCACAGAATCTTTGCATTTCTGCAGGTGTTGGGACATCGAATCAGACTGCATTTCGAGAAGTATTCGGACTGCTATGACTTTTGGGTGAACTCCAACTCTCCCGACATCCACCCAGCGGGATGGTGTGAGAAAACCGGACACAAGTTGCATCCACCTAAAGGCAAGAGACACCAGTAACTCACAGAATACCCGATATGTGTTCAATGTAGGGGTGTGACAGTTAGTATATAACCGTGAGATGGTTATAGTCGAACACCGTCATTAGATCTCTATAACCGCCAAAACCGTGTTATTAAAATATTTTTTACAAACATTTTTTATCATAGAGAATGTTTAAACACTAATTAAAAACAATTGTTAACAGTCTGTGTCATTAATGGTCTACGTCGTTTCCAACTGTATTTGATTCTTTGCCAAGTACCAACGCAAGTTTTGTTTTGTAAATCGCCAGACATAATTTTTACCACTTCATTAAGTTTTTCTTTAGAAAGCCTTTCTTTAAAGCGAATTTCGTTTTGTACAAATTGTATCTTAATTTTAATAAATGTTTCATCAACCAATTGCACGTATCTAATAAATAAAAAGCAAATGACAATATAATAACCGTGACATGGAGGCGCCGGTGCGCCGCGTTCACTTGCATTGCATTGTGTGAACTATAGCGCATCTCGTCGTAAATGAATGAAACTCAGCGTAGGCCTATGCCTCATACATTAGCATTAAATATCTTTGCTGCATCCTTTCTAGAACAGACAAGGGCTTTCTTGCGGCTCGCATCAGCAGAGCATTGCATCGTCCATAGACCGCAAAACAATCAGCGGATGGCGGGCGGGTGCGGCTTTGAAATTTGGTCAAAAAACGTTGGTGCGGATGCGGACGAAATAATACCCCGTCCGCGTCTCTATCGATAACAACATTGAACACTACACAAATATAAAAAATTTTTTTTTTTATTTAGGCGATCAAATAGCTAATCAGTGTCTGCTCGTTTATTGAAACTAAGTTGTCCTATAACAGACGAACGCCCCCCCCCCCGCCCCGCCCCGCCCCGCCCCGCCCCGCCCCCAGTTCAATGGCCAATCCAGAATCAGCGTTAATCACATGATCACAACACACAGAGCTTTCACCGTGAGACTCTAACGCGATTGACACTTTTCACACGCTCTCACGCCACACATCCATTTTCTCACGCACAGAAAAATCGCGAAGCAAAGAGGACATGGAGACTGACGGACTAGACAGAGCAGTTACTTATGATATAAAAAAATCTCTGCTCTCAGATTCTGTCAATTTTATTACGAAATTAAAACAATAAATACCGTTTTGGCGCTTGTAAATGTGACGTAACAGATCCCTAGCGCACGTGACCCGATCATCTCTACTAGCTAATAATAAATAAACTGTCACGGTTAAATATAATACAAAAAGTGCGGGAGAATGATAGTTTATTATTAAAAGAAAAACAAATACAAAAACAAAACCCACGAGGGGGAAATACAAACCAAAAACAGAACATAAACTTACTAGGGAATCACAGGGTACGGGAAACATTAGACAACGAACCGACACAGACTGCAAACAAGAGGGGACTTATAAAGGGAACTAATCAAGAGGGAACAGGTGGAAGAACTCAAACAATAATCAGATAACAAGGGGGAGGGATCAGACAATGACATGAGCACATGGCCCAAAATAACAAAACACCCATGTGCAGCACAAGACAGGACGGGCATGTGACATAAACACGAACACTGTTGAAAGATACAGTACAACTCACCGAAATGTATATTCCTCATACATGATATCGATCAATTAGTGTTTTTCATCCGCGGAAAGGGTCAATAAAACAGCTGGAGAACATGTCACATAACATTTACCTCAGGAAAGCCCTTTAATGACTATAATATGGGCTATAGCACGTTAGTTGGCTAGAAAAAAAGAGCTATAGAGAGTATTTTGCTAAATATGTGTACTGTATTACATATTTATTATATTTTTACTTTACGTATTTTATTTTACTTTTACTAAAGTTGTTATTATAATAAAAAAACGCATTATATTTCATTTGAGTTATTTTTAACCTTAAATAATACCACCAGCTAATAGGGTTCTCTGTATGTTTACATCATTAGGTGAGGTTTTTTTTCTTGAGAAAAATGAATGCCTATCTTGTGTACCTAATATTTATCCAAATGAGTCAATAAAAAATCAAATCACAATAATTTAATTTAAATGAAATTGTGAAATTTGTGTCAAGCAATAATAACAAAACGTAGCTTACCAGAAATTGTACCATTTAAACATTGTAACATGTTGACACTAAACCTAATAAAATTCAGTTTAGTTACTAAAATGTTTTGACAATCACAATACACTTATGACAATAACGACCCCCCCCCCCCCCATCCATAAATCTCACTCCAAGCTCAGCTCAAAAGTTGGCAGCAATGCAATACAGCAGAAACACAAGATGCTCTGTTACTTTCTCTGTCCTGAAATTTAGGTCAGGAAAGGATGTTTTTGAATTAGTCCAAAATATGGTTTAAAAAAAATGTTAACACTTTACAATAAGGTTCATTAATGCATTTACTAACATGTACTAACAATGAGCAACACATTTGTTACTGTATTTATTAATCTTCGTTAACATTAGTTAAATCCAGCTGTTCATTGTTTGTTCATGTTAGTTCACAGTGCATTAACTAATGTTCACAAATACAACCTTTGATTTTTATAATGCATTAGTAAATGTTGAAATTAACATTAACAAAGATTAATAAATGCTGTATACGTGCAGTTCATTATTAGCTCATGTTAACTAATGTTAACTAATGAACCTTACTGTAAAGTGTTACTAAAAAATGTAGTGCATTGTCTTGTTCTTGAACAAGCATTATGCTTTTGAAACTCTTTAATAATGAATGTGTGTGTCGTTGAAGTTGTGATGTGTGTGTTGACTTGGACTGCAGCAGTGTGTGTGTGTTGTTCCTCACATGGCCTGTGTTTGTGTGTCTGTAGGGATGAAGGATGAAGAGTTCAGCTGGTCCTCCTTCATCAAACTAAATAAAATACAGACGGCACCCAAAGCCCTCTTCCAGAACCAGAACATGGTGAGTGTGTGTGTGTGTGTGTGTGTGTGTGTGTGTGTGTGTGTGTGCGTGTGTCATTTCCACTAGATGGCACTGTTTCACTTCATTTAATAAAGCACTTGCACTAGACCAAGACACTGTCATCCTCAGCACATTTACCTTACACTACACACTTCACTTATATTATTATAACATGCTTGGTTTTAACATCTGGATTTGATTGGATCCTGACATGCTCCAGATACAGTCAAACCAACATTTATTCAGACAACATTTCTCACATTATCACAGTTTATTCGCAATAGTTTAGAAAATGGTAATAAAATATGACAAGAACTCAGAGTTATGAACTCAGTTGATACTTCACTTTGTTCAGTCTGTGGTGTTTAAAGGTCGCATTAGCAATTAAAGAAAACACACTTCAGCAAAACATGCTCAGGTCAAAGTGTCTGAATACTTTTTGGTCCCAAATGTCACTGGTAGTCCCTGTATGAATAATATTTGTGTATAAAATGTCACAGTTTACTTTATTTTGCTCTCCTCACTTTCATAAATGAGCTATAGTGTCCTGCACACACTAGTGAAACTATATCTGGTGTCTGAACATGTTTGGTGTGAGTGTATGATTGGATGTGTGTGTTGTGTTTCTCAGACGGTGACGCCGTCGGGGTTCAGGATTGGGATGAAGTTGGAGGCGATCGATAAGAAGAACCCCTCGTTCATCTGTGTCGCCACGGTCTCCGACATGGTGGACAGCCGCTTCCTGGTGCACTTCGACAACTGGGATGAAGGCTATGACTACTGGTAAACCCACAGCTCGGTGTCTCTGAGTTGTGTTGCTGCTGTGTCCCTTCCCAAAAGTTTTTTTTCCTTCTGTTTTTTAATTTTATGACAATTTTTTTTTTTTTTATCAAAACATGCACTAACTTGCTTGAAGCCGTTGCGTATGCATTTGCATGACCACATGAATGTTTTTAAAGAGCTGATTCTTAACCCTAAACCAGTAAGTGTTGTTATAGTAAAGTACTGAAAGTGATTTTTACTCATTAATCCTAAAGCAGGATATTTTTCCAAACATTCATATTAATGAAATTCTGGTAGAATCATTAAGTTTTGGCATTTCTCTCAATTTAACCACATAGATCACTCTTATAAAATATTAATAACCCATGACATTTCTCTTTCATGCTTTGGATTGGATTGTCTTTAAAAAAAACTGATCACTGTGGCTTTTCTCTTCACAAAGTTTGAACTTTTAACCCGATATAAGGGGAAATATAATGAAAACATTTATTGAAACCATGTGGGGCAAAAACAACATGAAAGCATCATATTTAAATTTGAATGAGTTATGGGTAGAGTTATTTTTTATTCTATGCAAGTTCTGCAAACATACATATTGGCTGAAATTGTGATGAAATAGTGATGAAATAGATGAAACTGAACAGGCATACATCTATCACATGACTGAGTTGAGGATCTCGTTAATTATATCGGTCGTAAGTCATGAGGACACACATGCACATTCTCATTCTTATCAGTGACCCAGTTATCATTCTCTGTGTGTGTGTGTGTGTGTGAGACTGTGTTTGACTGACTGTGTGTGTGTGTGTGTGTGTGTGTGTGTGTGTGTGTGTGTGTGTGTGTGTGTGTGTGTGTCAGACCCCTGTATAGAGCAGGCAGAAAGCTTTTAGCTGCTCATGAATTACTCAGGAGAAGAGGAGTCTCTCTCTCTCTCTCTCTCTCTCTCTCTCTCTCTCTCTCTCTCTCTCTCTCTCTCTCTCTCTCTCTCTCTCTCTCTCCCTCTCTCTCTCTCTCTCTCTCTCCCTCTCTCTCTCTCCCTCTCTCTCCCCCTCTCTCTCTCTCTCTCTCTCTCTCTCTCTCTCTCTCTCTCTCTCTCTCTCTCGCTCAGTCACACTATCAGATCTGACAGCTCTGAGACAGCGACAGCACGTCTCCTCACAGCATTACCGTCCCACTACACCTCCCAAACATCGCATACACACATTTGTTCCACTTTATTCAAACACAATTTGAGTAGTTGAGAAGAATTGGTGTGTGTTTTGGCACATAGTTCTGTTACACCATCTCACCATCAGATGTTGGTGGCCATGTGTGATCTGGATCTTGTTAGATCACTGATTCTCCACGAGCGTCCAGCCGAGACCCAACACTGTCAGTGTCAGATCTACTGGACAGCACAAACAGCATCTGAAGCCACTAATGCTCATCAGATCACGCTAATGAATAGAAATGATGCTTTCGTCTAGAGAACTATGATGTAAACGTGTGTAAACATCAATATTTCGCTCTGTTAAAGTATTTTGATGTATTTTAATTAGTGCTGGGCTAGTTTGTGTTTACATAATATATGTGTGTGTGTACTGTGTATAATTATTTTGTATATATAAATACACATGCATGTATATATTTAAGAAATATTTGCATGTATATACTGTATATATATTTCTATATTATATATAAATATTTTATATAGAAATAAATAACTCTTAAATATATACATGCATGTGTGTGTATATGAAGAGTTCAGATGCAACAGCCTCTAAGTGCCATCTGAAATTTTCTTCTAGAATGATCTTTTTTATCAAGCTTGTATATTTAAGATCAATAATTTCACTTAAATGGCAATGCAAATGACCTATTAATTGTCATGTAAGTGAAATTATTGAATTTCAATATACAAGCTTTATAAAAATCAGTCAGATGGCACTTAGAGGCTTTTGCCTCTGAACTCTTCATATATATATAAAAATAATGATATAATTACAGTACACACACATATATTATGTAATAATTTTAATGTGTGTTTCCTGTCCAAAAAAGAAGAATTTTATTTTTCCAAAGTGTGCATTTAAAGGGCTCAATTTTAATGAATAAAAAATGGATTCAGAATGTTAATCTTTTTTAAACTGCATGAAATAGAGGATAATGTTTTGTTGTGCACATCTTGTTTTCTGCAGGTGTGATGCAACCAGTCCTTATATCCACCCGGTCGGCTGGTGTCTGGAGTATGGCAGGACACTCACCACTCCTCCAGGTGATGCAGGCCCACAAATCATCTCAAAAAACCTACATTTATTTCCCCCCAAATAAACTGAGATTAGAAACACTATTACTGAACTGCTCCAGAAGGACTATGAAGAGCTGGAGGAAGAAGAAGGAAAGCCCCGCTCGCTGTAGTTTCTAATCTCAGAGATGCAAGACGACGCTAGGATGTTGTGCTGGTTTAGATCTTCAGTGCATGTGAAATCCATTCAGCATTAAAATATTAAATAATTCATTTGTAAAACTTCAGTATGAGTGAAAGATGAGTAGAGAGCAACAGTAGAGTTCTGGTGTTGTGCAAGATCCGATCCTCCCAACGCATCTATAAAACACTGTGAATGATGCAATCGAGTCGCTCTCCTACACTCCCTCACATATTTCTATATCTGTGAATATTTTGGCATACATTACTATAATAATTGTTGGATTAAACATATTTTCCTATTTGATTATATCACGCTGCCTCGTATTACGACTTTATTTATCAATGACAAAATGAGTTTGCGGCGGTCAGGTGGTACAAGTCGAAGCTCTCCGGAAATACTGAGTTTACAAGTTGTAAGTACGAGTTCTACGAGGACATGAATGCTTTTTACAAGTCGCAATCTCGTTAGTAATTCCTGTGAGTAAAACATGGGCGCACTTTCATTCCCAGTGTTTTATGGGATAAGTAGTTCATTCCTTCGTAACGGATGTCCACCGTGATTGCTCTTTTTATGATGTCTCCATCAGCCTCTTAATTCAGTGGCATTTCTAGTCAAGTCAGCTTTATTTATACAGCGCTTTTTACAACACAGAGTGTTTCACAGCAGCTTTACAGAGATAACAGGAGAATAATGCAACAAAGTTTGTCTCCAGAAGAAAATAGCATCTCAGTCCAGCTGAAGAAAGTTCAGTTCATTTCATTTTTTTTAAAAGAGAGAACAGTGTATGATTATGATCCAGGAGCATTACAGGTCAGAAGTCAGATTGGATCAGAACATTCAGAATATTATCCAGTTCCATCTTTAGCACTGTCCCATTGTCACAGTTATCCCACAGTGCACCATAAAAACCAGTGAGCATTGAGCAATTCCAGCAGGCTTTCGTGAGTCTCTCAGTCAGACTGCATGTGTTAGACTTAAAGGATTAGTTCACTATATAATTTACTCACCCCAATGCCATCCAAGATGTTCATGTCTTTCTTTCTTCAGTGGAAAAGAAATTAAGTTTTTTGAGGAAAACATTTCAGGATTTTTCTCCACACAATGGACTTCAATGGCAACCAGAATGTTGAAGTTCAAATCAATGCAGTTTCAAAGTCTCTGCACGCCACGCATTGCGTCATCACGATGGAAAGGTCACGAGTCACGTCATCTATCTAAGTTATTTGTCTGTGTTCTCCGGTTCAGAAAGGAGGGAAGGGCGAAAAACTCCATCTCATTTTCTCCAACTTCAAAATCGTCCGACATCTTTGTTTTAATTTATTAGGGGCCAAGCACCGAAGGTGAGGAGGCACCTATTGTAATTATTATTATTATTTTTATCTTTTTCTTGACCTTTCCAACGGGATGACGTAATACGTGGCGCATCTCAGAGATGGCACAAGATGAGCATTTGTCGTTAAAAAGTTTTTTTTTTTGTTTTTTTTTATTAAATGACTGATCGTTTCGCCAGATAAGACTCTATTCCTCAGCTGGGATCGTGCAGAGACTTTGAAACGGCATTGATTTGAACTTCAACATTCTGGTTGCCATTGAAGTCCATTGTGTGGAGAAAAATCCTGAAATGTTTTCCTCAAAAAACTTAATTTCTTTTCCACTGAAGAAAGAAAGACATGAACATCTTGGATGGCATTGGGGTGAGTAAATTATCAGGAAATTTTCATTTTGAGGTGAACCAATCCTTCAATCTGACGGACCCGCCTCACACTCTCTGTGCTGTAGATTACCCTGATGAGAAGAACTTCTCCTGGGAGAAATACCTGGCAGAGACCAGTTCATTACCAGCTCCTGCTCGGGCCTTCAAAGTGGTGAGTGTGTGAGTGTGTGTGTGAGTGTGTGAGTGTGTGAGTGTGTGTGTGTGTGTGTGTGTGTGTGTGTGTGTGTGTGTGTGTTGCCAAACATCAGCAGAGACCCCTGGCTGTGAGTGGTGCCATGCTGAAACATCTGCCTGAACAAGTCTCTCTCTTTCTCTCTCTCTCTCTCTCCCCCCCTCTCCCCCCATCTCCCCCCCCCCCCCCCCCCTCTCTCTCTCTCTCTCTGCAGAAACCTCCTCACAGTTTCCAGCCCGGTATGAAGTTGGAGGTGGTCGACAAGAGGAATCCTGTTCTGATCCGAGTGGCCACAGTGGTTGATACGGATGAACATCGACTCCGGGTGAGAAACTACCTTTTTTTTTTTTTTTTTTCATGATTAGAATTTTTTAAAATAATAATAATTACAAATTACAAAGCTAGAATAGCAGCAAAAATACTGAAATAAACAACAAGAAAAAAACAAAATAAGAAAAAAACACATACTATAATACCTCAGGGAAATTCAAAAGGAACATTCAAATAAACCATGGCAGCAAATGATCACATATATTAACACACTTCTGAATACTTTGGTCACTTTCTCTGCACTCTTCAGACAGAGAGCACAACATCAGTCTATGTGGGATCACACAAAACACATTCAATGCCGACATCTTTCAAATTACATAAATTATTGTCTCACTTAGACACAAACACCACCAAAACTCGATGGATCATGTAACACTGCAGTGAACTACAAACAGTAGAGAGTAGGACTGTCAAAATGGCTGAAAAGCTAAATTCAAATTTCTTTCTGCAATAAGCAAATATAAACCAAATCAAGCATCACATCTTTTATTGAAATGAAAGGACATTCACTTTTGAAACGATTGTTCTTAAATAAAGTATAATTTCCTTAATGTGCATGCAAGGAAAATTAGGTTACAATAGTGCATAGAACTGTGTAAGTGCATCAGTAACCCGAGAAAACACGCGGCGTAATATAACGTTACCACATCAACACAAAATAGCAAACCGCCATTCAGAAACACTCCACCTCTACTCACTACTGGGGCTGAACGATTAATCGCAATTTACATATAATCGCACTTAAATCGAGATGGCTTATCGCGATTTTGAAATGGCAAAGGCTGCCATTATTTGTTATGTGCAGTTTGTCAGTGATGTACGGCTCTGTAATCGCTGCTCCATCTGAGAGCACTGTGAGTTTGAGTCGCTTTTAACATGCATTTGAAAAAACAACACGCGTCAAACATCTTTCCAAAACATGAGAAGCATTTATGAACCTCTTGTCCAACAACAGACAACATTTAATAACATGCATTTACTCCAAACTCACTTCATTACGACAGTTGAGCTCCTCCTTCTGAGATAATGAGCTTCTTACACAGAATAAGGCAGTTGTGTGTTTATTAGTCATGTTTAATCAATCAAAGAGTTTCAATCTTCTGTTTATTCAGATACAGCGATAGGGATATCGTGTGGTTTTATTGCGATTAATCGTGCAGCCCTACTCACTACATCTACATATTGTTGGTCAAAAACACCAGACTCTCCTCTTGATCTGAGCGAGTGCTATGCGCTTCTGTTGACAGTGTCTCCAGCTGATGAACACACACACACTCACACACTCAGCTCTGACGATGTGAAAATGGTCAAGTATGTCATTGGTTTTCGTCAGCAGGCCTTTTCCCGCCATTTTTGAAGTGAACAGCGCAGCGCTGTAGACTGGATTAGCTCAGAGAAACACACCACGGCAGTGACGTCATCGTCATGTCTCGCGCGCCTCTTGACACCAAAAATTCAAATGCTCATTTTGTAATTTTTTTTATTCAATGAATATTCGAAATTCAAATTTTCACTTGACAGCACTAGTAGAGTGTCATTCTTGTTTTGTAAAGAAATTGTACAAAATAAATCATTGTGTAATTCTACCTGTTGTCCGTGTTATAAGGTCAATGTTTTATGAGCGACACCTTCAGTTGTTCAAGTGACTGATTTCAGATCATTATTTTCATTATTACACTGACACAGGGGGCCCTATTTTAACGATCTGAAACGCAAGTATCAAATGTGAAACGCAAGTAACTTTGTGGACGCAAATCTAAAATGTGTTGGTCTGAAGTCGCTTCATTACTCATAGGTGTGGTTTGAGCGTAACGTGAAATAAACCAATCAGAGCGTCATCTCACATTCCCTTTAAGAGCAGGCGCGCTTGTTCCATGGCGGATTGCTATTATAACGGCGGATTTGCCAGGAGCGGTTCACAGCCGAGGAGACCGACGTTCTCGTCAGGGCCGTAAAAGAGAGAGAAGTGACATTGGGGATGGAGAAACACACCCAGATTAGCTTCGGTTAAACAGGCGTATGATAATCTGGGTAAATGTGTAAGCTTATTTTTTCACATCTTCATGGACACAACAATGATTTCCCTCATGTGGAATATTTTTCCTTGTAATAATGTATGGTTTTCTAAAAATGAAAACTGCTGCATCTGTGTAGATGAGAGAAGTAAAGTGTGTGTGTGTTGTGCACACGCTACATTGATTATGGCCAAGCATGCGCCCTTAAAATAGCATCTGAATAACATGTGCAACGCGCCACTGACTTTAGACGAGGTTTCTCCTGGTCAGTGGCGGAATTGTTTTCTGAAACTGCAAAATAGCACCAGGGAACGTTTGCGCCGGAACACGCCTCCTCTTTTCACTGAACCGCCCCCGGGAGCGCAAGTTCATTCCCTAATTTACCGACGTGCGTCTGTGGAGGGAAAAGTCCGCTGTGCGCGGGTGCAAAATAGGAATGAAACATGCGTCGTGTACAAAGTCAGTTGCGCTGGGTGTGAGATAGGGCCCAGGTTCTGCTCTGGCGTCGGCTCGGCGGCTGAAGGTCCACACATGGTTCAAAACGCATTTAGATTTTATTCATCATTACGTGCATTAAATGTCATAGTGCTGAGCTTTTTCACAGATCGTGTCCTTCATAGGGACTGAATATGATCTGCTTCCGTGTCGAGCCTTTACTCATCATGTTCTGCAGTTTCGCAGCATTATCTTGCTTGTGTTGCATCTTTATCAGTCCAGTGTCTCACTGTAATTGTGAGATGCAGTGATAGTGCCCGATCTCTCCACCGTCTGTTCGGGAGTTCAGGAGCAATCAGGAGGACTCATCCCAGCTCCGTCTCTCCTGTGAAGCTTTGCTCCACATAGAAACGTGATCTGCCAGTCCTCCGGCGCACCGATGGAGCTGGAAATGCTCTTCATGCACATGAATGCATGTAATATGAGGCAGATTTCTCCAGTTTTCAGTCATCTCTGCTATCAGAGGCGGTGATAAATGTTTCAATTCAGCACATCACGATTCATGACAGCACTGGATTTGATTCACAATACTGAAAAATTATTGTATATTGTATTTTTTGGAAAGCTATTTTTCACTCCACAGCAAATGCTTCAAATTTAAAACAAACGTAAATTATTGAGTCATTCATTATAAACATGACACCCCTATAACCACTGGTGTGTGGGAATTACACTATACAAATACATTTACGTAACTCTCTTATTCGGCACAAGTCCAGATATGGACGTTTTGCGTGCTTGACGTTAATATATTTGCATGTTTCGGAGGATTTAAAAAGACATGATTTATATTCTGGAAAATATGGTAATTTATTGGTAATCTAGCACAACTGCAGGGTTTTTCTAAATGTTCAGAGCAAGACTCTGACAAGGCCGAGAACAATCCAGCACTGTTTACTCCGACTGAGCAAAGCCACTTGAAGTCGTTCATTTTTAATGAGAGTTGACTTTGAGAGTTGGTTTGAGGCAACGTGAGCGAGCGAGTGATGCGACGGAGAAGAGTAGAAATAGCTTTCGGCAACCTAACAGCCCTTCTTCACAGAATCTGCAAAAGCCAAGAGAAAGGCGATTTCAGCCATTATGTATGCAGTAAATTATTATATTATATTTATATTAGCCGTTATTTATGTAGTAGTTAAGCATGAACACACCAGAAATTGTGTGAATAAACTTGAAACTTGCTGAATAAACTTGAACATCGCTTAATAAGTGCCATGCAAATCAATAATTAATGTGGATATACTTTTAACTTCAGAACAGGGGGTTTAAATTGTCTTTATTACACTTTTTTTTATATTACATGCAGCAATTTATTACTCAAAACTCAAAAACCAACACTAATTAAACATAATGATTCTTATTGTTTAGTTTAGTTAATATATAAATCACAGAAATATAACATTATGTAAATCACTTACTACACACAATGGTAAATAATGGCTAAAAGCGGTGACACTTTAATTCGATGGTCCACTTTAGACATTCTACACACTACATGTCAGCTGACTCTCATTAGAGTATTAGTAGACTGCCTGCTTAATATCTGCTAACTCTTGATTGTGTTGCTGACATTATACTGACTATATGTAACTTTGCAACTTCACGTCCGCTTATTCTAACCCGAACACTAAGAGTCTACTAATACTCTAATGAAGGGTTGTTAGTAGAATGTCTAAAGTGGACCATCGAAGTAAAGCGTTGCCCTAAAAGACATTTATTATACATTCAGTTAACCATTAATTATTGGCTTATTTCTGCATATTTATCCTTCAAATGTTTGATAAGTTGTAATTAAAATATGTTAATTTTAAAAATACAGAAACAACTTATTTAAAAAAAGTAAAGGTCAATAAAGCTTTAGTGTTGTAACAAATAAATGATATTTTATTATATGATATGATTAATATCTTATTTTTAGATATGATGGTTTCATTATAAATATGGTGATTATTTATATTTAAAGATAATCTATACGATATAAATAAGGTGGACACCCAACTTAATATATGATATCTCCCATCTGTATCTGATCATGTCAACAGATGGAAAAGTCTGCAGCTGTTTATTATCATGTTAATTATTGTGTCTTTCACAAGAAATACCATACTTTTACATAATCTCCACTTATTGAAAAACTATTGCTTTAACCCTTTAGAACCTGAAGCTAAAATAGGTGTTTTTCACTTATTTAGATTTTTTTGACTGCAAAATTCTAAAACAATGTGCTATCTTCATGTGCAAGGTATCATCTTTTTCAGATTAGCTTTCAACAAATTACAGTTATTGACCATTATTGTGTGTGGTGAGTTTGTAAATAGAATTTAAATGGACAAAAAAAAAAGCGAGAATAAATTTACAACAATTCTATTTACAAACTCACCACACACAATAATGGTCAATAACTGTAATTTGTTGAAAGCTAATCTGAAAAAGATGACACCTTGCACATGAAGATAGCACATTGTTTTAGAATTTTACAGTCAAAAAAATCTAAATATGTGAATGATTTTTATTTAGAAAAAAACAGAAAAATCACGAACGAAAGAAACTAACACTTTAAAGTTGAAAAATTAACTGTAATACATATATACAAGTCTTTTTTGTGACATTGGGTTGCACAGTTTTCATTCAGGACACTTTTTTTCATACACGCGCACACATAAATGCATGCATTCATAGGCACACACACATACACATGCACTCACTACATGCTAAGATACATGAAAGAGTAACGCCATCCTCTCCCAAGTTTAATAAAAAATCATCCCAATCCCCTCTTCTGCTGTCTAACACTTCTTTCGCCATGTATTTATTTGTTTCTTTTATTATTTTATGCAATCCAAAACACTCTAACCTGCCGTGCTCGTATCTCTCTGTTCAAATCCTTCCTTCCCGCTCTGCCAGAAAGCTGCTGTTATTAGCTTACGGAAAGCATGAAATTATCGTAATGAGCCGTATATTGCCGAAAAGCGCATGTTGTCTACTGTCAGGGGCAATTTGAATGGTTTTGAAAGTGCAAACGGTTGAAGAGTTACAGTAAAATGAATACAGCTTGCTGGTATGTGTCGGCGACGACACAGCCGGTTTAAAAGGGTTAAATACCTTGAACAAAACTGAAAATCATTAACAAGAACTTTGTTTCGAAATATGGTCATTAATTCTATTGATTCTCATTTGCTACATAAATATAAAATTTAGAAAAAGCATTAAATATTAGATTAAATCAGTGCAGAATCAACTTTGCGTTGCTGTCGGCGATCGAGTCATGGATCAGACAAATTTCCACGTGCATCATCAAAACTGCTGAGCTGAATATGTGTGCATCCAGTGCTTTAAAAGAAAAGAGAAGAATCCGCCTTTTACCTCGGTGCGCCTTTATCCCATTTCTTAACATCAAGATTACTTGTATCATGTACACTACATATAAACAGCATGTTCTGCATATGTATGGGTCAGTATATATGAAAGCATGTGACAGACAGGGGTATCCTGGAAAAAGTGACTCAATAGAGGATGCTTGTTTGTATTTGCATTGCACAAGCTGGCAGTGTGAGAGCACAGTGACCGCTGCTGCTCGCTCTCGGCGTACTGCTAACCTCTGCTTAACACTGAACCACAGCATGACCCTCAAAATAAAGGGTTACCCACTTCTCTTCAGTTGTATAGGTTTCATGATTTCACTTAATTAGTCGTTTTATGTAACCATAAAGCGCAGTCCAGAAAAATGAAAACTGTATTTGGGAAAAATTAAAATGGATTTCACAGGGCACTAATAATATACCGTAACCATTTGAGTGTAATTGCAGTTGTTGGTTTCAAGGTGGCAGCAGAATCCACACACACACACACACACACACACGTCACTGACACTGACTGAGAGAAATAACAGATGTTACTGTCTGTCTCACACTCTTCTCTGACTCTCGCACACATCATTCGTGATCCTCCACAGACGGTCACCCATCAGTCTTTCTCTTATACACACACTCAATACTGGGTTCACACGTGTCTGTCATGTTCATGTGTTCAAGCATGACCTCCTCCAGTCCTGCTCGCTCTCATGGCCTGTGTTCGATGACATTCACCGGAGCGCTGGATGGGTTTGGTGGATTCCCACTGCGTTTTAAAATACCCCATCAATATTCCCTGAAGCAGCTGAAAAAGACCTTTACGTCCGAGTCTTTGATGGTTTTCCGCGACGCCCTCGACTCTCCCACATCACAGAGACAAGACGATTTGATGTTTTGTCATGTCCGACTCAAACCCCACACTGTGTATCTGTGCATCCTTAAATAGTTCATTTAATAGTAAATTAAACAGTCTAAAATCCAGGCTGTATAAAACTAAAAGATCTAAAATCCCAAATAACCCGAATTTCGAATTTCATTTCAGTAACGTTAGTAAAACTTTAATACATTCACTCATCCATGAACATGATTCCCATCGGATTGCTTTCCATCGGCTGTGGAGGTGAAGACAACAACTCCCATGATTCCACACTCATTCACGGCATCATCACGTCATCAAGCGACTCCTTTGTTATTGTTTTGAATAAGCGACCTCTAGCGTCAAAACTTACACACTGTGCCTTTAATTTAAGTACTAAAATTACTTAAACTGCATACTAAACCTGAAAGTCCCCCTGTAGTCAATAATTGTATCCCTTAAAACTCATCTTTGATCACCAAAATGACATATTTAAACATTTTTTCCTTGAAAAAAAATGTCATCATGCCTTAAAATATCTTGAATGTAACTTGACACCCTTGCCTCATTTAGTATGCGTGGTTCTATGAATATGCAAATGAGCCCCGCCTCCACTCACTCACTCAGCTCAGAGATCCACTGGTTGACGATCACACGTTGATCTGATTGGTTACAAGGTAGTTTGTGACGTCAGAAACACCAGCGATTTCAAAGCGTGAATGTGCACTGGCCGAATTAACTTCATTTTTATTCATATCTTGCACATCTACTGCAGTCAGATTCACCCGTGTTCACTCTGAAGGAATCACTCACATGGCTGGGCACTTGTAATGACACATCAAGGATGTTAAGAGGCTAAAAGCAGGTTTAAAACTTGCCCCATTGAAGTCAACAGGGTGCAGATTTTAAAGAGAGGATAACACGGTGTAGGCAACACCGATTTCTGTCGTTGTTCTCTGTATTGACAGCACTCCAAATGTACAAAAAAATTAGCTCAATGTTAAAATTGACCGGAGTTCTCCTTTAAAGCATATTAAAAACACCACATACATATATAAACTACATTAAACATTTTAGAACTACATAGACAAAAACTACTGAAAAAAGTACTGAAACTTTAACTAAGCCTAAAATGAAAATAAAAAATAAAATCTAATTCAAAATATTAACAAGAAATATAATGGTATCTCAATGAAACTGGTGTGAACAAAGCCCGGGGAAGCGAGATGTGGTTAGAGATATTGATATGTTCAAATTGATTTAGTCATGGATGGAGGTGTGGAGATAGACGCATGCAAACTGGAAGGAGATTAAACAACAGAGCGACCGATAAGAAGAATGCAAATGAAACATTTCTTTATCTCGAACTGTCATGCAGTGAATTAAAATAGCCAGTCTGGTCTGGATGTCCACCACTGAGAACACTGCTCGCCTCTGTAGTCCGTTCCCGATTCCCCAGGAACCGGTTTGATCCGAGTCCTGGAGACAGGCTGTCCTTTAAGGGCTGCTGCTCTTTTCTTCTCTTTGTCTTGATCGCAGCCGCTCTTTTTAAAGAGTTGTGAGCATCTCAAATTCGACCCTGCCAGCAGTCTGCTCTCTGCCAACGCTTCTGATTCCAGCTCGAACGGCAGCGTCTCTGGAGATCTGCTTTGCCATATGAAGATAATCTTCTCAAGGGACATTGAAATGCTACTAGCCAAGCTGTTCCTGCTTCCATCTGACGTGCCTCGGGGTGTTTTGTACCTTATATAAGAGTAGGATCATCCATACATCCAGCACACATTTGTAGTGACTTTCAGGCAATGTCATCAGAGAGAGACAGCGTGACCCTGCAGGATGATCCCACCTGGACTCAAGTGCATTTATTAAGGGCACGATGTCGATCAGACCTGTCATCCGTTACAGTAATAGCTCACAGCCTTAACCACTCATGCTTTCCATCAGACGCCACACTTCTCTCAAACCTCGGGCACTTTATGGGAATTTAACCACCACTGCACTACAGAAACTATCAAAGTCACTGCAAAAAGGATTTTAATTTTCAGTGTTTTTCCTCTAAGAATTTTATAAGCGTTCAAAACGTCCAAACTTTTATAACATTCTGACAATGAAAATCCTTTTTCCAGTTACTTTGATAGTTTCTGTCGTAAAAAGTGTTTTAAAAACAGGGTTTCTCGGTTATGTGAACGTTAAAGGAACATTCTGTTTTGCAAATATTATGGGGACGTTTATTTTTGTATGTTCTCTGAACGTTCTGAAAAAATTAGACGATCGTCCAATTAAAACATTTCGGGGGAGAAAACATATAATCAATGTATAAATAATGTGTTTGTGCTAATGTTTTGAGAGCATTATAAAAGACCAGATAACTCTGAACAAACTTTCTTTTAGCTTTACTGAAAGAATGTTCCTTTGTAACTTTGAGAGAACCTTAAAAGAACGTTTCCTGTTAGCTGGATTTGTCTTAAATTTAACTAAAAACTAAGACTAAGGTTTACTAAGACAAGAAAGAAAAAACTTTAACATAAACATTCAACTTTAAACATTTTAATATATTTCCTGAAAACATTTTATTTTATTTTATTTTTTATTTTAAAACATTTTGCTTCAAGGATGTTTAGATATTCTAGACAAAATACAAATTAAGACAACCACCTAGCAACAGCATAGCAACCACCCAGAACACCCTAGCAACCGCCTAGCAACACCCTAGCAACCACCCAGAACACCCTAGCAACCGCCTAGCAACCACCCAAAATACCTTAGCAACCGCCTAGCAACACCATAGCAACCACCCAGAACACCCTAGCAACCACCTAGCAAAAAACTTTCTGGTCCAAACTTTCTCAAGCCAACTTAAAGTTTGTCTCGACGAACTTTCGCATCTAGTTATTATTTGCATTGTAAAAGATCTATCAGAGTGACCTGCATTGCTCTCTTTCAGATCCACTTTGATGGCTGGACAGATGAGTACGATTACTGGACCGATGCAGATAGCCCAGATATTCATCCTGCCGGCTGGTGCGCCAAAACCGGACATCCACTGCAGCCTCCAATCAGTGAGTACATGTTACACACAACCATTGGCCTTCCCATGACACACGCTAAGCAGCAATACTATGAGGCCTTCGAAGACACGTATTCTTACAGATAAGAATGTGTCCTGAACAGACGTGATATGATAAGATTCCAGCGACGAGCAATTCCAAATTTCAGAATCAATCAAAATCACAGCCAATCAGGAGAGAGTGTGGGCGGAGTCTCTCTGCAAGAGCACTGCACTCGCAACCAAATCAATCAGAAATCACAGCCAATCAGGAGAGAGTGTGGGCGGAGTCTCTCTGCAAACGCACTGCACTCACAACCAAATCAATCAGAAATCACAGCCAATCAGAAGAGAGTGTGGGCGGAGTCTCTCTGCAAACGCACTGCACTCACAACCAAATCAATCAGAAATCACAGCCAATAAGGAGAGAGTGTGGGCGGAGTCTCTGCAAACGCACTGCACTCGCAACCAAATCAATCAGAAATCACAGCCAATCAGAAGAGCGTGTGGGCGGAGTCTCTCTGCAAGAGCACTGCACTCGCAACCAAATCAATCAGAAATCACAGCCAATCAGAAGAGCGTGTGGGCGGAGTCTCTCTGCAAGAGCACTGCACTCGCAACCAAATCAATCAAAATCACAGCCAATCAGAAGAGCGTGTGGGCGGAGTCTCTCTGCAAGAGCACTGCACTCGCAACCAAATCAATCAGAAATCACAGCCAATCAGAAGAGCGTGTGGGCGGAGTCTCTCTGCAAGAGCACTGCACTCGCAACCAAATCAATCAAAATCACAGCCAATCAGAAGAGCGTGTGGGCGGAGTCTCTCTGCAAGAGCACTGCACTCGCAACCAAATCAATCAAAATCACAGCCAATCAGAAGAGCGTGTGGGCGGAGTCTCTCTGCAAGAGCACTGCACTCGCAACCAAATCAATCAGAAATCACAGCCAATCAGAAGAGAGTGTGGGCGGAGTCTCTCTGCAAGAGCACTGCACTCGCAACCAAATCAATCAAAATCACAGCCAATCAGAAGAGCGTGTGGGCGGAGTCTCTCTGCAAGAGCACTGCACTCGCAACCAAATCAATCAGAAATCACAGCCAATCAGAAGAGAGTGTGGGCGGAGTCTCTCTGCAAGAGCACTGCACTCGCAACCAAATCAATCAGAATCACAGCTAAAATGACATACTGTGTAATGAGTGACTGATACAATCTTTGTCACTGAATACACTTGTTTGTTCACAGTTTGAATGTTCTTGTTTCCATTCATTTATTTCAAATATTCAATTCAATTCACATATCTTTGTATATCGCTTTTCACTATACATATTGCTTCAAAGCAGCTTTAATACATGTCTACATTTCAATTTAGAGTGATGATGTGAATTATCTATTGTCACTTTCAGTACGGCTATGAAGGTCATGCAAAATTATAAGGCTGGTGAGGACCAAAACTCTGATTAACATGGAAAAGACGCATTTTATCACATGTCGGTGTGTCACATCGCGTCTGTTTAGGCAAAGCGAAGGAAATGCTGAACTGTCACAACCGGTGGTTGAAGATACAGGCACATGACCATGAAAATGAATGTCAAAGTAAAGTCTTTAATAGATAATCCAAAAGGCAAATACAGATCAAGGCTGGAATACTGCAATAACACGTATACATAGACGACACCGGACACTGACAACTGAAACAGAGCAACTTAAATACACTGGCAAACAAGGAGGATTAATTACACACACCTGAATGACGAATGACATCAGTAACCATAGTAACAAATGAGGTATTCGTGAACCGTGACACGAACACAGGCTAAGTATATATTTAATTCAATACAGTAAATATCAATAAAATAGTTGCGTCTACTTAAAATGGACAATGTATTAGTGTTTATGTACTTATTATATACTGTGTCTTATTAACATCTGAATTCATTGTGCCTCTCATTCGCAATGCGCTGTTTGTGTGAAGTATGAAGATGGAGCCTAATTAGTGTGTTCCCAGTGGGTCTCTTACGAGCTTCAGTTTCCTTTAGGATGCTCTTCCTTCAATATTTATCCTTCCAACAACAAAAGACACTGGCTAAGAATAGATTATTTGCATTGTATTGATAATGCAGTGCAAATGTCTGGCTATTTTACATAGATGTTTTTTAGATCAGGTTTTTTTTTTTATAGTACTGACTATTTTTAAGAAAGGGATTCAGACAAAACTATAACTGTTCAATTCATAGCCACTCTAGCAGTGTCCTGTGTCATATCTGTAAACTGACTGATCGCCTCAGACCCTCTACATGACAGACGCTCTCCTTGTTTAATGGAAAATTGTAGCCTAGAGAGATCGAGAAGTAATTATGTGGATATAAAGAGGGATGGAGGTCTGACAGACCTCTGGCTTCCTCTCTTGTCAATATCTTCTATTAGCTCCAGAGGATGATGGGAAAATGCTGTTGAACAATAAGCTTTTCGTCAGTCAGTCTGGCTGATAATCGTCTTCTCGTTCTCGTTCCCTTCCTCTGTGTCCATGGAAACGGATCGGAGGAATGTTTAGAAATCAGAAACTGGCATCAGGATGTGACCGACTTGCTGAAAGAGAGAGAGAGAGAGAGAGAGAGAGAGAGAGAGAGAGAGAGAGAGAGAGAGAGAGAGAGAGAGAGAGAGAGAGAGAAACAAAATGAGTGTGAGAGAAGAGAGAAAAACCAGTGAAAGACAAAATATCCATATGAGTTTGTGTATACTATGTCTTGAGTCTATATATTCTTTAAATATGTATCTATATCTTTATGAGTCTTTATGCTGTATGTACTGTATTAATACTTTATATGATTTTTAGCTCACGGATTTATCTCAACTTTTGATTAAATATTATTAGGGTCAAAATATTTGGTCATTGCAGAAATGATGCCACAACCTCTTAATTTGGATACAAATGTAAAGAAATAATTTCACACAGTAAATATTGTAATAGTTTATATTCTTTGTTGTGAGAGTTTTTTTTATGATGGAATTTTATACTTTTTTTGTAGATTGAAAGTCTTTGTGTGGGGCAAGGGTAAAATAATTAAATCTAAAGTAATAAAAGATGACCTTCATATAACAAAAATAATAATAATAATAATTAAATAATAAATTAACTCCTGGGACATAAAAGTGCCCAAAGTTGAAGAAACACCCATATACTGTATGCATATTTCATTGGATTTTATTAGGGGTTCAAGTGTGTAGCGCTGAAACCTGTTGTAATTTTCTAAAATTTCTCAGGATCAGTAGCCTAGAAATCTAGATGCAGCCTAGCGGCAGCAAAATTTATTTTACAGCCAGGGTAGTCTAGCAACTCTCCGTTGACTTTCCAGCTGGAAAAACTAAACTCTAGTCAGGCCAATCACATCGTGTGTAGAGTCGGTGGGCGGGCTTAAAGCAACAACATGGAACTTTTCCTCTGCGGTCGCCCTACAGGTTGGAAGCGGAATTGTCCATTACCGCTGTCGTAAAATGATTTACGGTTACTGTATATGAAGCATGTAGGGTTTTTTTCATATGGGCAATGATAATATTATTAATCTTCCTCCTTTTATAATTTATACATATTTAGTAGACTAAACATTTTAACTCAAACATTTGCGATTTGCATGTCGATTACAATGCTCAAATCTGAACGAGAATGATAGCGATAGCATCCTAACCATCTAAAACTAACGCATGTTAGTGTTTACTAGCTACCAGATTGATAATTCGCTCATCTACTAGCTGATTCATGAAGATAAATAAATGGAGGACCAGATAGTTTCCGTAACGCAGCCAGGCAGACAACAGATTAGAAAAACTAAAGATAGTATGCAAGCAATTTACAGTTACTTACTAGTTCAACAGCATGACGGCCAAGTCAGCATCGGTCTGGTAACACTCCTCCTCCATTAGCTCACGCCAGCGAGCAAACGCTCGACCAATATTGATCCTCGTCCTGCCTTTCAGTTTATCACTCTCCCTTTTCCTCTTCCGACTCTACTCCGACAAAACCTTGGACTTCTTACGTTTCGCTGCTGCTTCAGCCATGACGAAAACAGACGCACGAAAACAAACGCGTTGGTTGGCCACATTTGAGGAAGTGGTGGGCAAAGTGACGTATGCCGTAAAGCAGTCGAATTTTGTAGTTCTTTTTGAGCGCTGGTTACTACCCGCACCGCGAAGTTACATAGTGCCAGTAAAAGCGATACAGACCCCGTCAGGCTCTGGCAGACGTCTCATTCAACCTATTGTAAGTCGATGTACTATCACAAGGGTCTTGGAAATATATTATGAAGGTTGAAAAGCTACATGTTGTTAACATGACAGAGTTGTGAGTGTGACGGTTCCACGTGAATTCCCTGCTACTTGAAAACAAAGAAGAGCTGCTGGCGAACAGCGGTCTTTCGAATCGGCTTTGTCCGCGACTCTGGAGGACTTGGAGTTAAGCTTTTCTTTGAGAAAAGAGCAAAGAACGGCACTTAAGTCATTCTTAAAAAAGGAAGATGTGTTCGTAGTTTTGCCGGCCAGATACGGCAAAAGTTTAATCTATCATCAACTAGCTCCGCTGTTGGGAAAACGCTCTGGTTGGTTGAAGCGCTGTCCTATTGCGTGCAGAGTGAATTTGAAAGACAGCCGTTTATCCGCCCCTCGGATTGAGCCGTGCCAATGGTGAGTTGCCAGACCTAACTTCTTGATGTAGGTCTGACTTGCCAGGCTACAGGATCAGCATTCTCACCTAAAAGTGATCAGGCAGACCAAACCGTAAGTCATATAGACTTGAAACTTTGCGGGCTGGTAGTTCTTACACTGTCTACAACGTCACCGAGACTCGCCCCGATCGGCCTGACGGGGGCGCTGCAGTGCTCAAAAGTGTGAAACTGCTCATAACTCCTAAACCGTCAGGCGTAGGCTCAAGTGTCTTATATCGTTGGAATCCTTAGCTCAGATTCGATTGTCGAAATGTTTGTGTATTTTGGATTTTTTTTAAAACCTACTTTTGCAAACTAGTCCTAGGTTTTTGTCCTGATCAAAACCAAACCAGTGCAGCAAGATTCTCTGGAGTCTGATTGTCAAATAGTATTAAAAAAAAAAAAAAAAAACTATTTGATGGGGTCGCCAAAATGTTTGAACTTTTACTAAAATGGCTGTAACTCGTGAACGGAATGAGATATTTTACGTGGCAACTGGCCACTTGGTGGCGCTATAACATGGAAAAAACGTCTATAACTACACAATCCTGAGTCTGATTGACTTGAACATTTGCTTGCGGTGTCTTAAGGTGCCAAGACTGAGTTTGAGGACGTTCACGTATCTTCTAAAACCGTGGCCGGCTGCGCCCACAACATTCGTACCACATCCTTATTTTGAGTTTTTGGCTCAACCTTGATAAAACCACTGCGGCCCCCCTTGGGACTCTCTAGGTCAAAAATTGTCAAAAATTATTGGCCTTTGGATTGCTATAGCTGGGGCATTTAGAAAGTAGGCATAGCCAAGTCCACCCAAAAGCCTATAATTCCTAAACAGAAACTCGAAACTTCACGAAGATGGGTAAGAGCATGTGACATGTGATTCTAAACAAGCATGCCAACTTTTATGGGGATCGCCCCATAGTTGGGGCTATAACTGTTAAAAAACTTTAAAACCACATTTTCCTCTGTAAATTGCCTGTATTGGCTGTAAATCGTCTATTCCATCAATGATCTAGGTCAGAGGTCACTAATAGGCGGACCGCGGTCCGGATCCGGACCCAGCCGCCGTTCTGTCCGGACCCGGACCAATAACCCATAAATTATTTAGAATTATTGACTTTTGTCGGAGCGTTTCTATTTTAACCCGCGCAGCTTTTCTAGCATCTATGGTACTGGTTTAGCGCGGCCCAGGAAACTCACAGACCAATAGCATGCGTTGTAAATCATGTCATGTGATACTACTCGAGTCAGACAGCGAGAGATACACACACACACACACACACACACACAGGGAGAGACGAGACGAACGAGAGACAACGTTTTACATGGTGTGCTCTAAAAAAAGAAAAGTTGACAGCGAAAACAGAGCTTTTAATCAAGAATGGACAGATTCTTACATGTTCATTCTTCCCACGGGCAGTTCAAAACCGGTATGTCTCATATGTTCAGAGACTGTCGCGATTATTAAAAGCGGCAATGTGAAGCGCCACTATGAGACAAAGCACAAATCTTTTGACCAAACATACCCACTTAAATCCGCACTGAGGGCACAGAAAATAAACGATCTAAAAGCCCAATATGATCGATCCAGCAGAATCCTAACACATTCATTCACTGCCCAACAACGTGCTAACGAATGTTCCCTTAAAGTTGCTTGGATTTTGGGCAAACATAAAAAACCATTTACTGATGGAGGGGTTGTCAAGGAGTGCATGAGTGCGGTAGCTGAAACCTTATTTGAGGGAAAACAAAAAGAAGACGTGTGTAAAAATCAAGCAAATACCTATGTCAGCATCATCAGCCACAAAGAAAACAGAAATATTAACCCATGACGTGCTAGCTCAGCTGGATGAAGCAATTCACAAGGCACCATGCATAGGCTTAGCTGTAGATGAGTCCACTGATGTGTCTGACAATGCTCAGCTGTTAGTTTTTGTGAGGTTCTTCAACAAGGACAAGGAAGAATTCTGTGAAGACCTGTTAGGTGTCACACCCCTTCAGACCAGTACGAGAGGAGAGGACATCTACCTGGCCATAAAGGAGATGTTAAAGAAGAGGGAAATAGAGCTGAAGCAAGTGGTTTCAATAACCACAGATGGAGCCCCTGCCATGGTAGGGAGAGAAAGAGGAGCTGTGGCAAGAATGAAAGATGACAATCCTCAACTCATCTCTTACCATTGCATAATTCACCAGTCAGTCCTGTGCTCCACCCTGTCAGACGAGTATGCTGAGGTGATGAACACAATGATGAGAATGATAAACTTTCTCAGAGCTTCCTCTTCCCATCAGCATCGCATGCTCAGGGAATTTCTCAGAGAAGTTGATGCAAATGCTGATGACCTTCTGCTACACAACAATGTAAGATGGCTCAGCAAAGGTAGGGTGTTGGAGCGCTTTTGGTCTATCCGAGGGGAAATCGCAGCTTTCTTGGCACAGCTGAAGAGCCAGAAGGCAACAACATTTTCTCTCTTTTTGGAGGATGACAAGAAGATGGATATTGTGGCTTTTTTGGTTGATATCACTTCACACCTGAATGAACTGAATTTAAAGCTACAGGGCAAGGACAATTCAGTTTGTGATCTGATGACAGCTGTCCGCTCCTTTCAGAGGAAACTTGTGTTGTTTAGGGAAGACCTGCTGGCAGACTGTGCACACTTTCCAACTGTGAAGGAACAGGTTCAGGGTGAGAGAGATGTGTCTTCTTTTGTTGACTTTGTTGACAAGCTGATTGTAAACTTCAGCAAGCGTTTTGACAGCTTCAGCCTTGGACAGCAGCTCACCCTGTTCATTCAGAACCCATTCCTCATCACAGATGTCAGGGAGTTCTCAAAGGAAGTCACACTGCTCTTCAAGTGGGAAAATGCCGGGCCTCTCCAGATGCAACTGATCGATCTCCAGGCAGATGTGGCCTTGAAAGAGCATTTTGGAAAAACTGATCCTACCACTTTCTGGCTTCAAATGGTCCCAGAGACCGCTTTCCCAGGTCTGAGGAAAGTAGCCTTGTACATCTTTACCATGTTTGGCTCCACATACAACTGTGAGGCAGCTTTCTCCACAATGAACATTATTAAAAGCAAATATCGATCCAGGCTCACCAATGAGCACCTACACATGTGTTTGAGAATGGCCCTGACGCCATTCCAGCCCAGATTTAAAATCCTGGCAGGACAAGCAAGGGCTCACTTTTCTCACTAAGCAAGAGAAAGTGTGGAAGTGGGATATAAAAGGGAAAGAAAGAGAAAAGGAGGTGTTAAAGCTGTTCAATTGTTAATGTGTTGAGATTGTTTATTTTAATATGTGTTAAAACTTAAGATGTGAAAGGAAGTTAACTAAAAAGTAAAAGGGAAACTCAAGCTATACTTTTTATTTCATTTTTCTAAAATTAAGCACTTTATTTTGAGATGCACATTTTTCAAAAGCTCTCTGTTGTGTTTTATTTATTTATAATTTATTTTTAAATGCAGCCTTTCATTTATTTAAATTGATCATTTATTATTAGAGTACTTATTATTTCCCTACAGCTCAATATATAAACTGACAATAAATATTGTTGAAATATTATTAAATTTGTACTTTCATTTTATTTGACAGTCGTCTCTTGACTAGGCTACTTACATATTTTCATACAACTACTAACTAGGCTGTGGCACTGAATGATAACACAAGTTAGTCATTATGATGTTGCGGACCTTTGGTTGCTGAATTTTTTTCTAACTGGACCTCTTAGAATTTTAATTGAATACCCCTGATCTAGGTGGTTACAGGCTAGTTAAAGAAAACATAATACCTTTATATGCTTGTGCTTAAAGGCCTTAAAACACCTGAACCCCGATAATTGCTGCTGAAAATCATGAAGACAACAAATTAATTAAGCAAATATGAAAATTCTAATAGCAAATAGGTTTAAACAAAAATAAAATCTGTCTTAATCAATAGTTTACCATAAATCCAAAGTATTGTATCTAATAAGAAATAAGGACCCAAAATAAATAAGATACTTGCAGGATGAAAGGAGAGATAGAAGAGAAGAAGCAGAAGTGAAGAACAAAATAAGAGCAAAGACTATATACAGTATGCAGGAAACTTACATCCAACTAAACTTGTGGTTTGGTCTGATAAGAAAAGGTCAAACAGACTTATCCATTATTTCATTGTTGGTGTAACGGCTAGGTCGGCGTGACCGGTCAAATGCTACGGTTGCAAAGATAGACGAGGTGTGGTTTCGACGCCTTTAAGACCTTTAAGAGAATATCGCAGATCTTGTGTTATCTCATGTCTGCAGAGATGGAAACAGACATATTCTGATACGAAGGTACATCACGTAATCAATTCTGATGGGATCTTACAGCACAGAAGAGGCACTAAAGACCTGACCATTTGGAAATAATCAAACATTTCAGAGCAAATAGTAGAAAATATATAAACTATTGGTAACACTTTACAATAAGAATCATTAGTTAATGTATTAACTAATATGAACTAATAATGAGCAATACATTTGTTACAGTATTTATTAATCTTTGTTAATGCGAGTTAATAAAAATACAGCTGTTCATCGTTTGTTCATGTTCGTTCACAGTGGATTAACTAATGTTAACAAATACAACCTTTGATTTTAATAACGTATTAGTAAATGTTGAAATGAATATTAGCTAAGATTAATAAATGCTGAAGAAGTATCGTTCATGTTAACTGAGGTAGTTAACTAATGAACCTTATTGTAAAGTGTTACCAAATTATTAAATAAATCAATAACATGCAAAAGAATAATGCAAAATAAAGAATATAACGATTAATAATGATGTTAAAATGAATACATAGCTATCAATGACTAGATTTCATAAAGAAGAGATTAATAAGATTCAAATCAGAAATAAAAGAATAAAAGGAATTTTGCATACACCACTCCCTTTTAAAGAGGAACTTTAACTCAGCCTCATGGTGTTGGTGCTGTGGGAACCCAATGCCCACTGTGCCATACTGAACAAATGCCTGCTAACTTTTAATTACTTAACCAGCATTAGTGACCTAGGGCAGAGCGAAGGAGATCTCAACTGCCCACTCTTACTTAAGGCGAGACACTACAGGTGAATAGGGTAAAAATTTTAAATAATAGATATCACCATGAACCTTCCTCAGTTGATTACTTACACAAGTATATGAAAAAAAATTATTACAAGTTTTAGAAATTTGTATGTTTAATTATGCAAATTAGGCATTATCTCATTAAATATGCACGATTTTGCATATATTTTCGGTAGATAGATCTGAACATATGATAAAGCCAGGTGCAAAATTATTGTTTCATTTTAATTACACACAAGATGAAAAAATTAATTCAGAGGGATTTCAGGATATATGCTTTCATTACCTAGGAAATCAAAATATAAAGAAATTCGCCATTTTTTTTTTATTAAAGCAACAACATGGAACTTTTCCTCTGCGGTCGCCCTACAGGTTGGAAGCGGAATTGTCCATTACCGCTGTCGTAAAATGATTTACGGTTACTGTATATGAAGCATGCAGGTTTTTTTCATATGGGCAATGATAATATTATTAATCTTCCCCCTTTCATAATTTATACATGTTTAGTAGACTAAACATTTTAACTCAAACATTTGCGATTTGCATGTCGATTACAATGCTCAAATCTGAACGAGAATGATAGCGATAGCATCCTAACCATCTAAAACTACCATGTTAGTGTTTACTAGCTACCAGATTGATAATTCGCTCATCTACTAGCTGATTCATGAAGATAAATAAATGGAGGACCAGATAGTTTCCGTAACGCAGCCAGGCAGACAACAGATTAGAAAAACTAAAGATAGTATGCAAGCAATTTACAGTTACTTACTAGTTCAACAGCATGACGGCCAAGTCAGCATCGGTCTGGTAACACTCCTCCTTCATAAGCTAACGCCAGCGAGCAAACGCTCGACCCATATTGATCCTCGTCCTGCCTTTCAGTTTATCACTCTCCCTTTTCCTCTTCCGACTCTACTCCGACAAAACCTTGGACTTCTTACGTTTCGCTGCTGCTTCAGCCATGACGAAAACAGACGTACGAAAACAAACGCGCTGGTTGGCCACATTTGAGGAAGTGGTGGGCAAAGTGACGTATGCCGTAAAGCAGTCGAATTTTGTAGTTCTTTTTGAGCGCTGGTTACTACCCGCACCGCGAAGTTACATAGTGCCAGTAAAAGCGATACAGACCCCGTCAGGCTCTGGCAGACGTCTCATTCAACCTATTGTAAGTCGATGTACTATCACAAGGGTCTTGGAAATATATTATGAAGGTTGAAAAGTTGCATGTTGTTACTTTAAGATGTCACATAAATCAGGCCAGGAATGATTTATTAACAAATCCCTCTGAAAATATCTTCAGAATACTGCTAAGTGTATAACTGGAGAGTTTGGTGTACACAGGCTGAGATGTTTGTTCTGGAGAATGACAAAAAACTCATTTTGAGAAAACTGCATTTCAAGAGTTAAACAGCTCTAAATGAGATTTCGTCATTAGCTTTAAATCCCCCTTTGAACATTCACGATTGGTCACTGATAGAAAGGAAATGCCCATATTTGGGTTACACAGCGTTATGCAGGAGTATCAGAACTTTACAACGATACCGGTCATGTCAGACTTCAGTGAACAGACAGATCTCGGCATAATAGCGAAAAGTGCTTTCGGGAAATCTGGCGTGAGAGCACGGAGACTGAAGGGGCCAGAGGGAAAGAAGGCCTTTCACCACTGAACCCCTAGGGAAGCGCTCCACCTGACAATCAGGTCTCTTGAGCCGATGCAGTCCCTGACAACAACAGTGTCGGCCCAGATCCGGGCCACATGGTACAAGTGGATTATACCCGCACCAGATGTGGACCGGATCTGGGCCGGCACTATGTTGCTGTCTAGGGTCCCGTCAGGCTACTACCTCAGATATACACCGGAGGGGCTTCTGAGAGAGAGGGGTTACTCTCTACCACATAGCCCTCATCAGCTGATAGTTGCCCAGCCCTACAGTTCCAGCAATGAACCCCAAAGTTCAACCTCCATAACTATTTTATCAGAGTGGGCGACAGAAAGGAAACTGGGACGCTACTAGAGATCATGCCCATTCCTTCCAGCCCATTCCCTTGCCTTATCATTAGGGAATGTTTCCAACTCCATGTCTAGCTCATAGACTGTAAAAAATAGGTCTAGCTACATGAATGTGATTCCATAGGAAGTTTATCAGAATTTCCTCCGAACTCTCGGTACCGGCAAGGGCAACAGATGCGAACATGGGACGCAAGTGGCAGTATTTCCCACCATCATCATCTGTATTAGCCCATTTAAAATATAGAGGGAGCACATCAATACCACCCTTGAACTGCCAGGACTGGAGGAAGGTGACGGCAAAGAGGGAGTGAGCCGCCAGTGGCGATATTCCCCACTCTCCGTTTCAGCCCAGCCTATTATATGTGAATACAGAGGGAACACATCGCTCCGTACCCCCCGTAGCAGAAAGGGCAACGGATGAGGAAGCGAGATGCATTCACCCCTATAACAATATCGGAGGATACTGAGACCATCTTCATATTTTGCATTGGAGAGGGCGACAGAAAAAGAGTGGGACGCGATAGGCGGCATTGCCCAGTCTCTTTCATCCAGCACTATATAGCTGTGTGATACAAGGCACACCAGTATCATCTCCATCTGCTGCTATGTAGGCATGAGATGAGTAAGTTGTTCATTTTCCATTCTACAGCCCAGCCGCTGACAGAGGAGACTTATCCATGCTGCTAACTCCATTACACACAGAGCACGACAGATAATGAAGCAGGACGCCATCGGGAAAAAACACACTTATAGTGTCTCTATCATAAAAATGGAGAAGGAAACAGATTAGAAAAGTGGAGCACCGTTTTATGTACCTCAGCCACTACCTACCCGTAAAACATGTAGTGAATAGTCCCTGTCGCAATACAGATGAAAAAGTGGGATATTTTCACCTGAAGTCGTCTATTATATGTATGTAAAATAAGAAACTCCCCCCTCAGAGGGAGGGACGACAGTAGGGAAAACTCTAGCTCAAATATACAGTACTGTGCAAAAGTCTTAGGCACATTAGTATTTTCACCCCAAAAAATGGTTTTAAGCCAGTTACTTATATCTTTTGCTGTAGTGTGTCAGTAGGAAATATCGGAAACATTAATTTTGCCATTAATTGGTATAATCCAGTGAGATTTTTGTATGCACAAGGATGAAAACAGCCAGTTTTTTGACATCACAGTTGACAGCTGTGGGATTCTTACAAAGGGCCTTAAAATAAACGGTTTGATTTGATTTATTCTATGTTTTAAATTTTATTTGGATGATTTTATCTTGACTAGTTGAAGTTTGTGCATACTTAAAGGATGAGTTCACCTCAAAATGAACATTTCCTGATAATTTACTCACACCAATGCCATCCAAGATGTTCATGTCTTTCTTTCTTCAGTGGAAAAGAAATTTCAGACCAAGAAGTCGCAGACCAGCACAAGACAAACAATTGTGGTTAAAAAGCAATACTTTAATTTTTTTTAGAAAATGACTGATCGTTTCGCTAGATAAGACTCTATTCCTCAGCTGGGATCGTGCAGAGACTTTGAAACGGCATTGATTTGAACTTCAACATTCTGTCTGCCATTGAAGTCCATTGTGTATATATTATATAACATAATATATATATTCACACATTAAATTGAATTCCTCTGATATTTTCTGATCTCAGGTTTAGACCACTATTAATAGCCTACATACTCCTTTCTCTTTACTTTTGTTACTTTCCACTTTCACTTTTGTTTTGTCTACACACAAGCATCATTGTGCAATTAATCTACAATGGCAAACTCAATGAGTCCAACACGCCTCCATGCTGTCTCTCCTTCACAAGCTCTCTCAGCGGGCATTAGGCTAACAGGTATTCATTTCCAGGACGTTTACACGCTAGTAAATGATCTGTTTTCATTTTTAATCATCTAAACCATTTTGCAGCCACGGTACTTTATAAAAGTAGCCCAAACCAGCGTATCCCACAGCTCTGAAAGTGGGTAATCACTTATCAAAAACAGTCCTGTAAAACTCGACAGTGCTGCAAACTGTTGAATCTCACTGTATATTATGTCAACTGATTTTGTGGTTTCCAGAGTGAGGATGATGTGTATAATATGTGATGTGTTTCTGTGTGTGTGTGTGTGTTTTCATAGCTCCTCAGGACATGTTTGAGACATCTGAGCAGGGTGGCTGTCCCACGGCAGGCTGTAAAGGAGTGGGTCACATTAAAGGAGCCCGCTACTCTGGACACCACAGGTGTGTGTGTGTGTGTGTGTGTGTGTGTGTGTGTGTGTGCTGTCTTCAGCATCACTGCAGTCCAAAGCCTGTTTACACATACAGTATATTCACACGTCACATGAAGTTTTGGTCTGATATGAATGAGGCAAAAAATGTGGATGACAAAACAAATGTAATTACACTGTTTTGATGCTGCATGTTGTTCTTTGCCTTGTGGCAAACTAATAGCCATCGTAATATCATGTGGTTCAGAGAGCTCTGTCTGATACTGGACTTGATTGAACAGCTGAGTGGCTTGTTGATGTCCAGGTCCATCGCATTCTCCTGAGTCAGATCCTTCTTTAATGCTTTAAAGCAGGGTTCCTCAAACTCAGTCCTGGAGGGCCACTGTCCTGCACAGTTTAGCTCCAACCCTGATCAAACACACCTAGCGGTGAGTTTCTAGTGATCCTGAAGACATTGATTAGCTTGCTCAGGTGTGTTTGATCAGGGTTGGAGCTAAACTGTGCAGGACAGTGGCCCTCCAGGACCGAGTTTGAGGAACCCTGCTTTAAAGGAATGTTCTGTACAGGATTCATGGGTGCAGTCTGTGACGTGCTGTCGATAACAAAGTAATTTCAACTCGTCTCAGAGTTTGTAAAAACAACAGTAATGTGCTTACACTTGACTGAAAGTGTTGTTCGAAGACTTTTCAATTTAAATAACATAATAAACGTGCTTTAAAGGGTTAGTTCACCAAAAGCTTCTGTCATCATTTACCCTCACGCAGTTAAAAACTTTCATTCATCTTAAAAATACAAATAAAATTATGAAGATATTCTCTTATCGTTTCTGTCCCTCCATTAAATGCCCACATAACCAGCTTTAAAAAGCTTTAAAAAGTTCATAAAGACATCGTAAAAGTAATCCATATGAATAAAGCGGCTTAACCCAAGTCTTGAGAAGATATACAATACTTTATATGACGTTTTTTGGGGGGACTTTTATTCACATAAACATTGATCATCATTAAATGTGGTCAACAGAAGCTCAATCGTGCTTGTGTGACATGCAAGAACAAACCGCATTGTGTCTGAAAAGCCCTGAATGTCATTTCCAGCAGCGTATCATAGCTCAGGTTCACTGGACTCCAATGATCACTGAGCCCAGATCAGTCCAGAGCACAGCTATCGGCCTGAGGAAAGGTGTTCGACGTCTGTTCACTGATCTCTCTGTTTATTAAGTCAGTTTGAGAATAATCTCCCAGAGTGCAGGAAAATCCATACGGATCAAAGCTCATATGGAAAATATCACTTTACCGGATTAAACACGCTTCATATGTGTAATTTGTACCCTAATCCAGAAGTTCCCAAATTTTCTGTCAGCCAAACCACTTAATATTATAGATGTAAAATATTTCAATATTTCAAAGCTCTTGTTAGTTGTGATGGTGCCTCAGTCCACATTACTGTTGTAGGAATCCTGGCAAATTGAACACTACCACTACTACTACTACTAATAATAATAATAATAATAACATAACATTTTGCTATTGCACTGTACAAAGAAAACATGAATATTTTATAATAATTATTATTTTATTTTACATTACAAGTTACAATACTAATATTTAAGTTCTTAAATTCTTCACTTCCCAACATTCAAACCGTCAAGCTTTCCCCCTCAGCCTGAGCTCCAGACGCTGTGATTGGTGGATCTCTCTGAGGATTATGGGTGGTGAAGTTCTTCACTGCAAATTCAGCTAGTCAGTACAGCTTATTAAACAAAGAGCAATAACTATCCTTATTACAAAGTGTGTGTAAGTTCTGTTCCACTAGCGCACCAAACCGAAGTGATTATTAACCAAAAATAATGATTGTTTCGGTCCAACAGAAGGATACATTAAGACCTGAGGAATCTGACCTAATATGATTGGTTTCTTGAATGTAAAAACAAAATGAAATCAAAAAGATCTTTGGGATGTTGACTTCACTGCAAAAAAGTGAATTTCGTACCCAGAATGTCTGTCTTGTTCTCCAGTAAAAATATTGCAGCATTCATTTACTTGAAATAACAAAAAAAAAATATATATATATATATATACACATACATACATATACACTACTGGTCAAAAGTTTTAGATCGGTAAGATAGATTTTTAATGTTTTTAAAAGAAGTCTCTTCTGCTCACCAAGGCTGCATTTATTTGATAAAAAAACAATTTAAAAAAAACAGTAATAGTGTGAAATATTATTATAATGTAATGTAATGTAATCAGCTGTTTTCTGTGTGAATATACAGTAAAGTGTAATTTATTCCTGTGATCAAAGCTGAATGTTCAGCATCATTACTCCAGTCTTCAGTGTCACATGATCCTTCAGAAATCACTCTAATATGAGGATTTGATGATCAAGAAACATTTATGATTATTATCAGTGTTGAAAACAGTTGTGTACAAATTTTTTTCAAAATTCTTTGATGAATAGAAAGTTCAAAAGAACAGCATTTATTTAAAATAGAATATTTTCTAACATTATAAATGTCTTTACTGTAACTTTTGATCAGTTTAACTCATCCTTGATGAATAAAAGTATTGATTTATTTTATTTATTTCCCCCAAAAATAAAATTAAAATTCTTACTGACCCCAAACTTTTGAAGGGTCGTGTTTAATGTTACAAAAGCTTTAGATTTCAGATAAATGCTGTTCTTTTGAACTTTCTATTCATCATAGCATCATGAAATAAACATGTAAAAAACTGTTTTCAACATTGATAATAATCATAAATGTTTCTTGATCATCAAATCCTCATATTAGAGTGATTTCTGAAGGATCATGTGACACTGAAGACTGGAGTAATGATGCTGAACATTCAGCTTTGATCACAGGAATACATTACACTTTACTGTATATTCACATAGAAAACAACTGATTTACATTAGAATAATATTTCACAATATTACTGTTTTTGTTTGTATTTTTAATCAAATAAATGCAGCCTTGGTGAGCAGAAGACACTTCTTTTAAAAACATTAAAAATCTTACCGATCTAAAACTTTTGACCGGTGGTGTATATGTAACTGTTTACTTATAGTTTATGCTTAAAGATGATAAAACACCTGCCAATGGGGCCAGAAAAACTTACTTTCCCATTTGCATTTTATTTTCCTGGCCCTTATCGGCATGTATTTTGTCTAGTTTTAATCTTCAACTCACTCAGTTCTGATCAGTTTTTCCGAAAACAAGATATCATAAGTCATTTTGCTCCTCCAGTAAACATATCTTGCTTTAAGAATGTTGCAATATTTGTACTGGAAAATAAGACAATAAAACTGATGAAGAAAATCAGTTTTTGCAGCGTAGACACAAAGCAGCTAATGAACTCCAATGATAGCAGGTCATGTTTGTGAAGTGACCCGTGCTTCCCGGTGTTTCAGTGCTGTGGGCTGCCCATATTCTGATATCAACCTTAATAAGGACTCGGTTCTGCCGGATCGCCTGAGCGGAGAGATGCCGGGAACCGGAGTGGGTCGCCCGCGCAGAGCAGAACCCAGCGCAGAGACTCCAGCTGACGCCAATGAGTGAGTGTTCGTTTCTCAGAGGATCTGGTTAATTATTCACAAGGCCTCTATGATGGAGAACTGCTGAACTGAGCGGGAAATATCGATGATTATGAGCTCAATCTTGCATTCATAGTGCATAAGTTTGCACCCCCTTTGTGATGTGTATCAACATGACAAGATCTTTACACGTTTTCCACACGACACAATAATAACACAATGGACACAGATCATCCTGCTGAAAGGTTTCTGTCCTCTTGGTTCTTCTTGATGATGAATGACAGTGTGTGTGTTTTGTGATAGTTGTGTTGAGTTGGTTTACATAAGGTCTTAAAGGTACAGTAGCAAAAACAGGCTGTTTCATCCTAACTCGGTGGCATTTTGCGATGCATTAAAACTGAATGACTCCGGTTATAATTAATGAAGCTGTCTACACTTTCGAGCTCACACACACACACACATTTGAATAACCTCTTATTATTACATCAAAGTCAGCTCATGATGTCTCTGGCCTATTCACTTGATCTTATATGTTGCCAACCATGTCAGAGATGGAAACTCGCGTCTGGAATCCACATGTGGGCCGGGGGCCGGTTTCACAAAGCTATTTTAGAGCGGTCTATAGTGTTAGACAAGTCTAATATTTGCTCATAGACTAGTCTAATGCAAGTTAGACTGTTTCACAAAAATAAAGACTGACTTAATTTAGACCAAAAGAGTTAGACCCCTCTTACCCCAGGCTAACTGAGGTCTAAGATTCTGTTACCTTGGCAACCAGCAGTAACACTCAGTTACATTACACACAGCCAAAAGAAAAGAGAAAATGGCTCTTAATTTACACATTTCTTCTCGTTACTACATTCTCCGCTAAATTTCCCAAGTAAATGTCCTTGTAACTGTTATACTCCTCCAACACACACATATTCTCCGCTGGGGTAAACTGCACTGAGCGGCTGAATGCGCTTACTCGATCCGCCATGTTTTTTGTTTTGAAAAGTGCCTTATTTTACCCAGAATGCATTGCAGTGTAGTCCTACTTAAGATAGTCAGAGTCTTAAGTGCTTTGTGCAACGGTCTGATTTAGATGTCTATCTGAAGTCTGACTATCTACTATATCTAAGCCATAGTCCAAGTCTATCTTTGTTCACCACACCGGGTCTGGGCCGACACTATGCTGCTATCTGGGCCACCAAATCAAATTATGACATTTTTGGTGCAAAAAACTTGAACATTCCAAGTGGGCAAAAATCAAATGGAAAATGCGACAAAGGAATTATGGCTAATTGAATTATAATCTGGAAATTGAATGCATTTATTTATTTAGTATAAGGGCATGCTTAGTAAAGAGTAACACTTGCTCATGCAAACACATTAGCATAAATTAGCATAGTCACACTTTTGATTTGCTTATCACGTCATGACAGGCCCTGAAAGCCACAGGTGTGTTGTTTGAGATAAAACTGAGGACGTTGTCATGTCTGGCCTTCTGCACACCTTCAGTGATGTGTTCGTTTCTCACTGTCTCGCCTCCATTTCTCCAGCAAACCCGTCACCCCTGCCCCATCTCACCCGGAGAAGCCCAGCACGGCAACCGTCGCCATGGAAACGACTGTAAAGAAGCCTGTCGTCACAGAGACCAAGCGAAGGTTAGATTCAGTCACTCACTTGGTGAGAGAAAATCAAACTTTTACAGTGTTTCTCAGTGACAACAAAACACTATCATGACCATTTTACAAATTAACTAATATACAACTAATGAGAATGAAGATTGCAGTAATGAGTTTAAAATGTCCGGGGAATATAAGGTGTAATAAATGCTCCTAGCAAATACTTAATTGTCTGTATGCAAACAGAAGATCCTCTGACACACACACACACACACACAGCTGTCCTTGACGCCGTCTAACCAGCTGATTCAGTGTTTACTGGGAGTAAAGTGACGCTTCTCGGTTGCACTGTTGACATAATGACCTGTTAGTCAACAGAGCTTTATTTTCCACAATCTGTTGCGATGACTTGCTCCATACTATGGCTCTCTCCATCATCTCGGAAGATACACTTGCTTGTTTATCCTGAGATTGCGTTTCTCCTGTTCAGCTGTTCAGAAATAGCCTTGAGAATCTTCTGTTTACTGTACAGAAGGGATTTGCATAATGAGCTTTATATTACACATGAAATATATGCAAAATCATACCTCAGCTGGAAATATTTGCGCAGATTTTAGATCCTTGTATCTGAAACATTGTCTAGTAAGCCCTTATAAATCATAATGCTATACTTCATTTAGAAATGATAAATTGATCATTAATAAAGTATGAAAATACAATTATTAAACACATTATAGATATGCTTATAAATCAAGAATAAAGCATTTATTGCCGTATTTATAAACTGCTTATTAATGTCTATTAATGCTTTATAAATGACGAATTAACTGTTTACTAATGCTTAACTAATGATTAATAGCGTGCAGTTATTATAAAGTGTTTTTATGTTCAAAGAACATTCAGAAATAATGTTTTCATAACTTAATGGGAACACTAGAAAAGTGTACTTAGAACACAAGTTTGCTGTTCTGATGATGTCATGAAGTGATGATGTCATGTTGAAGTGATGATGTCATTATGATGTCATGATGAAGTGATGTCACGTTGAAGTGATGATGAAGTGATGATGTCACGTTGAAGTGATGTCATGATGAAGTGATGATGTCACGTTGAAGTGATGTCATGATGAAGTGATGATGTCATGTTGAAGTGATGATGTCATTATGATGTCATGATGAAGTGATGATGTCATGATGAAGTGATGATGTCATGATGATGTCATGATGAAGTGATGATGTCATGATGAAGTGATGATGTCATGATGATGTCATGATGAAGTGATGATGTCATGATGAATTGATGATGTCATGATGATGTGATGATGATGATGTCATGATGAATTGATGATGTCATGATGATGATGTCATGATGATGATGTCGTGATGATGTTCTCCCTCAGGGTTGGTCGTCCCTGTAAAGTGCGTAAGGTGGAGGAGCCGCCACAGGAAGAGGAAGTGGAGAGTGAGGTGTCATCAGTCACCGAAACCAAAGGTAGATCTACACCGACATCAGTGTGTCTCTTCATACTATAGACCTTATGCGCCAGAGGAACGAGGGCGCCGCCATCTTTAGAATATTGTCTTTTAACTTCTATTTTTGCGGTCGCTCTGTATATTTCTATGGCGCTGCTGTCCAGGAGTAATTAGCTTTTGAAGTGGATTTGCTTAATGTAAAGTTAACAAACGTTATCATGAGGATTGTAATGTTTAAAGCAGATGACTTAACAAATGTCAGTCGACTGGGAAGATTTGAAAACGAGCCGTTCATTAATAAACACGCAAAATCACTGTGAAAATACAGACCGGAAGACAAAAGACAACGAGCGCAGCGCTGAAAAGGGGCGGAGCTACATAAGATCTATATTTACATGCAAAAACTGCTTCTTTAGAGGTTAAGTCAGGTGGAAGGGGCCACCTAAGGTGACGGTCACACACAGCAACAGAATCAGTGTCTGAAGCGTGTGAAATTCAATGTTGATGATGTGATTCATATTTGCAGAAGAGCTGAAATCATTTCTTTCTGTGATGACTCACTCCATCTCTCTTTCTGCCTTCCTGTTTCGTGCTGGGATTGTGTCTCCTTCCAGAAGAGCCGGTCTCTCCCTCTTCCTCTCTGAAGGTTTAGTGGCAGTCACTAATGAGGAAGAGGGTTGGATTGAACAGCAGGTCCTTTGTTCCTCGGCTTAAAAGCTTTTTAACTCCGTCCGGTAGCAGATAGTGAGAGATGTGAGGGTGGACTTGGAAGCGTCGTGGGCGTTGCGAGGGATAATCTTCTGGGGCCCGAGACACATTTAATTGTAATGTAAGAAAAAATGATGAGGACGTTAATGAAGAAGTTTATTGCAGCTTAGCAGTGTTAAAGAACTTGAAGCACCTCGGGTCACAACATCCTGAACTCAAACCCCAAACGCTGCGGGTACAGTGAGTTCATTTTCATCTTCTCCGTGATAAATCAAGCTCTTTTAGCCGCTGCGCTTATTCTACTGGAAGCAGATCAAAGTGGAACAACATTTTAGGCCAGGACACTGTAAAAAAAAATGTTTTACAGTAATCTGGCAAAAAAAATTATCATTAGAAGGAGCTTTTATTTTAAGTCACTTGCAAATGAGGAATACAACATAAGCGTTTCATCCTGAGGAGGCAGAAACATGAGTATTGCTGAGTTAGTTCACTGGCATCTTTAGATGTCTCTTGAACTTGATGTGAGCAGAAAAGCTACAAGTAAAGTGAGATGAAGAGATGTGCAACGTGCGCCCCGATATACACTACCGGTCAAAAGTTTGGGGTCAGTAAGATTTTTTTAATGTTTTTAAAAGAAGTCTCTTCTGCTCACCAAGGCTGCGTTTATTTGATCAAAAACAATAAAAAAAACAGCAATATTGTGAAATATTATGACAATTTAAAATGACTGTTTTCTATTAATTAAATGTAATTTATTCCTGTGATCAAAGCTGAATGTTCAGCATCATTACTCCAGTCTTCAGTGTCACATGATCCTCCAGAAATCACTCTAATATGAGGATTTGATGCTCGAGAAACATTAATTATTAATTTCAATGTTGAAAACAGTACAAATTTGTTTCTTTGATGAATAGAAAGTTCAAAAGAACAGCATTTATTTAAAATAGAATATTTTCTAACATTATAAATGTCTTTACTGTAACTTTTGATCAGTTTAACTCATCCTTGATGAATAAAAGTATTGATTTATTTTATTTCTTTCCCCCAAAAATAAAATTAAAATTCTTACTGACCCCAAACTTTTGAAGGGTCGTGTTTAATGTTACAAAAGCTTTAGATTTCAGATAAATGTTGTTCTTTTGAACTTTCTATTCATCATAGCATCATGAAATAAACATGTAAAAAACTGTTTTCAACACTGATAATAATCATAAATGTTTCTTGAGCATCAAATCCTCATATTAGAGTGATTCCTGAAGGATCATGTGACACTGAAGACTGGAGTAATGATGCTGAACATTCAGCTTTGATCACAGGAATAAATTACACTTTACTGTATATTCACACAGAAAACAGATGATTTACATCATAATAATATTTCACAATATTACTGTTTTTGTTTGTATTTTTAATCAAATAAATGCAGCCTTGGTGAGCAGAAGACACTTCTTTTAAAAACATTAAAAATCTCACTGACCCCAAACTTTTGAACAGTAGTGTATTTCAATCGAAGAACGAACAAAATCGAATCGAAATCAAGTTCTTTTGGAGTTTGTTTTGGGAGTTCGATAAAGCAACTTTCTGGAAAAGTTCGCTCTGGCTGGTAAACACCTTCGACCTCCCATTGGTCTGTGGCGATGATGATGTAATAGGTGGGCGTGGCTCTGAGGCCCCGCCCTCTTTGAGGTGTAAATCTCTGGTTCATTTCTTCTGTTCAGACGCGAGTAAAAACACACTGGAGAACCGCTTTATAGTAGAAACTGAAGCTGTAATTCTAACTGAAAGCGACACTGACACTGTTTTTCATGTTTAATACAGTAAAACTGTAGCAGCAATCTATAGTATAAAGTGCTGTAGAAATAAACATGACGTGACTGGAGTGCTGAATCACAGAGCTGGTGCAAACACTGATCAGATGCTTTCTGAACTGCTGTTTTCTCACCGCTGGCATTTGTATCGTGTGTTTATTTAGTTATTGAGAGGAAAGTGCACATATTTACATAAACTAGCTCTCAGCAGCGTGGACGCCAGCGGGATGTTCGCTAACAGTACGTCACTGAAAAGGAAAACCTATTTTTACCCCAAAGCGAAGAATAAAAAAGCAAATAACTTTGCCGTGAGTATATCAGGCCTTTAGGCTCATCCTGGATCATTTGCAGAGGTTCAGTTGAAGAGCAGTGATCCAGTCTAGAGATGACGAGAGCCATGACTCTCCCTGATGGTGAATAATGCAAACCTGCATGAGCGGCTGGCAGGGCCTGGGGGGTGTTCGGCCGGGGATGTGACTCTAGGTTCCTCTAGAGGATGAAGCCGGACTCAAAGCAGCAGAGAGCCGTTGTGATGGGAGGATCTGGTGATTAATGGTGTCGTGAGCGGCTGACGGACACACAGACGGTTTGGAGGCAGCTCTTGCAGGCCACAGGGATTGTTTGTATGGTTAGAGTGGGTTGTAAGGCAGTGGAGTTGCCTGAGTCTGCTTGAGTGTGGTGGGATAGTGCCAGTGAGGACAGATGTGTTGATGATGAATGTGATTACGGACCAAAAACCTTTAGGCCCAATCCCAATTATACCCCTTCACTTTCCCCTACCCGTCTGTTTTGCGCGTTCACGTGAAGAGGTAGGGTTGTCTCGATTCTCTTTTGGTTGGAGGGGTAGGGATAGGAGGAAGGGCCAGATACCCCTTCAAGTTCTGTTTATTTATAGAGCACATTTACTACCGGCTGTCAACCGACCAAAGTGCTGTACAATAATTACAACCAGATACACAATGAAACAATCAATGATCACTTGTAATCAATAAATACAAAAATCCAATTACATATTAAAAGCTGAATCAAACAGATGAGTTTTCAGAGCAGATTTAAACTCGGATTGGATTCAAACATAGGTCTGTACCTCCAACGTGTTTATACAACACCACAGAATACAAGTCCTCGGACGTTTTACATGTACAGCTTCTAACGTTACGTTAAAATTGCAACTAAACGTCTTTGCAGCCATCATACATACCATAAACTGATCCACCAGCAAACTTGGGCGTCAAAGATATCGTCGTCTCCGAACTTCACAAGACAAATGCAAAAAAAATAGCTGAAACCCACGCAACTGCGATGACTGCGGCTGAAGACGGCATCTTGGAAGTTTGTGATTAACATCAGCGCATCTCTTAGCGACGACGTATAATGACGTGTAACGGTGGTAGTGGTGTCCCATTTCTTAGGGGAATATTTTCACCCCTACGCCTTGCCACTCTGTTTCAAGGGTCAAGGGTAAGAGGTAGGCGAAGGGTTAGGGCTAGACGAAGGGGTATAAAATAGAATTGGGATTGGGCCTTAGATTTGTGCATCTGGGCATATGCTTAAATACGGTAAATCCAGCCAGAAGTTAAGTGGAACTGTGGGAGTTTCTGAGGAAATGGGTCAGTCCCACTATGCAGTGCATTTCCCCATCACACATGCCATAATATATTGGATAAAATGTTAAATTGACAATTTTTGCAGATTTTCTTTTAGCACAGAATCACAATTAAAAGAGCATAGGGGTGAATTTAAAGGGATAGTTCACCCAAAAAAAACTGTCCTTATTTACTCACCATCATGTGCTTCCACAACAGCTGGACTCAAAAGAAGATATTTATTCAGTCAATATTGTTTTAATTGATTGTTGAACTGCGGTAATACTGTTGTGAGACATGAGACTTTAATTAAAAAAAAAAACACTAAACTGTTTATAAAAGTCAGTAATATTATCGATGTAACTGCACTGATACTATCAAATGAGAGCAAATTTGAACTGCATTCAACTGAATAACACTAACTTTGCAACATCAACACTGTTATTCAAATTAACTTAATCAACACTAAACTGAATTGATGTGAATAATTACACTATTTTCTTCTGTAGAGCTGCTTTACAGCTCAATTAAATGTGTTGTTTTTTTATTGATGAACTTTGCACCATTAACACTGTTATTTTCCAGTTAATTACTGTGAAGCAGCTTTGAAACAATCTCTATTGTATAAAGCGCTGTAGAAATAATTGTGACTTTTGCACTGGCATCCCATAATGCATTCAGATTCTAATGCCTCAATAATTATATGAAACAAACACACTGCAGAGACATAATCTGATATATGCACTCTCGTCGCCACTTCATTTGTCTTTTTGAGTTTCTAGTGCAAGTTCCTGTCATTTGTAACTTTTTCACTGGAGTACATTAGAGGATGATTTAGGAGAGTTTCATCAGGGTTTAATAGACTGTGAGAACAAACATACTCTATTGCCACTTAGATATCTAGATGTACTCTGCCGCATGGTTTTTATGAATTCCCTTGAGGAAGTGTTTTTATGACTGCTAATGACTTGGATAGGGCCATTATCAGAGACATTTATGTGTTTATATAACAGACGTCAGATGGTTCCCACTGGCTATGTGCTCTGGTAATGAATGTCTGAAACTGAGCATCCATAGCCTCATAACTGTGCAGTGATTATCCAGTACTGACTGCACTCATTCACCTTAGTGTCATCACTAGAGCGCTACTCACACTGAAGTACGAGCATGTTTTTTTCTTGAGAAGTTGTGAAGGTCTGAATATAAGTGTGCTTTCACACTCAGGGCCCTATTTTAACGATCTGAAACGCAAGTATCAAACGCGAAGCGCAAGTAACTTTGTGGGCGGGTCTCGCCCTAAATGTAAATGTGTTGGTCTGAAGCAGCTTCATTACTCATAGGTGTGGTTTGGGCGTAACGTGAAATAAACCAATCAGAGCGTCATCTCACATTCCCTTTAAGAGCAGGCGCGCTTGTTCCATGGCGGATTGCTATTATAACGGCGGATTTGCCAGGAGCGGTTCACAGCCGAGGAGACCAACGTTCTCGTCAGGGCCGTAAAACACAGAGAAGTGACATTGGGGATGGAGAAACACACCCAGATTAGCTTCGGGTAAACAGGCGTATGATAATTTGGGTAAATGTGTAAGCTAGATTTATGCCTATTTTTCCACATCTTCATGGACACAACAATGATTTCCCTCGTGTGATAATATTTTTCCTTGTAATAATGTATGGTTTTCTAAAAATGAAAACTGCTGCGTCTGTGTGTAGATGAGAGAAGTAAAGTGTGTGTGCGTTGTGCACACGCTACATTGATTATGGCCAAGAATGCGCCCTTAAAATAGCATCTGAATAACATGTGCAACGCGCCACTGACTTTAGACGAGGTTTCTCCTGGTCAGTGGCGGAATTGTTTTCTGAAACTGCAAAATAGCACCAGGGAAAGTTTGCACCGGAACACGCCTCCTCTTTTCGCTGAACCGCCCCCGGGAGCGCAAGTTCATTCCCTAATTTACCGACGTGCGTCTGTGGAGGGAAAAGTCCGCTGTGCGCGGGTGCAAAATAGGAATGAAACATGCGTCGGTGTACAAAGTCAGTTGCGCTGGGTGCAAGATAGGGCCCTTAATCTGAAAAACGTGGTTCTGTTTTTGTGCCAGAACCACGGTACATTTGCATCATCAAAGCGACAGCTGTTGCTACTGAAGAGCCCCTTTCACACAGAGATTATGGAAAATACACGGATAATGTGTCCCGGGATTTGTCCCGGGATCGTTTGATTTTGGTTCATTCACACTGCCATTGATTTTCCGGAATCTGCGAGTACGTTCACACACATCCCGTAAAGACACGCGACGTCAGGATGTGACGTGTAACGTACGCGTCGAAAACATGTACACTAACGCATCGCGTACAGTTCCACAAAGCTGGCGAACGATCTCAGCTTCAGCGCGGATAGTAATGAGCTCCTGGTCTCTGCTTCATTCCAGTTTTTTTTTTCGTTCGTTCTTTGTTGATGACGAACACAAACTTCTTCTAAGAACAACAGAGTCGCACGATAACTGTCATTGCGATGGCACGTGCGTCATCACTACAACACACCCTTTACGGCATTGGTCCTGGCTTTTGTTCACACAGGGTGCGTTCCGAGACTGATCCCGATGATCCCAATGTTACTAGGTCCCCATCCTGGCGTCGATCCCGGGACGTGTTTGCATTCACACAGAAGGCACTCTAGCAATTTTACAGCAATTTCCCGGGATCAACGCGCTGTGTGAAAGGGGCTCAGGTGACACAGGAGGAAGCAGCGTAAAAGTAAAAAGTCACGTTTGTTCTACTTCTAATGACAGAAGTGAGAGGAAGAGGATCAGGCGTGACTTTTTACTGCGCCGAGTCGAAGTACTCCCAAAAGTGCTATTCCGCCCTACATTATAGTTATCCTTTTTTAACCCGCTTAGAAAAGCGGCACGTTTTATTTTGTGTCACCATACTTGGTCGTATAACTACTCGTGTAACTGTTTTTAAATAGGGAAAACGTTGATGTGTTTGGTCACTTCTAAATTCATTGCTGTTAGATACCACTGAATATACTGGGCTAAGCTAAGTGCTATCAAAGTGTCACCGCACGCTAGAGCGATTGAGTGCACGCACTGAGATGAGAGAGGTATGTATCAACTCGTCTTAGTTAAGGGAATAACATAGTTTAATATGAAAAAACGGTGAAGTATCCCTTTAACAACCTCCATACCTGTGTAAACAACACAGAGATACTGCTTTACCAGCCCTTGGCTAATTTATCGTAGATCACAACTTCTTATTCAATAAAAGTGCAGACTGACCTTTAAAGGTGCAGTATGTAAGAATGACAACTAGTGGTTGAAATAGGTACTGCAGTCAAATTCAAAACATAGGACATCGTCGTTTCTCCTGCCTCCTGCTCCTCAGACTGGACGGCCACGCAACAGGAACGAGCGCAATGGACAATGAAAATTGGTAAATTGGCAACATGCAGTATCGCACAGACCAAAACAATAATGAACATTCCAGCCTGGAAATGCACATTTCAAAATAAAATAACTGGCTGCAGAAGTGTTTTTCAGAGAAACGAGTATGTGAACTTAGCATGTTTCCTCAATATATGCAAACACATTATGGTGTTTTTATGCTTTAGTAGAGTGAAAAAGCTACATACAGCACCTTTAAGTGCAGAGAGATGAAATCTTCCTGTATTGACGTTATCTTGAGATAAGCACGCTTTCTTAAAACGTTCTGGGCTGTGTTTCCCGAAAGCATTGTGAGCTAAGTTGATTGTAGATAACATGGTCTCCATGATCATCTTGGGCTCATGATGCTTTTAGGGAACGCAGCGCAGTTCCTTTTTGTTCCAACTTTAAAGAAGGACTCTGTCAGAGTGAATTAGCCATGAAACGGCAGCGGTGTTGTGTCAGTGTTTGGCCTCCAGCACGGAGCATGACGGCTCATGAGTGCTGTGCATGCCGCACTGAAGTGGACCAGCTGATGAATTTACATGGCTTTTGGCGCCGCAAGAAGGCTACTTTATTCGTAAGGCGGTTCCGAACAAATGAAAAAATAGCAACACCCACAAGGTGAAGTGCACAAACGAGGAAAGTAATTTTGTCATTTATGAACAAGATTTACTTTTACTGTCAAATTTCAAAGCACACAATTTGCCGTAACAAACATCTCTCAGATTTAAACAGTTTAATTAGTGTTACTGCAGCCAATTAGACCTGCCACTGTCTATGATGTCATCAATAATAATAAAACGGCAATAATGCTGAGAAAAAGAGAAAAGTCACTCTTGCTTGTCTGTCATGTATAGAGTGGTATTAGACGCAGGATTCACACATGGATACTTTTAACGCTTTCCCCGCCATTGACAGAATTTTCCAGCAATCCGTGTTTCCACTGTTATACGGTAGGGGGCGCTATTACACATCTTCTGAAAGACAAAATACAAAATTATTCCTAAGTTTCCCCCTTTTGACTGGATGGTAATGAAACTCAAAGACGTGTTGGTGTTCAGTTTCATCTAATTGCTTTGATAGCATGGGATTTCTTGGATTCGGAATATATTTCAATATGGTATTACTGTAGAAATGGTGCAAATTTCTCTTATTCATGTTTGTGTTGTGTTAGGTTTTAACTTAATGTAAACGTGTGCAATTTGGCCTGTAGGGTCATTGGGTTTTGGTGATGTTTGTGTCTAAGTGAGAAAATAATTCATGTCAATTGAAAGATGTCGGCATTGAATGCATTTTGTGTCAAAGCAATGATCCTCAGTTTACCTCACATAGACTGATGCTGTGATCACTGAGTGAAGAGAGTAGGAAAAGAGTCTCAAGTATTGAGAAATGTGTCCTAGTGATTGTAAAAAAAAACACTAATTAATATATTTTACTGTACATTTAATTGTGGACTCTCATTTTTGCCTATTTGAGTCAAAGCTGTAATAATGTAACTATAGCAGAGCTGTGTGTCCTCTTGCCCTCATGAAAATGGATTATGGATTATGGATGGACATTGATGATCATTAAATGGATTTAACGCATTGTCTTTCTCAGGTTACCAAGGTTACAGTCGTAACTGAGATGTTTTCTTCCGGGAACGAACATATCACAATATTCCTAATTTTTAATCATTTGTGCCCAAGCTATACGCAGAATAAAGGGGCGGGGCCTGGTTGAGTTAGTTAGTAGTGTGTTAAACTGGCGGTTATGGAAAGGGGCGGGACATTTCCCAAACACACTCGAAGCGCTCGACCAATCACAACACACTGCTCCAGCCGACCAATCAGAGCACAGTGTGCTTTTCAGGAGGAGGGGCTTCATAGAGACAGGAAGTAAACAGAGCGTTACTGACAGACTGGGAAGAGAGGAGCCGCAACAATGGAGAATATGAGGAGAATAATCAACATTCAAGCAGGAGAACCTGTTCTAGTAGAGCCTGAACACTACATCAAGACTTGAGAAAGTCTTTAATAACTCCCCTCTCTCTTTCTCTCTCTCTTAGAGTTGACTCTGCAGCAGGCTTTGCACCAGTCTGTATTCATGCCATGTTCCAGCCCGTCTCCCAGCATGCCTCACTGCTGGGATCAGCACAGCAAGCTGCTTCCGACAGTGGCGGGCATCACGGCCGGGAAAGTGGCAGCGTGGAGCGTGGACGAGGTATCTCCAGATCACACCTGTTACGCTTTGTTGAGTTAATGCTGTGTTATTTTAGGTCAGCTGATTTGTTTTGAACCCAGCTGTTGTAAACTGCAGTGCCGTTCCTCCTCTAATCCTCATTGTTATTCTGCAGGTGATTGAGTTTATCCAAGGTCTTCCAGGCTGCAAAGAACAAGTGCGCACCTTCAGAGAGGAGGTAAATTATTCCCTTTAATCACGAGCAGAGTTAGAATGACTGAATCCTCAGAGAAGTGCTGAACTAGTCCTTCATCGTAAGGAGGAACTGGAGCATTTAAGGAACAGAATCTCATGGTGCTTAAGGAAGAGGTGCATGATGGGATATGTGAGAAGATCTCATTGAAATCATTTTTAGGCATGTCAAGTCATCCCACGTCACTGCATCTTCCTGTTTACCACTAACAAGAGTGTGTTAAACAGGCCGGAGGGCTAGAGCTTTAAATAATCCTGCTCTCTCTCTGTCTATCTGCTCTTCCTCCTCTCTCTCTCTCTCTCTCTCTCTCTGTCTATCTGCTCTTCCTCCTCTCTCTCTCTCCAATTCAATTCAATTCAAATGAGCTTTATTGGCATGACTGTGTAAAATAGCACAATATTGCCAAAGCAATAGACATATACAAACATATACGTACATGTTGATACATAAAAGTGAACAATAATAATAATAATAAAAAAAAAAAATACATTTCAATATTATGCATAAATATATCACAATGAAAAAAAAAAAAAAAAAAGTCCAGAGAGCAGTTTAAGGGAAGAGGGTTCAGCCCTTGTCCCTCATATGATGGCAGGAAGACACATACTGCGCTGCCAGGAGAACACACTCTTCTTTCTCTCCCAGAATATAAGACAGTTTGTCTATGAGGCTCGCTTGTTGGAACTGGGGTAAAATCTGAGCTATTAGTGTGAAATAAGAGTCTCTGATGTGTTTATACTTGCTGCACTGGGTGAGGAAGTGTAGCTCGTCCTCTACGACTCCATCAGTGCAGTGTGAACACAGTCTGAGCTCTCTCACACACACACACACACACACACTCGTCCTCTACGCCTCCATCAGTGCAGTGTGAACACAGTCTGAGCTCTCTCACACACACACACACACACACACACACACACACACACACACACACACACACACAGTGCAGTGTGAACACAGTCTGAGCTCTCTGGCTCTCCAGCTCGGCTTGTGCCGGCCCGTCTCCACACACAGACTGTGGTCACTAATGCGATACCTCGTCAGGAGCTTTCTCTGACCATAGTTACTGATATCGCTCAGGTATGGGGCCAATTTATAATCAGACTTTATTTTGTGGAAGTATTTTAATTTATTTACTTGTGTGACCTTTATCTGCCAGTCTTGTATGTATTCTTCTTTGGTTATGTTCCCTATTTCTTTTACTTTTGCGTGTCTGAACTGAATTGTTGGATTAAGTTGGTGTTTTTCCACTAAATGTGTCATGGGGTCGCTCTCGGGGTGTCCTGCCCTGTGTCTGAGAGCGCAGTGATGGTAACTCTCTGTCTGCGCGTCTGATAGATGGAACCAGAACTTTGCGGCTCTCTTCTGGATCTCAGATAGGAGAGGGAATCTGCCTAATTCTGCCCGGCAACCCAGACTCGGAGCGTTTCTGTGAGTTCCCAGGATGTTCTTGCAGAACTCAAGGTGGAAAGTTTCAACAGGGGTTTTGTCCCAGGAATCGTAATTTAGTTTAAATCTCTCCTCTATCTGCTCTTCCTCCTCTCTCTCTCTCTCTGTCTATCTGCTCTTCCTCCTCTCTCTCTCTCTCTGTCTATCTGCTCTTCCTCCTCTCTCTCTCTCTCTCTGTCTATCTGCTCTTCCTCCTCTCTCTCTCTCTCTGTCTATCTGCTCTTCCTCCTCTCTCTCTCTCTCTGTCTATCTGCTCTTCCTCCTCTCTCTCTCTCTCTGTCTATCTGCTCTTCCTCCTCTCTCTCTCTCTCTCTGTCTATCTGCTCTTCCTCCTCTCTCTCTCTCTCCTCTATCTGCTCTTCCTCCTCTCTCTCTCTCTCTGTCTATCTGCTCTTCCTCCTCTCTCTCTCTCTCTCTGTCTATCTGCTCTTCCTCCTCTCTCTCTCTCTCTGTCTATCTGCTCTTCCTCCTCTCTCTCTCTCTCTCTGTCTATCTGCTCTTCCTCCTCTCTCTCTCTCTCTGTCTATCTGCTCTTCCTCCTCTGTCTCTCTCTCTCTCTCTCTCTGTCTATCTGCTCTTCCTCCTCTCTCTCTCTCTCTGTCTATCTGCTCTTCCTCCTCTCTCTCTCTCTCTGTCTATCTGCTCTATCTGCTCTTCCTCCTCTCTCTCTGTCTATCTGCTCTTCCTCATCTCTCTCTCTCTCTCTCTCTCTCTCTCTGTCTATCTGCTCTTCCTCCTCTCTCTCTCTCTCTGTCTATCTGCTCTTCCTCCTCTCTCTCTCTCTCTGTCTATCTGCTCTTCCTCCTCTCTCTCTCTCTCTCTCTGTCTATCTGCTCTTCCTCCTCTCTCTCTCTCTCTGTCTATCTGCTCTTCCTCCTCTGTCTCTCTCTCTCTCTCTCTGTCTATCTGCTCTTCCTCCTCTCTCTCTCTCTCTGTCTATCTGCTCTTCCTCCTCTCTCTCTCTCTCTGTCTATCTGCTCTATCTGCTCTTCCTCCTCTCTCTCTGTCTATCTGCTCTTCCTCATCTCTCTCTCTCTCTCTCTCTCTCTCTCTGTCTATCTGCTCTTCCTCCTCTCTCTCTCTCTCTCTGTCTATCTGCTCTTCCTCCTCTCTCTCTCTCTCTCTCTCTGTCTATCTGCTCTTCCTCCCCTCTCTCTCTCTCAAATTCAAATTCAAATTCAAAATGAGCTTTATTAGCATGACTGTGTAACACAATGTTGCCAAAGCATCAACATATTATATATAAATAATAAAACAAATAAAACATATATGTATAGATCATGTCATATGTAGCATAGTAAATATAAATAAATAGATAAATAAACACAATTTATCCTAATAAATGAATAAATACAGTGGGTCTCTCTAGAGAATTAGCTGACTCTGGCGTTGTGAATAGCTATCTCTCTCTCTGTCTATCTGCTCTTCCTCCTCTCTCTCTCTCTCTGTCTATCTGCTCTTCCTCCTCTCTCTCTCTCTCTCTGTCTATCTGCTCTTCCTCCTCTCTCTCTCTCTCTGTCTATCTGCTCTTCCTCCTCTCTCTCTCTCTCTGTCTATCTGCTCTTCCTCCTCTCTCTCTCTCCTCTATCTGCTCTTCCTCCTCTCTCTCTCTCTGTCTATCTGCTCTTCCTCCTCTCTCTCTCTCTCTGTCTATCTGCTCTTCCTCCTCTCTCTCTCTCTCTCTGTCTATCTGCTCTTCCTCCTCTCTCTCTCTCTCTCTGTCTATCTGCTCTTCCTCCTCTCTCTCTCTCTCTGTCTATCTGCTCTTCCTCCTCTCTCTCTCTCTCTCTGTCTATCTGCTCTTCCTCCTCTCTCTCTCTCTCTGTCTATCTGCTCTTCCTCCTCTCTCTCTCTCTCTGTCTATCTGCTCTTCCTCCTCTCTCTCTCTCCTCTATCTGCTCTTCCTCCTCTCTCTCTCTCTGTCTATCTGCTCTTCCTCCTCTCTCTCTCTCTCTCTCCTCTATCTGCTCTTCCTCCTCTCTCTCTGTCTATCTGCTCTTCCTCCTCTCTCTCTCTCTCTCCTCTATCTGCTCTTCCTCCTCTCTCTCTCTCTCTCTCTCTCTCTCTCTCTCTCTCTCTCTCTCTCTGCTCTTCCTCCTCTCTCTCTCTCCTCCTGTTCTCTCTCTGTATATCTGCTCTTCCTCCTCTCTCTCTGTCTATCTGCTCTTCCTCCTCTCTCTCTCTCTCTCTTTCCTCCTCTCTCTCTCTCTCTCTCCTCTATCTGCTCTTCCTCCTATCTCTCAATTCAATTCAATTCAATTCAGAAAGCTTTATTGGCATGACAAAAAAGTACATTTTGTATTGCCAAAGCATCACAACAACATAGAAAATGATTTAGAACATTTAGTACACAAAATTATAATAATAGTTAAATTAAATAAAAAAGAGAGTATTATATATATTATCTTGGCTAATTATTGCAAAAATAATAATACAGATAACATAAAGCAATAATAATAGTGTAAACAAAGATTAATAAATAAAATAAAAAGGATTATATTGCAGAGATCATGTATATAAAAAACAAAAATAAACAAACACTGAACTTGAACATTATATATGTGTGTAGGTGTGATGGGATGGGTTAGGCTGTGTGTGTGTGATGGGGTGTGTTAGGCTGTGTGTGTGTGTGTGTGTGTGTGTGTGTGTGTGTGATGGGGTGTGTTAGGTTGTGAGTGAGTGTGTGTTTATTGGGTGTCTGCTGCTCTGCTCGTCCCTCAGGATGTGGAGGGACGAGCATCTCTCTCTCTCTCTCTCTCTCTCTCTGCTCTTCCTCCTCTCTCTCTCTCCTCCTGTTCTCTCTCTGTATATCTGCTCTTCCTCCTCTCTCTCTGTCTATCTGCTCTTCCTCCTCTCTCTCTGTCTATCTGCTCTTCCTCCTCTCTCTCTGTCTATCTGCTCTTCCTCCTCTCTCTCTGTCTATCTGCTCTTCCTCCTCTCTCTCTGTCTATCTGCTCTTCCTCCTCTCTCTCTGTCTATCTGCTCTTCCTCCTCTCTCTCTCCTCCTGTTCTCTTCTGTATATCTGCTCTTCCTCCTCTCTCTCTGCTCTTCCTCCTCTCTCTCTGTCTATCTGCTCTTCCTCCTCTCTCTCTGTCTATCTGCTCTTCCTCCTCTCTCTCTGTCTATCTGCTCTTCCTCCTCTCTCTCTCCTCCTGTTCTCTTCTGTGTCTTTATCTTTTGTTTTATAATTTGATTTACTATGTGCAAATGGGAACTGCATGAATGAGTGCTGACGGACATTGGGGTCCAAAAGTCTCAGATCACTGGTGAAAATTATTGTACTTCTTTTTCTCTTTTATATTATAAAACCAATTATTGTGTTCCACTAATTTGACAGGTCAAGTGTTTCTGCAAGAGTGCTAATATATATTAAAACAGCAGTGCCTCTCTTTTTTTTTTTTTTTTTTTTTTAAACTAGGTAAGTATCTATTGCATCTAAAATGGAAGTTAACATAAATCACTTCTTGTTTATTGAACTGTTGGATTAAATCAGTGTCACACTCTTAATATCCCGCAGCCAGTCCACTCCATGCACACAACTGTCACGCTCAATCAATCACTGTAAATCGTGCGATTGATTGTCTAAATTCACTTGTAGCATTTAAAGTGATTGATTTTAGTTTTTAGTGGTTTAATTTTAATTTATTTAGACAAATTGATTCTTTCAGTATCGTCCATTAATCCGTTATCATCAGCCGTAATATGAAAATAATTATCGACTTATCGAATTTTAATATTGGTGCATTCTTAGTTATAAATGATCTGATCTAAATATGAAGAGAAAATAATCAATTGAGATGAAGCACCTTTCATTTGTGCAGTATATGATCATACATATCCACATCAACACATTATTATTTCATATATAGCACATTTTCCATTGAATTGCCAGCATAAATAACTACATGGTGATGAATAATCACCACATGTCACACATAAACAGACATGAGATCAGCAGTCAGTAGTTTATGACACGAACCTTCATCTTCAGCACTGACAGCTGTGTGTGTGTGTGTGTGTGTGTGTGTGTGTGTGTGTGTGTGTGTTTATCAGCTGATTTATTGTTGTTTGGTTTCAGCAAATTGACGGCGAGGCCTTCCTGCTACTGACTCAGGTGGACCTGGTGAAGATCCTCAGCATTAAACTAGGACCTGCGCTGAAGATTTACAACTCCATCCTGATGTTTAAAACCACTGAGAACTCGGCCTGCAACGAACTCTGACCCGCCCGGACCGCAGAGCCGAGAGCGTCCATTACCGCTTCAGTCAAAGGGCTCGTCGTGAAGATTCATACAGTATATACATGACACTATTGCACATGCTGAACAAGATTTAGATCATGCCAGAATGAGCAGGTTGAGCACATATAATGACATTCATAATTCATTTAGACAGACACTTCTCTGCACCATCCTTTATAAACGTGTATATGTATGCAGTTATTAAGTCACATGACGGTTTCATGTCGTGCCCTCTCATTACGGGGTGGGTGAGAATGTATATTTCGTTCGCTGAGGGGTTATCGGAGCGCCTTTCTGAACTCAGGTGCTAAACGAATGCAGGTACATGCACTGAAGAGCCGCACAATTTCTGTTTCCAGGTAGAGTTTCTCTCACAACTCATTCTTCTCTTCTTTAATTCATAGCTGTTGATCATTTAAGTGTTTGCAGAGGGATATCTGTGCCCTTTGCACTTCATTTATCCTGAAAATGCTTCCATTCAAATCATTCTCTGTCATGTTCAGATTATCTGAACACTAACTTTAGAGAGCTAGTCAAAATTAATGAACTCAAAAGAGCAAGTGTGAGGTTAGAAATTAAGACGTTTTGCGAAATCCCTCATCAACACCAGTTCTGCATGAAGGATTGGTGTGTTTGAATATCAGTGCAACAGATAAACACCAGTCCTCTTTGATTTTCTTGTTTCCAGTGTGCTGTGATGTCATATTAATGCATCATAAACCGTCCTTCTCTTCTTCATCACGACTGCGGTCATTAGTCATGGATTGCAGTGTGTAAAGTATAAAGGCCCATGTATTTTTCCATGTTCTCTCTTTTTTTGTTTTGATACGGTGGATGTATAAATGGAGAACGAAGGGTTAAAGCTACACTCGAGGCACAAATAAACATTGTGAGAGCCATATTTGGTATTTTGTAATAGAATGTGCACAGTATATAATTTTCCTTTAATATACAGACATGAGTATTAATTTTGCTTCTGTTGCTGAGGCATGCAGCGTTAAATACAGGAAACTTCACATTTATTCACGTTTAATATTTTGACTATTTAAAATGAAGTGATGGAATGTGGACACGTTTGTTAACAAATCTAAACAATTGTATAGTGTTGAAATGCTGGTTTTACTCAGCTGTATGATTTTTCATATATTCAAAACTCATTTATCATGTACATTTTTTTTGTCACGGGAGCTTGTGATGAACAGTTGGTTTGGGGATTTAAGATGAAGTATAAAAACGTGTAAATAAGGAATGGTTTAGTGTGGATGTGCAGCACTGGTGTGTGGACTACTAAACTTCACTGTAATTCATTTGCAAATAAACTTGATGATCCAAACGTCTGTGTCAACACAATGGTCTTTTTAATGTTTGCATAATTTAGATTAAAATGTGGTGTCTATTTTGCTGCTGGTTTTCAAGGATTTGATTTCATTAGGATACTATACTGCAGTATTCCTCAACCACTGATTGATTGATTGATTGATTGACCACTTGCTGAATAAAACATGGAACATGATCCATACACATCATGGGCCCTATTTTAACGATCTGAAACGCAAGTATCAAACGCGAAACACAAGTAACTTTGTGGGCGGATCTCGGGCGCTGTTGCTGTTATACCGGCGGGATAAATGACTCTTGCGCCCGACGCAAATCTAAAATGTGTTGGTCTGAAGTCGCTTCATTACTCATAGGTGTGGTTTGGGCGTAACGTGAAATAAACCAATCAGAGCGTCATCTCACATTCCCTTTAAGAGCAGGCGCGCTTGTTCCATGGCGGATTGCTATTATAACGGCGGATTTGCCAGGAGCGGTTCACAGCCGAGGAGACCGACGTTCTCGTCAGGGCCGTAAAACACAGAGAAGTGACATTGGGGATGGAGAAACACACCCAGATTAGCTTCGGTTAAACAGGCGTATGATAATTTGGGTAAATGTGTAAGCTAGATTTATGCCTATTTTCACATCTTCATGGACACAACAATGATTTCCCTCGTGTGATAATATTTTTCCTTGTAATAATGTATGGTTTTCTAAAAATGAAAACTGCTGCGTCTGTGTGTAGATGAGATAAGCAAAGTGTGTGTGCGTTGTGCTCACGCTACATTATGGCCAAGCATGCGCCCTTAAAATAGTCCCTGAATAACATGCGCAACGCGCCACTGACTTTAGACGAGGTTTCTCCTGGTCAGTGGTGGAATTGTTTTCTGAAACTGCAAAATAGCACCAGGGAACGTTTGCGCCGGAACACGCCTCCTCTTTTCGCTGAACCGCCCCCGGGAGCGCAAGTTCATTCCCTAGTTTACCGACGTGCGTCTGTGGAGGGAAAAGTCCGCTGTGCACGGGTGCAAAATAGGAATGATACATGCGTCGGTGAACAAAGTCAGTTGCGCTGGGTGCAAGATAGGGCCCTATGTGATTAATGACTCTTGAAATGATCTCCAAAAACATTGGTACTGGCAGAATAGATAACCCTGAGAGAACATGCATTGTGATCTCTCTGAACTCGATCTAAACCAGGTTGGATTTGTTTGTTTTCTTGAGCATTAAACATACTCTGAAACTCAGAGTTTGTTCAGCTAGCTTCTGCAACTGCCCACAGACAAAAGCTGCAAGGAAATATCTGCGAACAAAATGTGACAGCTGGAGCCACTTAAACATGGGCCCATATCGAAGAGAGAAAGACCTCATTTTTTGATGCAAAATGGCATTCAGTGCAACATTGCAAGGACCTAGTAGCTACTACTTGCATCACACAGTTATGTCTACACTTACCAAAGGCTGATTTTGTTGATCTCTGGAGATGTTAACAAAAGTGTTGGAACTTGATGTGCTCAGCAACGACATTCTCCAGGGATTGATCTATGAACAGACACTGGGCAAGTCTGAACGTGTGTCTGGTGTTGGAAGGAAGCTTTATATATTTGTCTTGTGTACGTTCCTTTCTTTAAACTCATTAATCTATGAATGAACACATTTCACCCAGATTCTTGTCACACTTCCCCCGTTATCTACAAACTCAAAGATAATTCCTGCTCTTGTAATCTCACAATCTTAGTTTTAAGGGAAATATATATGTGCTTTTAACAGGCCCTCAAAGAAATTTGACAGTATGAATGTTGCATATTCATTCATGCTTCGTAGGGGCCGTAACCAGGGTCCAGGGTGTCAAGAGTTGAAACTTAAATAGGGAGACATGTAAATAGGGAGACATGCCAGGGTTTATTCTGAGATAACAATCGGCTGGATGTACATTATTCCGCTTTTTACACGGGTACTTGCCACATAAGTATATAATTAGATATGAAATATTGATCTGAGTCGAAATATTTTATTAGGTTTTTTAGCGCAAAGCTTTTGCTAGCACGGCAAGTTCAAACTAGACAGACAATTAAGAGTCATTCCACTTATTACACAGCATTTCACCAAATAATTATGGAGATTAGACATATTGATTTGAGATGAAACCGTTTTAAGAATCTTTCCTGTTTTCCTAATCTTATAATCCAACAGTGTACCAAACAATAGTTGCAAAATTGCAGCAGCTACACTGGTATGAAACGAGAGCGAGTCCACGATTCTGGAGGACATAATTAAATAACTGCTTAAAAGAACAGCAAAGCAAACGCACACCATTTGAGGTGCAAGTTAAAGGAAAACACTTAATGCAAAGAGAATGTAACTGCACAACTTTTCGGCACACGTAGCCTTTGTCAAGGTCTCTGACTTCAGTAACCCGGATGAGCTGTGTTATCTGTTTCCAGCAGTTGTTATCTGGGAATAACTACAGCTAAATGGTGCGATTGACCAATCAGAATCAAGTATTTAGATTTAAATGCAAAAGAAGAGGGATGAGAGTTGGCTGTTTGAGTGAATGGTAAGTTTTAATTTAAAATGTTTGCAATACTACCTTTTAACGTTAGAGAAGTACCATATGTTTAAAGGTTTTTCCACTTGCTTGAACAATTTAATAATCTATATAGAGTTGATGAATGGATTAATACGTTGTATTAATGTTTTGTGTGTGAATACGTCTATGAAGGATTGTATTACGGTACTGTGTACAAAGAGAATCACATTACTGAAAAATCATTGTCCGTAACTTTAACAAGGTTTGGATTTGAATTCAAAATAAAGGAGAAACTAAGAATTAATTGTTGTATATGTGGTATACAGGACTGAATACATACTGTAAATGGATCATGTGTGAAATGGACGACAGGATTTTATTCACAGTTCTATACACAAGATTGTTAACATTAAGTAACACGTGTTTCAGACAGAATTGAGATGTTTTCTTTAAAAAACATTTTTCTCTGCTAATGTAAACTATTCCTAAAGAAGCCAAACCATCAAGCTTTGCATTTCACAGTAGAACATTCCAGCTGTGACATAATAACAGCTGTGACATAATAACAGCTGTGACATAATAACAGCTATGACGTGAAATACCCAGCACAGCACCCAGATATTGTTGTTGCATTTGTTTAATAAAATGTTTCAATGACAATTTCCTTAAAGGAGAACTCCGGTCAATTTTAACATTGAGCTCATTATTTTGTCAATTTGGAGTGCTGTCAGTACAGAGAACAACGACAAAAATCGGTGTTGCCTACACCGTGTTATCCTCTTTTTAAAATTTGCACCCTGTTGACTTCAATGGGGCAAGTTTTAAACCTGCTTTTAGCCTCTTAACATCCTTGATGTGTCATTACAAGTGCACAGGTCATGTGAGTGATTCCTTCTGAGTGAACACGAGTGAATCTGACTGCAGTAGATGTGAAAGATATGAATAAAAGTGATGTTATTTAAGCCAGCGCAAATACCTGTGTTTTCATCCTGTTTTCGGTTGAAGTCCACAGTAGTCGATTGCCGAGTTCACGCGCGTGATCATAGGTAACTAAACCTATGCGCGTGAACTCGGCAATCGACTACTGTGGACTTCAACCGAAAACAGGATGAAAACACAGGTATTTGCGCTGGCTTAAATAACATCACTTTTATTCATATCTTTCACATCTACTGCAGTCAGATTCACTCGTGTTCACTCAGAAGGAATCACTCACATGACCTGTGCACTTGTAATGACACATCAAGGATGTTAAGAGGCTAAAAGCAGGTTTAAAACTTGCCCCATTGAAGTCAACAGGGTGCAAATTTTAAAAAGAGGATAACACGGTGTAGGCAACACCGATTTTTGTCGTTGTTCTCTGTATTGACAGCACTCCAAATTGACAAAATAATGAGCTCAGTGTTAAAATTGACCGGAGTTCTCCTTTAATATTCTTAGTAACTGTTTTATGAAATAAATGAACAGTAAATGTTTTACCTGTGCTTGATTGTTTTCTCTCTAAAAGCTGTGATGTTCCTGTGACTCTACTCAAGAGTGGCACTTGGCATCTTCAGCTTAGGCGATAGGCTTAAATTTGATTTGTGGTTACATTAGCAAAGATGACCGATTCTGAACAGTGTACTTCCTGCACCAGTGGAGCGACTGCCATTGAGATGAATCGGGATTCTAGAAGTGTCACAGTTCGCAGGTTTGCCTGTTCATGTCTGTGTGTACTGAGTGTCAGTCTTTCCTCCGGGTTTCATCCCCAGAGCAACGGTCAGACGGAGAGGGCCAACCAAGATTTGGAACGAGGGTTGCGATGTTTGGCGTCACAGAATCCGTCCTCTTGGAGTCAGCATATCTCATGGGTTGAGTACGCTCATAACTCATTACCAGTGTTGTCCATGGGCCTGTCTCCGTTTGAGTGTAGTTTAGGGTACCAGCCACCAATTCCTAGTCTGGAATCCGAAGTCGTGGTTCCCTCTGCTGACGATTTTGTCCAGAGGTGCCGGCGCATCTGGATAAGAGCCAGGGAGACTGTTCTCCGGGTGGGTTTGCGCACTAAGGCCCAGGCCGATCACCACCGGTCGAAGCCTCCCGTCTACGTCGTTGGTCAAAAAGTGTGGCTTTCATCTACTGATATTCCTCTCCGCTCCATCTGTAGAAAACGTGCCCCTAAAGTCATTGGCCCGTTTACCGTCACCAAGGTCCTTAACCCGGTGACGGTTCGCCTCAAACTTCCTCCGGTGTACCGGAGAATTCATCCCGTCTTCCATGTTTCAAAGATTAAACCACTTATTCATTCTGCTATTAATCCGGCTACCCCGGTGTGAATTTTCTGATCATCACACATGCATAAATAAATCATAAAAGAGTATTTGTGACATAATAAGGCATGCAACTGAAACAATAACAGATGAACTTGCATATTAACATGAGCAACATAAATGACATATTTTAGGTTTTTGTCCAATAATCGAAAATTTAGCATCAAAGCACATGGAAAATATGATATATCATTTGGTTTGACTACAAAACATCTCAAATGAATTTGCTCCATTATGTATTCATAGGCATTGTACTATTAATTGTAAAATTTGATTTGAGGAGCAGTTTATATGCTGGAGACAGCACAACCCCATTTCACAAAATATTCCTTAAAAAGAAACATTGATTAATTTTAAACTAACAAGGCCTTGTTCATCCTTCTTATTACAACAATCAGCACAGAAATGAGCAGACAGCACATAGTAACTGTTTCCTCAGTGTGAAGTTGTTTTCCTTCTCCAGCGTCACGGCAACATGCATCAGCATCACCATGGAGACCTCACTCTCTAAATCTTAATGTTCTGAAAAGCTGCTGGTGACATTCTGCGTGCTCAATCATATTCAGATATGTGCTGGTGGGCTTTATATTTGCTGTTTATTATTTTACTGGGTTTTGTTAAATTTATGGCAAAAATTTGGCAGCTGTGATTGCTAGAACTTTACAGTAAAAAAAATACAATGACAATGTTTCTGTCACACACTGTCATTGAGTTTGTTTTTCATTTTCAAGGACTCTCAAGCCCTATTCGGACGGGACTAGTGTAACATGGAGAGGTGGGGTAAAGTAATAATTACCAGAGCTTCTCTGTGATTTTAGTCCCGTACGAATGTGCATCTCAGTGATCATTACGGACAATGTCAGTAAAGCTTACAGCGGCTTTTACCTTCAGTAAAAAGGTCTGGAAAAATAACCTCGGGTAATACTAATCCCGGCACGAAACATCCAGGCATCCATTAATACTAATCCCGGCACGAAACATCTTTTAGCATTAGGTAAGTGCCCATTACCAACACAATCCAATCTGAAGTTAATTAATACATCGTTCGACCAGACATAACTGTTTTATAAATATAGGTTATGTGTTTGCACACATGATATCAGGAAGCAACATAATACACAACAGGAGGGTGACGGCGATGCACAAATCTGCTAGATTTACTGAGATATCTTATCCCGTGCAAATTTGTCATTAATATTACAGACGTCCTGTGGTAAAATTACACTCCATCTACCCTTGTAAAGTTAATCCCGTCCGAATAGGGCTTTAGTTTGCTTATGGTTTCCTGTTTCCTTTGTCCTCATTTTCCCGCCACCATGGTTATTGATTTCACGGTCACACCTGTTTGTATTTTGTTCATTATCACTGTGTATTTAAATCCCTCATTTTGGTTCATTCAGTGTTTGGTATTGTTTGTGCACAACACACTGTTTCTCGCTTTTGTTTGTAACTGAGTGGATTTAGTTTAAAAGAATTAACTTTGATTTTGATCATCTTCATCTTCACTGTAGCCTAAATGTTAACAGAATACCAGACCTAAAAAAAATGTGAAAAAAGATGGAAATCACTGTCATCAATGTGGCATTGAGAAGCTGCACCACCTTGTATCGCCGTTTGCTGGTTTAGTTTTTTACCGTATTGTACAGTAAAACCTTCATTGTACTTTTCATCTGATTGTCTTTCAAAATATTACTGTAATTCCCACATCACTACCTCCTTCAGCTAATATTTGTCAGCGGTTACAATTGCCTACCAGAAATCTAATACTTCCCTACAATATAGTATGTGCAAAAAACATCCCATTGTCCCATCCAAACGTCCCAATACATATTACTCAAAAACCTTTTTGCTCAAAGCAGGCAAAAATGACTCGGATTACCCACTTCTGCCGAGATTCTGCAGTGCAGCACTTTACTCTCTGGATTTGTGAGTGACAGTTAATTGATGACTGACACCATAGGTCACATGACAGTGACAAGGCAGATGAAGTACGTTTCTATTCCATTCATACTACACACATTTATATTTGTCACGTACACTCTCCATCTGCCCATCTTCAACTTCATTTCCCAGCATCCCTCCAGTCCCTCACCTGCACTCACCCGCACCTGTTCCTCATCAGCACGCCAATCAAGAACAGTACAGGAGCACACACCTCACTAGGTGCTTTCCATTACAGATTTGCGCAAAACTTTTGCGATTTTTTATTTTTCTAAATGCCGACAAAAAACTATTGCGAAATGACGGCGTTTCCATTAACTGATGTTATGCGACTAAAACTTCATTTTTCCTCTCGCGATCAGTAAAATCATTCCAAAATCCATATTAACGGACGCTGGTGGTTTATGTACTATATCCCAGCTACTACACTGGCCATTATTATTAATGGAAGGAGATGTGTGTGTGTTTTCAAGCATTAATGGTAAGGAGCGACCCTTATTATACTTGTGAGCGGCTCATATGAGGAGTTTCTGGCTGTTTCTACCTCAGATCTGCTGCGAGGTCTTGATTGTGGCATTTATTTGAGGTTTAGAATCCATTATTCCTGTAATTATTTTGTCTTATATGAGTTTAATAAAGAGCTCTGTCTCGTATTCTGTCCAAACACACCGCGTCATCTACGTCAGCTGACCTGTAAATGCGCAAAAACTGTTTCCATTGCAATTTTGCGAAATATTTTTTTTTCGAATTGCCTGAAAAACCCCCTCATGCGAGCGGAAAAACTTTTTTCGATAAATGCAAGTTTTTGCGAAATTGACGTGTTTCCATTGGGCGTATTTTCAATTCGCAATTTCAATTTTCGCAATTTGAAGGGTAATGGAAACGCAGCTAGTGTCACTCATCAGCTGGTCTCCAATGTGGATTATCTGCTATACTCACCTGAGAAGACTCCAGTGATCTCCTTGTGAAACTCCAGCAATCTCTTAGTAAGACTCCTGATATCCACTGCCGATCTCCTGTCCTGTGAATCCCACTTACCTGTTTACTCACCTGGCTACTTACCCCTGTCATTGAAGAGGTGTGTGCTCCTGCTCCACCACGCTCCAGTCACAGTCAATATCTCTGAAACCTGGTAAAGAAACACAGACTGTTAGCCTATATTCATCTGCTCAGATTATCACAAACTTCTTCATTAAACTTCATGCACCTGATCATCTGTTTCAATAAATACCTGTTTGGGTTCAACTAACTATTTTAACGATCTGAAACTCAAGTATCAAGCACGAAACGCAAGTAACTTTGTGGGCGGATCTCGGGCGCTGTTGCTATTATACCGGCGGGATAAACGACTCTTGCGCCCGACGCAAATCTAAAATGTGTTGGTCTGAAGTCGCTTCATTACTCATAGGTGTGGTTTAGGCGTAACGTGAAATAAACCAATCAGAGCGTCATCTCACATTCCCTTTAAGAGCAGGCGCGCTTGTTCCATGGCGGATTGCTATTATAACGGCGGATTTGCCAGGAGCGGTTCACAGCCGAGGAGACCGACGTTCTCGTCAGGGCCGTAAAACACAGAGAAGTGACATTGGGGATGGAGAAACACCCAAATTAGCTTCGGTTAAACAGGCGTATGATAATTTGGGTAAATGTGTAAGCTAGATTTTGCCTATTTTTTCCACATCTTCATGGACACAACAAAGATTTCCCTCGTGTGGTAATATTTTTCCTTGTAATAATGTATGGTTTTCTAAAAATGAAAACTGCTGCGTCTGTGTGTAGATGAGAGAAGCAAAGTGTGTGTGTGTTGTGCTCACGCTACATTGATTATGGCCAAGCATGAGCCCTTAAAATAGCCTCTGAATAACATGTGCAACGCGCCACTGACTTTAGACGAGGTTTCTCCTGGTCAGTGGCGGAATTGTTTTCTGAAACTGCAAAATAGCACCAGGGAACGTTTGCGCCGGAACACGCCTCCTCTTTTCCCTGAACCGCCCCCGGGAGCGCAAGTTCATTCCCTAGTTTACCGACGTGCGTCTGTGGAGGGAAAAGTCCGCTGTGCGCGGGTGCAAAATAGGAATGATACATGTGTCGTGTACAAAGTCAATTGCGCTGGGTGCGAGATAGGGCCCTATGTGTCAGAGTCTGGTATTCCCTGACAATATTATATAGTAGGGGTGTAACCGTACACAGAAGTTGCGGTTCGGTACGTACCCCGGTTGTGGGGTCACGGTTCGATACGAGTTCGCTACAATAGGAAAAACGGCCACACTTTAGTTTAGAGTGCAATTCTCACTATCAACTAACTATTAACTACAACTTTTGCCTCAATAAACTCCTAATTACTGCTTATTAGTAGTTTAGGTATTGGGTGGATTAAGGTATGTAGAATATGGTCATGCAGAATAAGCCATTAATATGTGCTTTATAAGTGCTAATAAACAGCCAATATCCTAGTAATATGCATGATAATAAGCAACTAGTTAATTGAGAGAATTGGACCTAAACTAAAGTGTTACCGGGAAAAGGAACAAATCCAAAATGCTAGGTTTATTTTATTTTATTTTGTAGTTTGTTGCACCTAGCTGCATTTAGTCCCTGGTACAGTACAGTTTAGTTGGTACAGTACAGCCTCCTTTAGTGCATTAAGCACTGTGCAGTAAACAGAATGCACTCTTGTATAGGTCTTTTTATTTTGCAGGGCTGATAAAAAACAAAAGGTATTTGGTCACAATTAGCTACAAAACTGAAAAGCATCTTGTGTTACAAAAGTACAAAATAAATAGAATAATGAAAAAGAAAACTTGCGCACAAGCCTTTCAAGTATACTCCTTTGTCCATGAGCACGGAAAGACGCATTTGACGCATGCGCACTATCTGGGACTTGTTTTCAAACACTCAAATCATTTGCACATGCGCTGTTCTTCTTCTGCTCTTTTTCCTGTTGTGGCGGTAAGCAAATAACATTGCATTACCACGTACACCCCCTTCTGGTTTGAAGTGTGCATTGCCTGTGACTGTATTCGTCGTCTGACTGCATGCACTGAGCCGTGATGTCCGTACTGTAGTACACCGTATACAGTCTTCGATTTCAGATGCAGCACTAGTTTCTCATTTGTGGCTGTCTGTATAATCTCTGGCATGTGTTGTCGATCAGCAGGGCAGATCACATCCCTGTAAATCCCCTCAGGTCTTTGGGTTACAATGTATGCCTGCAGCTAATGGGCTTTCTTATAGTTTGATGGTTTCTTCCTTTGGTTTACCTTGTGTAACCCGCAACCTGCAGTTTCTCATGCATTCTGGAGTATGGAAGACTCGTCACAATAATCTTTCTCCTTTTATTGCAACAGGTTTTTTTTTTTTTTGTTAAACCTACTAAGATATTAACAGTTTTGTTATTTCTTTATGCTGTGCTAACATTTCTTAAAGTCCCCCTGTGTAGTCAATAACTGTATCCCTTAAAACTCATCTTTGATCACCAAAATGACATATTTAAACGTTTTTTCCTTGAAAAAAAATGTCATCATGCCTTAAAATAGCTTGAATGTAACTCGACACCTTTGCCTCATTTAGTATGCGTGGTTCTATGAATATGCAAATGAGCCCCGCCTCCACTAACTCACTCATCTCAGAGATGAGTGATGGTTGGCGATCACACGTTGATCTGATTGGTTACAAGGTAGTTTGTGACGTCAGAAACACCAGCGATTTCAAAGCGTGTTTTTGAGACTGTCTTTGGTTCACTGCAGTTTTAAGGAGGAAATACTCAGCAATGCTGTCGACTTATGAATTTACACATGGTTTGTCTTAAAGTATATTAAAAACACCACATAGACACATAAACTACATTAAAAGCTGGATTTGCACCACAGGGGGACTGCAGTTGTCAAATGAGAAGTGTCTCCCACTGTTTTGTAATGAATATGGAAAATATGACTGGCCTTTTCGGATTGGAAACAGATGGTATTCCATGGCTGGTGTTCTGCTGGAGCAAAAGATGTTTTGAGGAGAGATGTCCCGATGTCTGAACATGAGACACAGATGCACATGTGCAGTTTCATCTATTCACTCTGCAGCCCAAATATCTCAGACAGCACAGAAAAGAGCAAGAGAGTGAGAAGAATTAATTAGATATGTCAGATGAAATCATCAATCAGATGTACAGTAGATGGTTTGTTTTAACTTAAATGAGTCCACCGTATCAAATTGTATGTATGTCTTCTATACCTCATGTTCTTTATTCCTTAATATAGAGTCTTTTGATGCAAACAGATTTGTTAAATGTGGATAACACTTTAAAATAACTTTCATATTATGTACTTGCGTAAAAAACAACAAATTTGTTAGATGCAGTGTACTACTTGTGTTGATCTATTGCAAACCACTCTTACTGCTATTGAGGTGTATACGGGTAGGTTAGGGACAGGTTTGGTGGGATGGGTAGGTTTAAGGGTGGATTAAAGATGAGTTTTTTTAAGGGATAAAATGATTGACCACAGGGGGACTTTAAGTGAACCAAAATTGGTCAAAAATTACCGTAATTTTTTTTATTATTTTAATGAAATGATTGTACTATATTTTAGTTCGATAATGTTTTTTTTTTTATTAAATATTTTGTATTTTTCAGGGGATTTTATGGTACTAAATTATTTATATGCAGTAGTTATAATCAATGTATTCACTTTTTTGAGCATAGACCTGAAAATGAAATGTCCAACTTAATGGTCATAACAAGAATGCCTTTTATTGTCAGAGCCCAGTCCAACACAAGTCGTCTGCCACATCGGATTGGTAAATGGACGAAATGACTCACCCAGCTCACCACTAAACTTGATGTGCCAAGTCTGAATATGCAAACTGTGCGAATAACCAATAAGGTTTGGAGCAACATGTGGGCAAGTAAATGATGATTTAAAAAAAAAAAAAAATTGTTTGAGCGAACTGCTCCTTGCACAGACATTTTTTGTTGGTTAAGTGTTGACAAGATAATTATTGGGGAAAATGTGTGCTCAACCTTTGGGGTTTGTAGAGTTAGCACTGTTACAGCATCTTCATTTTCTACACAAGCGTACAATTCAGCCAGCATCACAGAAGAGATGGATAGAGACGTGAGTCTTAAGAGCAGCGGAGGATGAATCCAACGCCGCAGACAGCGTAGGTGTGATCACTATAGTCAAAGAGAGGCTAAAAATAGGCATGTTCTTCTCTTAATGAGTGTTGGGGGGGGGGGGGGTATCAGGAATCCCACCTGGCATTGATGCAGGATTTTGATATTTTGATATTTGCTTTCTCATTTAATTATTCATGAAAAGATGATCATCTTAAAAGAGGAAAGCCAGATGCTGTCATGAAGGCCAGATATGTTCACATGCATGCTTCTTACATACAGTGAGTCAGTTTTAAGCTCATTATGAGTAAATGCTCCACTTATAATGTGTTAGAATTATGTAAAGTGCAAGCATTATAAGGTGCTGACAACTCTGTGTCGAATACTGCTCCAACAGCTTTCTGTTACATAATGTTTGAGGACAGATCAGGGTAATTCAGACAACAGATGGATTTCCCTTCATGTGTGGGGATCCATATCAGCCCAACACACACACAAGCAGTCTCTTACGTTTCGTAACAACACAGAGTAGTTTGGAGGTGACAGATAAAACCCTTAAAAAGGTGTTTGTGGGAGAAGACTAGTTCACACTGCCTCGACAAACACCAAACCGATCCACGACCATTGGAATATAGGCTGTGTTCTGACTGCCAGAAAAAAAATCTGATTTCTTGCATATCCAGATGGGTTTTTGAAAGTCTGGACAGCAAAAAAAAACTCGATAGGATGCTTATTTGGAGAGTGAGATGATGCACCTCCATTTGTCCTGCATCTGTCTTAAAGCCTCGTCACATTTCCAAAGACTCTGGACTCACACATCTTATTTGATCACTGATATGCCAGATAAGCGCAATTGACTTTGTACACCGACACATGTTTCATTCCTATTTTGCACCCGACGCACAGCGGACTTTTCCCTCCACAGACGCACATCGGTAAACTAGGAAATGAACTTGCGCTCCCGGGGGCGGTTCAGTGAAAAGAGGAGGCGTGTTCCGGCGCAAACGTTCCCTGGTGCTATTTTGCAGTTTCAGAAAACAATTCCACCATTAGCCGCTTTCCGACCAGAGGAACCTTTTCTCAGTTCCTAGAACTATTGGCTAAAGTACCCGTATGTTCCTGCGGTGCGAACACGCCGACTAGGAACGACTTTAGTTCTAGGAACTCCATTTGGAGGAACTAATTTAGCTCCTACTTCAGAGTAGGGTCTAAACCAGCACTATAGGAACTACCCGTGACGTTAGTGTACGCTGACTGACCGAACGCACGCAAAACACCAGCACCTGCCATTTTTAAAACCGCTATAAACACACAGATTATAGCCTATATATTTACTCCAGAAACTAGATACAAACATGGAAAACAGTGATAGATGGGCCTCTAAACCTTTATGCTGAAGAGAAAATCCAACGCAACTTTGAGGGGACCAAGTCAAACATGATTATGTATTTCTGCTCAGCTAACAACACTGGACATCAACCACACGGCATAGGCTAATAACTTTTTCATATACTGTGTACTTTCTATAACAATTCTATCTAATAACATGTTAGACAGATCGCTAACTAATGAACACAGAGAATGCGAGCATTGTTTGCTCTGTCGTTCTCAGCGCCATCAAAATAAAGGTCGCCGTGCTTGCGTCACTCCCTTACCCCTCCTACCAGTTCCTATGGCCACTTGGCCAGTGCGAACGCAAACAGCAAAACCGAGTTTGGGGGAGAGTAGTTCATAGAACTGTTTAGAAGTGGACAGTTCCTATAACTAAGTTCCTGTAACTACTTGGTCGGAAAGCGGCTACAGACCAGGAGAAACCGAGTCTAAAGTCAGTGGCGCGTTGCGCATGTTATTCAGAGCCTATTTTAAGGGCGCATGCTTGGCCATAATGTAGCGTGAGCACAACACACACACACTTTGCTTCTCTCATCTACACAGAAGCAGCAGTTTTCATTTTTAGAAAATCATACATTATTACAAGGAAAAATATTACCACACGAGGGAAATCATTGTTGTGTCCATGAAGATGTGAAGAAATAGGCATAAATCTAGCTTACACATTTACCCAAATTATCATACGCCTGTTTAACCGAAGCTAATCTGGGTGTGTTTCTCCATCCCCAATGTCACTTCTCTGTGTTTTACGGCCCTGACGAGAACGCCGGTCTCCTCGGCTGTGAACCGCTCCTGGCAAATCCGCCATTATAATAGCAATCCGCCATGGAACAAGCGCGCCTGCTCTTAAAGGGAATGTGAGATGACGCTCTGATTGGTTTATTTCACGTTACGCCTAAACCACACCTATGAGTAATGAAGCGACTTCAGACCAACACATTTTAGATTTGCGTCGGGCGCAAGAGTCATTTATCCCGCCGGTATAATAGCAACAGCGCCCGAGACCCGCCCACAAAGTTACTTGCGTTTCGCGCTTGATACTTGAGTTTCAGATCGTTAAAATTGGGCCCATAGTGTGTTTCAGGTAGTGTGAAACAGAATCTTTCTCCATTAATGGCCATTAAAAAGTAGGTGAATATTCTGACCAAAACGTTTTTTTTTGTTTGTTTGTTTTTTGTTGCTATCAACATATAAATCATCCCTATTTCATAGATGCTTCAGGAGCACCCAAATTAATAACAGCATGACATATTGATGATTGTTGTAGTTCTTGGAGTGATTAGTCACATCTGGCAGATGAGCAAAGAGATGCGAACGGATCCTTCACTCCAGGTATATGGAAAAGACAGCAATTGTCTTAAAGCATATTAAAAACACCACATAGACATATAAATAACATTAAAAGCTGGATTTTCACCACAGGGGGACTTTAAAGGCTTTTTGGGGAATAAAAAAACTGGATCTTCTATGGCATCGCTGTGAGAGAAAAAAAAAAAAAAAAGCTTTATTTTCAACCGTGTAAAGAGCTATAGTTATGATTATAGTAATCGTCCTTGGAGTGAACAGCCCCTTATACTCTGTGTGTATACTGTACTCACCTGAAACCACATGAACACAGCAGGAATATGTATTACACTACACAAGCTCCCAGCTGCCTACGCTCTGCTTGAATAAAACATTCATCAGACTATGAGATCTTGTTCATGAGCAGAATTCAGCGATGCCTTCATGGATGCCAAAATACTAATGTCAAACTCCTGTTTATTCCATCTAGTTTAAGGGTAGGGACACCGGGCCTGTGCTGAAAAGCAAAGAAAAATCATCCCGGATGTGCAGTTTTCCTCCTGGGATAGCAGGCATGTACTAATGTTTGAAGAGAGGACAAAACATGTCATTTTAACGGCATTAAACCGCGAGATCTGCTCCAGTCAGCAGGTTTATTAGATGCACGTCTCCCTCTCAAAGACTGTATAACAATCCTTTATTTTCTAAACCGCTCATTGTTTCCCTGTGTCAATCAAATAAAGGTGAGCTAGAGAAGAGAGTGGCAGGAAGACATACACACACACACACACACACACACAGGCAATAACAGTCATTCGTAGTTGAAATTTGAACTGTTAATGGTCGGAGCCGAAAGCCTCATGGGTATTTCACTTTGCTGACTGTCAATTCTCTGTACTGTCTGTCCCAATCCCGTATGTCACCGTTTCCGGGTCCAAACGCTCCTTTAGATCCCAAAAGCAAGCAATGAGTGTTGCTAATATACAGTGCCTATAGAAAATCATCATAGTCCTGTGAAATAGTCACAGCCTGAAATCAAAGCTTTTCCAGCTTTATTTACAAATTTTGCCTTACAACATCAAACTAATGAAAGAAAAAGTCAACAGTTTTGAAAGTTAATAGAAAACTGAAAAAGAATAACCGCATTGTAAAAGTCATCTGATTTAATACTTCGAAGAGCCACCTTTTGCTTTGATTGCAGCCATTGATCTTTTTGTATATGTCTGTCGCTTTGCACATCTAGATTGGGGAATATTTGTCCATTCTTCCTTGCAGAATTGCTCAAGTTGAGTCTAATTCTGAGGTGAGCAGATATGGACTGCTCTCTTCAAGTCTTCAAGACAGATTTTCTATCAGATTTAAGTCCGTGCTTGGCCACTCAAGGACATTCACCTTCCTATCCTGAAGCCATTGCGTTGTTCTTTTGGCGGTGTGTTTAGGATCATTGTCGTGTTGGAAGCTGAATGACCTGCACATCTTCAGCCGTCCAGCAGAGGGACACAGGTTTTCCTCAAGAATCTGGATGTACTTGGCAGCATCTATTTTCCCTTAAAGGGGTGGTTGAATATGATTTCACTTTTCTAACTTTAGTTAGTGTGTAATGTTGTTGTTTGAGCATAAACAACATCTGCAAAGTTACAACGCTCAAAGTTCAAAGCAAAGGGAGAGATTTGCTTTTAAAGAAATCGCTTTTTTAACGACTACAACAAACAACACGAGCTTCCTCCCGGGTTAGTGACCTCACAAACCCTAATATTTACATAAACCCCGCCCCCGGGAACATGATTTATAGATTATCAAGACAGAATATGCTAATCAGTGACTAGAAGATAAGCTTCATAAATTCACCAACTAACCATTCAGAAATGTCCTGTTGCTTCTACATGTTGTCACTTCTTCTTGAGTCTCTCCATCATTGTCTGACTCCGGTTTGAACATAAAAGGCTAAAAGTTTTTGAAATTTCCAGTGCATGTGTGTGTGAGGTAAAATTAGCTCTTGAAGCTCCGCCCCCTGTGCCGGGAGCAGCAGCTCATTTGCATTTAAAGGGACAGACACAAAACGGTGCGTTTTTGCTCACCCTCAAAAAGTGACAATTTTAACATGCTATATTAAAATATCTGTGGGGTATTTTGAGCTAAAACTTCACACACACTCTGGGGACATCAGAGACTTATTTTACATCTTGTGAAAAGCGCATTATACCACCCCTTTAATTTCTGACCAATCGCCCAGTCCCCGCTAAAGAGAAACGCCCCCACAACATAACATGCTTCACAGTGGGTATGGTGTGTTTTGGGTGGTGTGCTGTGTTTGGAGTTCAGTGCAAAAAGGTCAGTTTTGGTCTCATCAGACAATCACACCTTTTGCCAGATTCTTACAGGTGTGTTTTTGCATAGCGCAAACAAGACTGAGTGTGGCACTTTTCAGGAAAGGCTACTAAATAATTACTAATTACTACATTAACGTGTCTGTGAATGTTACTCTTATTTTACTCTCAACATGGTCATTAAATGCATCACTTACACAAACACTTAACTCAGTTGTTACCTATAGTCACCATGCTGGAGCTACTAGTGATCTGGACCATTATTTTAAAGTGAAAAACATATTTTCCACTTTAATATAATGGTCCAGATCACTAGTAGTCCTTGAAGAGTGACTAGGTACCACTTGAGTAATTAATGATACATTTTATGACTATATTCAGAGAAAAAATTATGACTGATTACGACTCAGACACACGAATATGTTCTTTATAATTTGTCAGTTCGTTAATAGTTCTTAATAAGGCTAATCTCATTAACTAATTATTGATTACCTAATAAGGAACTATCTCCTGTCAATTTTATATTACTTACTGATTAGTTAAGCTTGTTTCTATAGTTAATAGTAGCTGAAGTGTTAATGTAGTAGGCTACTACTCCTTAGTCCTGCGTTACGTAAGGGATAATCCACGGCTAGCCATGCATTAAAGAATTTTAATGCACGACGTAGAGGCGAAGAACCACCCGACGCGAAGCGGAGGGTGGTTGCCTCTACGAAGTGCATTAAAATTCTTTAATGCATGGCTAGCCGTGGATTATCCCGCTTATACCTTGGTTATTTGCCAAGTTAAAAATAAGTTAAAGCTGTAACTGATGTTTACAGTGTAATTTTTTAACAGACGTGTAAAAATGACGGTTATTTCTTAAGTTTAGGCTCGTCAGTTCTTGCACTCCGTCCGCTTTAAATAAAGTAGAGCCATCGGATTGCTTTTATTTGAATGAATTCACATTTATTTAAATTCATTATTAAAAGAGAGAGACAGAGAACTGAAGGAGAAGGAACAGAGAGAGAGAGAGAGAGAGAGATGCGTGCACGAGTTAACGTTACATGTGTGCGTCCATCTCTTCTTTAAAGTCTAGCAGCTACAGTCCCCTCGTTGCTTAAGCCTACCTAAACGTTTTCATATGCGTCTCTCACTCTGCTTGCAAGTGTATCTGTGTTACTATGGTTACCAATGTAGCGGATTAATTTCGAACTGTAATCAAACTGACTGGAACTACCTGTGCATTAAACGGTTTTACTGCACACCTTCCAGCCAATCAGAATCGAGTATTTAAACAGCCCATGGTATAATTATTAATGACGGACCATTATTCTGAAGTGTTACCGCTTGTGAGATAGTTGACACGTACATCAGTGTCCTTCAAAGTCCTTTAAAGTTGCCTTTGGCCTCTTGATAGCTTCTCTTATCAATATCCTCCTGGCTCAGTCATCCAGTTTGGACAAACGGCCTGATAGGCAATGTGTTGGTGGTGCCATACGCTTTCCACTTCCTAATGATGCTCTGAACAGTCCTCAGAGATAAAGCCTTCGAAGTGTTTTTGTAGCCTACTCCCAACTTGTGCCTTTCTTCAACTTTATCCCAGAGGCCTTTTGAAAACACTCTCCCAACCATGGTGAATTCCTTGCAGTTCAATCTTCAAGAAACAGCTGGTTTTATTCTGAAGTAATCAAAACCACTACAGTTGATGTCAGGTGGGGTCATTAGCCTGGCGTTTGATCTGGAAGTTGATTGGTTGCACCTGAGCAAGTTTATAATGGTATTAGGGTACGTCTACACGACAACAATATACTTAAAACGGAGTCTTTTTTCCTTTGAGTTTCCCGCGTACAGACGACACCATTGTCAAAACGATCCCGTTCAGACGGATCCGCGAAAACGACTAAAAACGGTGTTTTCTGCTGCCAGGCCACTAGATGGCGCTGAAACACTACAGACTGAACACGTTCGCATGTGTATGATGTCATCGTCTTCAGAGATTTGCGTTTTTGTTGTTTACACGGAGACCGTTTTCAGGCACCCAAAACGCCGTTTTTGTGTAAACGAACAGCCAAAACACGTAAAAGTTTTACGTTTTTACCGTTGAAAAGGGTTTTGTGTAAACTTACCATACTTTACCAAACTAGGTATTTCACTAATTAATTTGTAATAATCCTACAGAATGTTTTAAAATGCTATTTTTACTTTGATTATGAGGATTATAATGTGTAGCCTACAAACAACTCATAAAAGTTGTACATAATTTATTTTATTTTCCAGGGTGTAAAGTGACAAAAGGTGAAGATTTTCACAGGATATGATGACTTCCTATAGACACTGTACACTCGAGTGCGGAGTGATCCTAACTTTTATCTCCAGAGTGAAATCTCATACAGCCAGACAGGGATTCATTCCCATAAACGGCTGGCGAGATACGCCACAATTTAACAAGCAGATAACAAACATCAAAACATAAATTTTAAAAAGCTGTTAATGAAGTAGAGACATATTTGATCACCACAAAAGGGTGTAAAATAAAGACATTTTAAGAGAAAATAGCACGTCATTAAAGCCCTTGTTAGAGAGTGAGAGACAGAAAGAGCGAGGAGAGAGATTGTATATTCATGTGTGTGTGTGTGTGTGTGTGTGTCTGTGTGTGTGTGTGTGTGTGTGAGAGAGAAAAAGCCTTGGGAACTCAGCTATGCACAGCATAAACACAGGAAACCACACAGATGCCGACATCTGTAGGCTTTTAGATAAAGGATTTTAGTATGTTAACTCTTTAACCGCCATGTGCAGGAGAAAACACTTCCCAAGAAAAGTTTAAATTTAAAGTTTAAATTTTACTAAAAATAAAGAAATAGTAATGAATCTAAATATAAGTCAGTAATTGAATTTCTCAAAGATTAAAAGAAAGAAGTGAATGTGTGAGTGTTCCTGCACCAGACTCCTCTGATCTCTTAAAGGGATAGTTCATCCAAAAATGAAAATGATCTCATGATTTACTCTCCCTCAAGCCATCCTAGGTGTATATGACATTCTGCTTTCAGACGAACACAATCAGATTATATCAATAAATGTCCTAGCTCTTCTAAGCTTTATTATGGGAATGAATGGAGGACAAGATTTTGAAACCCAAAAAAGTGCATCCATCCATCATAAAAGTAATCCATACGACTCCAGGGGGTTAATAAAGGCCTTCTGAAGCGAAGCAATGCGTTTGTTTAAGAAAAATACCCCTATTTATAACTTTATAAACTATAATAACTAGCTTTGTGTTCGTCTGAAAGAAGAAAGTCCTATGGCTTGAGGGTGAGTAAATCATGGGATAATTTTATTTTTTGGGTGAACTATCCCTTTAACATTTAATTTGAACAATCCCTTTTTGTCTCAAATAGCAGAAAATACAAAAATAAATATAAGATATTTCAGTTTATATTTCTTCTTTCTCTCTGTTTTGGCCTTCTGTGTACACCGAGATGCCTTTATTGTCCTGCAAAAACTGAGCTTTTTGAAAACACTCTCCCAAATGGATCAAATTTAAAATGCAGTTTTCGCGTTGAAGTGTGGACTGTGAAAACGAGGTATTTGAAAACGATTAGACATTGTTTAGTCATGTGACGCATATTGAACCCATAATATCTGATGTTTATACCGAGTATTGCGCCTGTTAATGTGCTATTCACTTTCACACTGTTGCTAAAGATATGTTCCCTTTCAGTCGAATGGGGTTTCGCTTAGAAAGCAATCACCTTCGAGTTCTTACAAAACAAGACAATGGCATGGAATTCTCACGTGATCTTTTGGAAAAGCTTGAAAACGCAAGTGTGGACGAAGAGCGTTTTCAAATGAAAAGGCCGTTTTCAAATGTAATCCGTTTTAATGTAGACATAGCCTTAGGCTAATAGGAAAATGTTCAACATTAGAATAACATTATAGTGATCATGAAAAGGAAGTTGCGCTGGTCTCCTATTGTGCCGTCTATGCGAGTGAAAAGCTTCTGGAACAAGAGCTAATGTAGGGCGGGGCTTAATTTAATCCGTGGGGAATTGATTGGATGGTTAAATGGTTGTGGTTTGCTATTGGTGGACCTCATGTGATTGACAGGTTGCCCCGCCCTCGTCATCAAAGAAGAGATGTTGCAAGAGGGAGGGGAAGTTATTCTGATTCAAGATTATTATGAGACACATGACTTTAAAACAATAATGATGTGCACAGATAAATCATTTAGAATCCTGCGATATTTCGTTTTAGAAAAAAAAATGCATTGTCTATTTTGATTTCATTGTGCATGGGGTAATTTGCAGTAAATTGAATATGAGTTGTTGGACCCAAATAGTGGCGTGTAATTGATTCGGCTCATGTCATCAAAATCTCACTCCAGCTTAAAGTTAGCAGCCCTGTCACTGTCTGCACAGTCTCTCAGCTTCAGACGTCACGCCCACACTCCGCTCACTGAACGTGTTGAAAGTCTGGCTGCGCGAGAATACTGTCTATATTTCAAATGCACAAAGTGCATCTTCTTTAATAAGAGATGCACACATTGTAATGACAGCAGCTGTGGTTGTTTAAACACCCTTCACGTGTATCCTAGGCTACAGAAATATTTACATCCAAGAAATGATCGTGTCGGTGTTAGTTTGGTGTAACATACTGTGTTTGTTAGTTGTTGTTTTTTTTCAATCCCACGCAAATTATTAAAATTCGCACTCTCTCTCTCTTTCTCTCTCTCCCTCTGTCAGTGTGCGTCATCTGGAATGGCGTCACGTGGGAGTACAAAAGCCAACGCTCGCGCTCTTCCCCTTACAAACGATTCGCTCCTCGAGACTGCGCCTCTGATGAGATACTTCACGAAGAACACTAGCGTTTATTATTTACTAAAATAATGCAACCAAATATGAGTGACTTTTATCGACACGAACTCGTCTGTTTGATAGGAGTATTCAAACATCTGAGTGAAATCACGGATATCACGCTCGCCTTTGAACTGTTTATTGTGGATTTATAGACGAGGAAAGACGTTCGACTGGGGAGCTGAAAGAAAAAAGGAAGGAGAGAAAGAAAGACGAACTTATTTCGTTTTTAGATATTCTCATTCAGACCGCATTTTTTTGCTTAAGAACCGTGAAGTTTGTCTCGAGCGCGTATCCAGCTGCTGGCGCGCGCTGGGCTGAGATGGAGAGGACGCGCGCGCTCAGATGGAAGTTTTCTCTCCAAACATCCAAACAGAGAGAATCCGATGGACTGAATAATGAAACTACAAAAAAACAGCTTTTAAAGCAAAGTATTAGTTAAATTATCCTCTTCGGTGGAGTGGAAATATGATGGTGATGATCGTGAGATCTACTTATGCGTAATGGACACATAACATCAGGAGGAGGATCTCAGCATACAGGTGTGTATTATTGGTCAGTAAACATAAGTGTCGGGGTTTATTACTGAATAGTAAATCAGTACAAATATATGGATCTGGTGGTCGTTTTTGGGGTCGTTTTTTATGGATGTTTTATGATAATGTTCGTCATTACGCTTAGACTTCAAATGTATTTCTTCACGTCTCACAAGTATTTTCTGTATTAACATTTGAGTGGTTCTGTTTATGTGCATGATGCGCTAAAGGAAATGTTCAGCAGGTTTGTTAAAGGTTAGTATCTATCCATCAGACAGATGAGCAGATGAACACAAGACCAGTATTGGAGAGCATATGATCATTGGGCTGGAGAGGACTTTATTACTTCTGCCACCCACACACACACACACTCTCTCTCTCTCTCTCTCTCTCTCTCTCTCACACACACACACACACACACACACACACACACACACACACACACACAAAACACACTCTCTCTCTCTCTCTCACACACACACTCACTCACACACACACACATACACACACAAACACACACACACACACACACACACTCAAAACACACTCTCACACACTCTTCTCTCTCTCTCTCTCTCTCTCTCTCACACACACACACACACACACACACACACACACTTTCTCTCTCACACACACCCACTTATCTGTTTATGAACAACAGATGATCGTGGGTAGTCATATATTCATACATAAATCTAGGCACCATCAAGAAAATCTCTCAATATATTATTGATTCTACCTCACAACAAAATTCTAAAAGAAAAATATACACTTACAGTATAATTATGCATTACACATATACAGCGCCGCCAATTAAGCAAAACAAAACGAATGAGCCGCCGCTGTAATGGGGCGTTAAAAAAAAAAGAAAAAATAATAATAATAAAAATGATGTATGAGTATGAGATGTATCGGCCCAAAAAGCACGTCGGCCCACCGGGAAAATGCCCGGTTATGCCCGATGGCCAGTCCAGCCCTGGTTCCTTTCACCCTTTACAGTGAGACTGTTGGATAACACTGGGAAAGCTTGCCTATTCCAGTTTTGGAAAGGGATGCTGCGAAGGCCACATCCTTCTGCTGTCCTCCATAGCAGACAAAGAGCTGTTGCAAAGCCCTGAAACTTTGTGTGTGGTCCACGTACAACACAGGGCGCGAACGGGACACAGGTAACGAACGGGGCAGCGCTTGCTAGTTCACCACCTGGTCCCTGAAAGGATTGGTGAGAACTTTGGGCACGTATCCAGGTCTCGGGGTGACGTGAGAGTTAGCCGGCCTGAACTCCAGGCAATTAATAGAAGTGAGTGCAGCCAGGAGTGCTATCTTAAGGGAAAGGATTTTAATCTCCACTGACTGCAGAGGCTCAATGGGTGCTCTCTGTAAGTGCATCAGGACCACGGAGAGGTCCCAAGAGGGAATGAGGGATGGCAGAGGGGGATTCAACCTCCTGGCGCTTCTCAGGAACCTGACTACCAAGTCGTGTTTCCCTACAGACTTGCCTCGTAGAGGGAGCTCTTGCTGAAGTGATAGTGTCTACTACTGCTCGGGGTAGGTCCTCCGCATGCCATCCAGAGACTCCACTTGGAGGTTCTAGAGATCTGGACGCGGGTGGCAGATGCTGCCCCGTCCCTGAGAAAGCAGGTCCTTCCTCGGTGGATTACGCCAGGGAGGGGCTGTCGAGAGGAGCATGAGTTCTGGGAACCAGGTCCGTGTAAGCCAGTAAGACGCAACCATCAAGACCTGCTCCTTGTCCTCCTTGACACCTTGCACAGGGTCTATGCGAGTAGGCTCAGGGGGGAAACACATATTTGCGTAGGCGCGGGGGTCAGCTGTGTGCCAGTGCATCTGTGCTGGGGGTCGCCCCTGAGTGAGTCCAAAGTGGTCCCATATCAGCTGGACTGTCCGGTGGTGGAGTCGCCACTCTTCCCTGGCTCGTTGGCTGCACGATTGAGGTCGCCTGGGATGTGAAATGCATAAAGCAACCTGAGTCACTTCTGACTCCAAGGCGCAAGAGTCAACCCACTGTCAACCCACACTTCTTGTAACCCAGAGATTGAGGAATTTGCTCATTTGCTGAGATTTTGGGTACCACTGGCTGTGGTGGAACAGAAACAGACTGAAACAAAAGATTCTCCGCCCGGCCCTCCACCGGGTGATTTTGATTTGATTTATTTAATTATATCGAAAATGCCTTACACATTAAACAAAAAGGCATCAAATACAATCGAGGATAAAAACACAATAAAGTCCAGGACTTATTTCCATTGTGGTCCTCAACACAGAACATCAGGACAAGACACTTACAGATTGTGTGATAATCAATGACATAACATAAAAACATTTTTCTTAAATAAATACAAATAAAAACGGTAACTGGCCCCTGGTTCTGTTCCGCTACCGTCTCTAGTAACCAGTCCTTGATTCTCTTTTTAAAAGAGTTCATGCTGGAAATGACTTTAATTTGCCGGTCTAACTTGTTCCACTAAACTGCCCCTATATAGGCAAAGGTTTCTTTCCCTAACACTGTCTTAAATGTATAAGGACAGAGGTCTGATATGCTGCCACAAGTGTAAATATTATTATATATATATATATATATTATATCTAGGCTAGAGAAATGTCTGTTTCAGGGTTCAGTGCACAGTCTCTTTGGTCTAAATGTCTACGCTTTCCTTATTTAAAACAGTTTTTAGCATGAAACAGTTTTTAGCATGAAAATTTTAGCATGTCTAAGCATACCGATCTCGCACTGTGGCGAGATCGGTATGCTTAGGCATGGCCCTGAGATGGCCCTTTACGAAACTACTCAAATGTCACATTACTACAACAAGTCCAAACCAAGAACTCACTGGCAATTAGTATGCTGAATGCGATTTTCGTTTTCAGTGCAATCATTTTGTACAGCTCTGTCTTATTTTCATCACTTTCTTGTGGTATAGCTTGACAAGAAGCCTGCTTTTATAGCATTTCGTGGAAAACTGCTTCTCATTACAAAACTGGTGAAATGCTATAGCCTTATATTCACGAAAATGTTATACATTTTAAAATAAACTGAATTTGGTGCACTTTAAAAGCGATCCAAAATCAGAGCGCATGCAAAGTGTTTACTGAGTCACTCAAAACACGTTATTGTGAGGTTTATTGTCACTTTACAACACACAGCACAGCTTCATTGGGTGAAAACCGTTTCATGCTGGGTTTGAATGTGATAGACCAATGTAAATGCTAAATTAAACTGGTTTGATTAGGGTTTGATTAAACTCTGCAGGACGGTAGATCACCAGGAGACCTATGTTTCAAAATATTGATTTCTGACCATGATTAAGATGCATTTTGACAAATGCACAACTATGACAGATTCACAATATTTCACCTGACCAGCAGAGGAATTTATGGAGTTCATTCATCTTTATACTCTTTTAAACTGTAAAGTGTCATATTTTTCTTTCATATTTGCATGCTGGAAAAACACATGCTGCTCCTGTGGCGCTGGCGCTGAAACATGCATTAAAAGCAACAGAGAGTAATGCCACCTTGCAGGAATGTGGAATTAAAATGTGAACTTTGACACTCAAATGTAGAAGATGGAAGGATGATTTTCCCGTTTTTTGTTAGATGTTGATACATTTAAATTATTATTTAAAATCTTTGGGAATTTGGTTTAATTTTCTTGTCAACTAAATTAGTAAAAAATAAAAATAGTTAAAAATTAACATTAATTAGATGTTTTATATTACAGTATGCATTTTTGAAGCTGTGCTGTGTGTTGTAAAGGGAAGACGTGGCTCATAATAAAGTGTTTTGAGTGACACTTTAAACTTTGCAGGTGCTTTAAAAATGCACCAAATTTTATTTTAAAATGAATAATTTTAAAAGACTAACCCTTTTGTTAACAGCTAGATTTGTGGTTTTCAATAGACAGTACAAGACTGGATTATATCTTTTCGATGCACCCTCTTGTGGAGGGTTGATTTACAAACCGGGTGTTCGCTGACCTACTGCAATAGCCAGGATTTCGATGGGGGGAGTGGACGGGATGAGGAGGAGGGAGGGTCGAGCTAGCCTCCGTTTTGTTTGACAATACTTTGAACGTCAACAAGAAGTGACGTCACCCAACATCACTTAGAGCACCTTTAAAGAGATATGGATGAGATTAGGAGGAGAAACGGGTCGACAGACTCGACATTAGAAACAGTGACGAGTAAAGGAGATTACACTGGTGCCATGCACCAACATAACTTGCACATTTTTCAAACTACACATCCTCAGCATGATTATGACCACTGTTTTGTTTTACTAACACTTTCATATTAAATCTAAAAGGGGGTCTATTAGACCGTGGCTCAACGGCTCTGGTCGAACTGTGATATAAACTAAACGCTATTGGCTACTTTTAAAAAGGGGTGGAGCTGTTTGATACTGTTTGACTCCAAAATATTGGTCTTACCCCATACTTATTGGAGGTTACTGTGGAGAAGAGGATAAGGTTGAAACTAAAAATTGTCTTGCTTTTTGAAGGCCATCCACTACACAATTTTTTTTAAAGGACTCAGAAGCTCTTTCAGTGAGCGATTGGTAATGCCTCGATGCCTAATGTCAGATATTTCAACAAACACTGTTAATTGTTAAACATTATTTTTACAGTTTTTGTATTCTGCACTTTTGAATTGCGAAACTGAATCTTTTACTAATCAAGTCTCACTGGTTCTTAATCAGGTTTTAATTGTCTCTTAATGCAGAATTATTTATCTGTCTGTTAGTTGTGTGTTGTGTTTGTTGGCTGTATGGTCTAAGTTGGTGGCAAACCAGTTTCCCTATCGGGACAGTTTTTCTAATCTAATTCTAATCTAATCTAATAGGCCCCGCCCTGTCTTTAATCAAAACACATGTTGTGAGCACTCATTGTTATACAAGGTGAAATGAGAAAAGTGGAATAATAAGATATGACCAGACTCCATGTATTTATTTCCGGTGTATTACATGAAGTTATACTTGTATGAGATATATATTTTTTATATAAGATAAAATAAAGGTACTGCATGAAATCCATCGTAATTCAGTAAATCTGAAGCGTGTGTGTGTGTGTGTGTGTGTGTGTGTGTGTGTGTGTGTGTAAATCTGTGGAGAGCAGGATTTCAGCAAAAACTGTTGCTTGGGTGTAACATCTCCTACCAAAATCGAGTTTCAGATCAACTAGTGGGATGTTGCCTGTTGTTAGCACTTCGTGAAATGCTCCTAAACTAGCTTTCTTGTATCACAGTTCCCTTCTAGCTTTACTGAAAACCAATGGCTAAAATAAAATATCGATAAAGAGATAACAAGTGATTGTGAATGTCTTTTGGATCACATGTTTGATGATTAGATGTTTGAAGCTGCTGATAAACTCACAGGCGATTAGAAACGGCTCATTGAGAGTTAAGCATTCTTTAGAGGAAAGTACCCGTTTCCAGACTGTAGCCGACAACAGAAGACTGTTGGCTATATGATCACATAATGTGTGCTTTTGTTCTAATATTTGCTTATATAATCTCCACCTCTTCTATCCCCAAGCTTCCAACTCTGTTAACATTTTATTTTCACAGCTTTGTTGCCTTTTAGCAGAATAACTTTGTGTGTGTATTGCACCACTCGCCTTGTGTCGTACACAATCATTGACTTCACAAGCGTCATGCTCTTGAATTATAACTATAACACCATACTAGGACCAGCTGATTACATGGCCTTGGGCACCAGCTGTTTAGTGCTGATTAAAATGAATTTGCATATAATTAGATGTGAAGATAATAAAGATTAAAATACAGTGAAAATGTAATGCGAACAATGGAGATGAAAATCCCAATGGAAGTAGTCAAATACAACGTTTTATCTTTGTCTTGTCTCCTCCCTAATGATTTTATAGTGGACTGACCATTTGATTTTTGTGTAAATTCATCAAGTCATAAATTTATTAGAAGAGGTTGGAAGACATCCCTCTGTTCTCAACCTTCCACCCTTTTCTCTCTCTGCCCCCCGCCACAGATATTTGATGAGTTAGAGTCAACATCAGAAGAGAAAAACACCACCAATATCTCTTCCTAAACTCAGAGTGAGTGGGTGTGCTCAGAGGGATCACCTTCAACCGAGGGGATCTTATTTGTTCTGTGTGTTTTGACATTAAGCCATCACTTTAGTCATCAATTGCTCTGACTGACTGAAAGATGAACACTAGACAAAAGCTTACCTCTTATGCCTGTTAACTCTTTTTTATTTGATGGAATATGAAAGATAGAGACATGCAGACAAAAAAGAATGTAATTATTTTTCAGCAATACAAATATAAATATGTAACAGCATAGCCTGAATATTTTTTTACTATCTACAGGCACAGGTGGCTATTGGCACTGCATGAAATAAGATCCCTTTGTGCTACAGATGTTAATGCTGTATTAAAGAAAGATACTTGTAGATACAAAACTTTGAAACCAACCAGAGGTAAATCAGATATATGACAATGTTCTTACAGGGAAGGCCAAAACATTTCTAATGTCTGCTGGTTTTTGTTAATGCCCATCCACAACAAGAAAGATAACTATAACTATACCCATAAATAACCCATAGATAGCCGTAGATAACCCATAGATAGCCGTAGATAACCCATAGATAGCCGTAGATAACCCATAAAAGATTTACGTTATTTAAAAAATCCACCTCGTTATATACATATTTTGCACATCGTGGGCACCATTTTAGGTGCGCAGTGCATTCTGTGTCGTTGACATCAAATGGTTGCACTCTGTGAGCTACTGGCGCTACCTGTTGCTATTTTTACCGCAACACAACTCGGAATATAAAATAGTGATACGATGCCACATTGTACGGCTATTGGTTGTAATTTTAATCTTAGTCTGTAGTCTCCCTAAATCCAGTAGCCAAGCCTCCACCCTGGCTCCTTCCACCTTAATCTCCACCCTGGCTCCTCCCACCTTAATCTCCACCCTGGCTCCTCCCACCTTAATCTCCACCCTGGCTCCTCCCACCTTAATCTCCACCCTGGCTCCTTATCTTTGCCCTGGCTCCTCCCACCTTAATCTCCACCATGGCTCCTCCCACCTTAATCTCCACCCTGGCTCCTCCCACCTTAATCTCAACCATGGCTCCTCCCACCTTAATCTCCGGCCTGGCTCCTCCCACCTTAATCTCAACCATGGTGGCTCCTCCCACCTTAATCTCCACCCTGGCTCCTCCCACCTTAATCTCCACCCTGGCTCCTCCCACCTTAATCTCAACCATGGCTCCTTCCACCTTAATCTCCACCCTGGCTCCTCCCACCTTAATCTCAACCCTGGCTCCTCCCACCTTAATCTCAACCATGGCTCCTCCCACCTTAATCTCAACCATGGCTCCTCCCACCTTAATCTCTGCCTTGACCCCTCTTGCCCTCTGTTCCTGCCCTTCATCCCCCACCTACGCCCCTCCCCGTCCTCCTCTGTTGGGCTTTGTGTTATTATTGAGACATGAGGATGCACCTTCTTGATGGATTGAGGAAGATTGAGGAGTTCAATCTTGATGGGGGGGGGGGGTATGTCAGGGTTATGTTCAGTTTTCCTGTGTTTTGTATGTTTCCTTTGTTCTAGTTTTCCGGCCAGTGTTAATTACAGTGTTTGTTGCCTTGCTTACTAATTCAGTTACACCTGAGGTTCATTTCATTGATTGTTTTTGTTGTGTGTCTAAACCCTGTATTCAGTTCTCGTTGTATTATACCCCGGTTGCTCTGTTCTTGTGCCCTGAGGTTTAGGTTTTTTAGTTCTTTGTTAAATAAAAACTTTATACTGCTGCACTTAGATCCTTTCCTCACCTTATATTTCAACTGGACTGTGACAGTTGAAGCACCTGTGTACATATTGTTAGGTGTTATTTATTGTGATTTAATTTAAGCATTTATGTTTTAATATTCATTTCAATGCATTTATAAATACTGTGATTTAAAGTGTCTCAATGACTATGAAATAAAATGTTTAATAAAAGACAATACAGAGCCCCGCTTGAGTAACCACTAACACTTGTCTCTCTCTCATTTATTGTTAAGTTAAGTGTTTCACTTCTTACAGTCCTCCCGACTGCCCAGGACCTGTAACATTTTTTGTTTTTGTTTTAAATTATTTTATTTATGTTACAAAAACTATACTTATACCCTGCAGAGAGGAGAGCAATGAGCCTCAGGGATGTGTATAAAACACTTTCACCATTCAAATGACAGTTACATTCACAATGGGAAACTTTAATTCACCATCTTTCTTAGCAATTATTAGGTCTCTCTTTGACCTAATAATTTAGCCTACAGTAACTTGTGAAATTACACATTGTTTTTGGTTTCATGCTAAACATCCTAGTTCACAGTTCATATAGGGATACTAAACATTTCAGTTTACTTGCTCTTTCCTCGCACTAAGATTGAGATTAGCCATGCTAGTAAATTGATACACAATATCTCTTAGATTTGACAAAATAATTTTTTGTTTAGTTTTTTTTTTTTGGTCAGCAGACTTGGTCACCCCTTGGCTGTCAAAATCACATTGCCAGACTTGTAAATATGCAGTCATTCTTGACTAATGCTTCAGTGTTTTATTTATAGAATCAAACTTTCAGAGAATGATTTTATCATTGATTTCAAACATTTGCATTTACAATGGTGGAGGGATCAAGACATGGAGAGATCTTCTTAAACAAAGCTCCATTATGCTATGATTTGTGTTACATTGTAATATTGATTCATTGTTCTATTTTTCTTGTGTATACATAATTATGCAGCTATCATGACTTTGTTTTGCTTGCTCTGTGTATAAAGCAAGACAAGGGTAGCATTTAAAAAACAATTGAAAAGATTCACAATAGCCCCAACAGTGCTTAAACCAGCATTCAGCAAACAAATTCCCTAACACCTAGAGATGGACTGAGATATCAAAGATAAGACGTCTGAATCAAGTGGGAAGCCTCGAGCTTACTTAAACTCTTGTTTATTTCTTTATTTGCAGGCTTGCATTGTCACAGCAATGATTGCCACGGGTGGGGTGATCACGGGGCTCGCAGCATTGAAAAGACAAGACTCCACCCGCTCTCAGTATCATCTGCCAATCCAGAGCCCAGGCCCTGCTCCTGAGAAGAAATGCACCAAGCGTAAACCTAGAGCTGATGTGGTGGTAGTGAGAGGGAAGATCAGACTGTATTCGGCCTCAGGATTCTTCCTGGTTTTGGGAGTGCTGATCCTCATGGCAGGCATTGCAATGGCTGTTCTTGGATACTGGCCTCATAAGGACCCCCAGAAGGCACCAGAAAGCAAGTTGTCCACGAACGATACGCAGGTTGGCCAAGAGCAGGTGGGCTCCATTGCGCAATTCTTGGAGAAGCACCTGCATTCCGAGAAGATGAAGATGTTGGGTCCTTTCACTATGGGAATTGGGATTTTTATCTTCATCTGTGCTAATGCTATCTTACATGAGAACAGGGATCGTGAGACAAAGATCATCCACATGAAGGACATGTACTCGACCGTCATAGACATTCACAGCCTGCGGATTAAGGAGCAGAAGTGGACGAATGGGGCCTACATGGGTCCCTACACAGACACAGAGATCCGTTCCTTCGGTCTGGATGGCCAGTTTGCCTCACGGCTCGCAGCAAACACTCTAATGTCCTTCTCCGGTCTGGATGGTGACGTCCGGTTCTCCCACAGGACCAGCTCGGCTGAGGACGACGAGGGTCTAATGAGTGAGGCCCGAGGTGGCTTTGGCCTGTTGTCGCCTACTTACAAGGACCGTTCTGAATGTATTTTTGGGTTCCATGATGAGGGTGGTCGTCGGTGGGAGGACAAGCGTGGCGCGCTCAAGAAATGCCAAACACGCTCCATCGTTTCCTCTTCCATCAGCGCCTTCACACTGCCCGTCATCAAACTCAACAACTGTGTCATTGATGAGCCTGACATCGATAGCATCACGGAGGACTTCGAGCAGAACAGGGTCCACTCCAGACCTCCGTCATTGGAGTCGTTAACAGTACCTGTTCCCTATGTCGCCAAAGCTTTCAAGCCTCCGGGCGCCCTGCTGCTCCGGAGCAACTCAGCCACCGAATCCCCTACCTCCACATCTTCCCATTCCTCACTGTCTCCTGGGTCCACCAGCGGTAGGTTCCTGTCACCTGGAGCTGCGCGTAAAGACTTCGGCTCCAATAGCTCCCTCCACGTTTTGTCAGCCCATTCCAAATCTCTGGATTTAGAGAGAGCGCCCACAATGCTGACTGTCCAGCCCGAACAGAGGAAACACCCTAGTTGGCCCAGATTGGACCGCAGTAATAGTAAAGGATACACTAAACTGGAGGACAAAGAGGACCCTATGGACAGGCTTTTAGTGCCCCCAGTGGCCGTGAAGAAGGACTACACTAAAAAGGAGAAGCTTCTTATGATCTCCAGGTCTCACAATAACTTGAGCTTTGAGCATGATGAATTTATGAGCAACTGTCTGAAGAGAGGCACCTCAGAGACCAGATTTTAAAACTGAGCTAGCGTCAAATGTCAGTCCATGGGCTTTTGGTCTCCACAGTCCAGCTGCAATATAGAAAACAGTTATTGAAAATTATTTTTTAAATCTACAGATAAAAATCACGAGGCCCTTGAACAGAAAGCGTAAGCAGTTGTGCTGCTTTTTTTGTTTTGTTCTTCACTGGATTTTCAAAATGATATTTCACCCAGAATTTGAGATACAAAAAGTGAGCCGTAATGCTAAATAAAAGTATGGGTAGAGCTAATAATGCAGTAAACAACAGTTTAGTGCAACTTGTTCAAATATGTTTGTATTGTTTTTGTTATCAATCAGACGGGATCTATTGTCTGTTTGAGTACTACAGTATGTGTGTTGTACCAGCACTGCTAGTTATTTTACTTTAAATAATTTATTGTTTAAAACACACACACTGATATTTTTGAAGAGAACTCATCAATGTATAATTTACCTGTTTCTCAGAATAAACACAACCTTTCCAGATAACGTCCTGTTTTGACTACTTTTATTTTAATGGTTTTGGTCCTTTTTGGAGCATCACTATGAACTGTGCCTGTATAAAACAGCTGTATGAAGATTTTGCTGACTTTCTTTTGCGATCTACTGGAAAATAAATGGCATGTAGGCATTACATTTCCGACACACGCTTTAGGTGTTTGGCCAATCACAGCACACTGGGTCAGCTGGCCAATCAGAGCACTCTGAGCTTTTCGGAAGGAATGGCTTTGTAGAAATCAGGGCCCGGTTCCCCGATAACGCTCACTCTTAGCGCGCTAAGAAGACTCGAAAGATATATCTTACCAAAGTTGTTTATGTTCCTAAGTGTGTTCCCCGAAGTGTCCCTTAGGAAGCTTCTTAACACGCTGCCTCTTACGTTCGGCGTTACAAAGGCGCTGTCCCAAGTGAAGGTGCTGAATTAGTTGGCATCGATTGCTCAGGAATCGATTTTCCACTTCACGCGAAGGTGCATTACGGCGTGAAGAAAGACAACACGTTCTATGCAAATGAAACATTCCTCAAATTATTCCAGTAACATTTATTTTAACATAGTTTAAGTTATCAGTAAAATATAGACTATTAATTAAATGATCAAATTGTCAGTAATACACTCACCTAAAGGATTATTAGGAACACCATACTAATATTGTGTTTGACCCCCTTTTGCCTTCAGAACTGCCTTAATTCTACGTGGCATTGATTCAACAAGGTGCTGAAAGCATTCTTTAGAAATGTTGGCCCATATTGATAGGATAGCATCTTGCAGTGGATGGAGATTTGTGGGATGCACATCCAGTGCACGAAGCTCCCGTTCCACCACATCCCAAAGATGCTCTATTGGGTTGAGATCTGGTGACTGTGGGGGCCATTTTAGTACAGTGAACTCATTGTCATGTTCAAGAAACCAATTTGAAATGATTCGAGCTTTGTGACATGGTGCATTATCCTGCTGGAAGTAGCCATTAGAGGATGGGTACATGGTGGTCATAAAGGGATGGACATGGTCAGAAACAATGCTCAGGTAGGCCGTGGCATTTAAACGATGCCCAATTGGCACTAAGGGGCCTAAAGTGTGCCAAGAAAACATCCCCCACACCATTACACCACCACCACCAGCCTGCACAGTGGTAACAAGGCATGATGGATCCATGTTCTCATTCTGTTTACGCCAAATTCTGACTCTACCATCTGAATGTCTCAACAGAAATCGAGACTCATCAGACCAGGCAACATTTTTCCAGTCTTCAACTGTCCAATTTTGGTGAGCTTGTGCAAATTGTAGCCTCTTTTTCCTATTTGTAGTGGAGATGAGTGGTACCCGGTGGGGTCTTCGGCTGTTGTAGCCCATCCGCCTCAAGGTTGTGCGTGTTGTGGCTTCACAAATGCTTTGCTGCATACCTCGGTTGTAACGAGTGGTTATTTCAGTCAAAGTTGCTCTTCTATCAGCTTGAATCAGTCGGCCCATTCTCCTCTGACCTCTAGCATCAACAAGGCATTTTCGCCCACAGGACTGCCGCATACTGGATGTTTTTCCCTTTTCACACCATTCTTTGTAAACCCTAGAAATGGTTGTGCGTGAAAATCCCAGTAGCTGAGCAGATTGTGAAATACTCAGACCGGCCCGTCTGGCACCAACAACCATGCCACGCTCAAAATTGCTTAAATCACCTTTCTTTCCCATTCTGACATTCAGTTTGGAGTTCAGGAGATTGTCTTGACCAGGACCACACCCCTAAATGCATTGAAGCAACTGCCATGTGATTGGTTGATTAGATAATTGCATTAATGAGAAATTGAACAAGTGTTCCTAATAATCCTTTAGGTGAGTGTATGTTCACACGATATGTTGTGACGGGTAGACGAACCGGGTATCCCTCGCTAATCATCCACCCTCCTTATCCCGTTGTGCCACTTGTGCCGCTTCTTGACATGGGTTTAACGACTTCTAAAAATTATGTAATACACTTTTATATTAATGGTAAGGTACTTTACAATCAGAATTGATTGGCAAGCAGCTGGAGTTACTTCTGTTTAATGCGGTATTGATTGCCATTGGTTAATGTTTTCAATAAAAAGCATCCTATCTACAATGAACAGAGAGAGAGAGTTAGATACAGAATATGGTGGGGACCACCAGGTCCAGCAGCTCCATAATGAGTTGTCTTGGGAGGCGAAATTTTTTTAATATAGCCACGTCAGGCAAAATGTCAAAAGGGCTTAAGTTTTGCCGAATAAAAAAATTGACATGGACTAAATGACTTGGATCGCTGCCATAGTTGGTCGCTTACTGGACACCACCATGCTTACTCATTTATAGATCTTAGCCATTTAGAGCCAAATTGTTTGCCAGATTTTAATTATCAAAAGTGATTGCCAATTTAAACGCTTTAATGACATTACGAAATGGCCTAGGCTAATTACCACCATATTAGTTCTGATACCAAATAAAGTCAACTTCATAAATAGGCCTGTATCCATTGCGAACATATTTTATTATGTTCGCAATCGGGAATCATGCCATAATGTTAAGAGAGAGGTTAAGGAATAGGTTAAGAACTACTTAGCGATAAGAACGTTTTGGGGAACCGGGCCCAGAGCATTTCAGACAGACTGAGAATAGAGGAGCTACAATAAAGTACAGTATGTGAAAAATAATGTGTTTTTTGAACTTCAAAGCATGATAAACGATTTTATTACACCCTATTAACAAACATTTTTAAATAATCAAAAACTTTTAAAACAGCATCATTTAACTAATTTTTTCACCCCACAATTTATCAGCATGTATGTTTCTTGGGAATTCAGTCTATGGCACTGCTATTGCTAGCGCCATGCAAGGAAATATAATTTATATTTTTACTTGTTGTGTTATGAAAGAAAATGAGCAAACTAAATTCTGAATATAGTATTTGATTAAATTGTATGTTACTAAAAACTCACATGTGGTTTAAACCTGTACCTTTTTATTTTTTAAGCAGTCCAACATTCAGTGTTGGTCATCCCGTACATCACTGCACATTTTTCTCCAAGACCTTGCTGTGAAAGGACCAGACAGCAACCCCCAAAATGCTTTGAATATTTGAGAAAAAACAAACAAAAACTTCCTTATTTTATTAGTCCTAAATTCCTTGCATGCTCATGTTTGCTGAGAGTAACAGGCCCGCTGTCAATGTGAAAGTGGCTGTGAGAAGAGCGAGCAGCTCTTGTGTGGTCATCTGGGGCAGATCTAGGAGGATCACTGAAAGTACTGCCAAATTCTGCTTCCAGTCAGATAAGATCCATCTGGAGTAATATGACCAGTCAGGGTGTGACTGACAATCCACTCCGTCCTGTTTCCATGGAAATCAAAGGATACTCCACATTACAGCTCATGTTTGGTAATAGGATACAGCCACACATATCCACATTTTGTTATTGCTTGTTGTTAGTGCATCAGAACATTACACACTTACTGTGGTGTTACAAGTTCACATTCAATGTTCTGCATGAATATTCAACAAACTCTTTGGAAACAGCTGTGATAACAACAAGGTTATTTTCAAGGATTCTACACTCTAACACCAACAGTACTGATATAGAGAAGTGTTGCCTAATCATGGTCCCGGAGCGACCCAGACAGTACACGTGTATTACGTGTCCCTTATTGGACACACCGAATTCAGACATCTAATAATGAGCAGGATTAGGGTTTTCCAGGACCAGCATTGGGAAACTCTGCACTAGAGCTCAGCTAATGCCCGCCATGCTGAATTACTGAATACATACGTTATATTCAAAGTACGAATATTACAAACACTTTGATTTTAACGCTTATTTCGAGTCTTTATTTTTATTGCGCCGTGTCAAATTTCGGCTAATTTGATATTGTATATCATGTATCATCAAACCATTAACAGCCAAATGTGACAGCAATTAAAATTAATAATGAGCTAATGAAAAAATGAATTCATTAGAATGTCATCCTTTGACGTTTTCTCTTTTAACTACTATAATTAGAGTTGTCTCTTGGAGAGAAGAACCTTTATTTGCCTGCGTGTCTCATTAAGGTCCTGTCTTACGGACACCTGCTGTGACTGGGGTTACAGAATCTCACCATAGCAACACAAGAACCCCTGCCAGTTAGCAAAGTGACGTCAAAGGCCCCTCACAATGGAAACACTGGACAACTTGGACATCTGGACAGACTCAGGGTTCATCACAGAGGAAACATTCTCATTTCATATCATTAATTCCTTGTAGCAATCCAGCATTTGTAATTCTATCTATAAACATTTGGTTGAGATATCTATACATATTGTACAAATATTTAGTCTGAATCTATTTGTGATGACTCTCAAAAAAAAAAAAAAATTTTCTCTAAAAAGTCTAAGCTATGAAAATGGACATAATATATTTCCTGAAAATGGTAAAAAGCTCTGATGTCAAAGCATTTAAAATAATGTTTTTTTGTGACATGGCACACTCTGTAACCTCACTAATTTAGTGGACTGACACAAACACACACACAAAAAAACAGTATTTCATGACAAAAATCAGTTACTTTAATGCATTTTCACACAGAAAGACATTCCAAGTTAGCACTTCACGCTAACACAACATGTCTGAGATCATACTTTTGTCCTGAATCATAATTAATATTTCAAATGCTGAAAATCCCCAAAACAGGAACAAGATCCAGGACAGGTCCAAATCCACTGAGAGTATAAATCCCTATCACGCCACCGTTTCAATATTTTATCACAGTGTAAATATTTCAAGCTGAAAGCACTCTTGTCTGAGGAAGTTTCTTATAAATTCTGAGCATATTATGCATGTACACGCACAAACATACTGTTACGTCCCCTTTGTGTTTAGGGGCAGTAGGGACGTAGCATTTAAAAAATGTACCAAGTTTCCAACGAGAACAAAAGAGCAAGAATGTAAGAGATTTGGTAAACTAATAAACAAACAAATAAAAAACAAAACTCTTCCCGGACTTCCTTACTAACCCAACACGGGAGAAAAAATGTTTAGCAGAGAAAATGGCACCCACCCAGAATGAGGCTACAACACATCAGCTTTGTTGACAGGACAGCAGGACAGCAGGACAGTGGCCCATCCCAGCGTTCAGAAGATGGCTGCTCTCCTGCCCTCCTATCCTACTAATTTAGCAGTCTCTTACAACATACAGAATTTAGTGCTTACCACAGCTATGCAGACGACACACAGCTCTACTTAGCCCTATCGCCTAACGATTACAGCCCCATTGACTCCCTGTGCCAATGCATTGATGAAGTCAAAAGTTGGATGTGTCAAAACTTTCTTCAGTTAAACATAGACAAAACTGAAGTCATTGCATTTGGAAACAAAGATGAAGTTCTCAAGGTGAATGCATACCTTCACTCTAGGTGTCAAACAACTAAAAATCAAGTTAGGAATCTTGGTGTGACACTAGAGTCAGACCTTAGTTTCAGTAGTCATGTCAAAGCAATAACTAAATCAGCATACTATCATCTGAAAAATATTGCAAGAATTAGATGCTTTGTTTCCAGACAAGACTTAGAGAAACTTGTGCATGCTTTCATCACCAGCAGGGTGGATTATTGTAATGGACTCCTCACTGGCCTTCCCAAAAAGACCATAAGACAGTTGCAGCTCATACAGAACGCTGCCGCCAGGATTCTGAGCAGAACCAGAAAATATGAACATATCACACCAGTCCTCAGGTCTTTACACTGGCTCCCAGTTAAATTTAGGATTGATTTTAAAGTATTATTACTGGTATATAAATCATTCAATGGCCTAGGACCTCAATACATTGCAGATATGCTCACTGAATATAAACCCAACAGATCACTCAGATCACTAGGATCATATCAGCTAGAAATACCAAGGGTTCACTCTAAGCATGGCGAGTCCGCTTTTAGCTATTATGCCAGCCGCAGCTGGAACCAGCTTCCAGAGGAGATCAGACGTGCTCCTACAGTAGTCACATTCAAATCTAGACTCAAAACACATCTGTTTAGCTATGCATTTACTGAATGAGCACTGTGCCAATGTTCGTCCGACTGTTTGTACTGTACTGTATTTTATTTTTTTTATTTTTCTTAACTGTTTTAATTAGTCTTATTTCTTTTTATTATTTTAATTTCTTTTATGTAAAGCACTTTGAATTGCCATTGTGTATGAAATGTGCTATATAAATAAACTTGCCTTGCCTTGCCTTGCCTAGTGGGTCTCACGGGTGGCACCAAATGAATATAGTGAGTTTTGGTCATGTCACTTAAGGTGAATGTTGAGAGAGTCAGATGATGCTGTGTCTGCGGGGCACCGGGCAAAGGAGTTTCACCTTGACAGTAAAGTACAATTAGGAATTTTGAATAAAGAAGAATTATATAAATTGGAGGGATTTTGTCATCTGACCAATCACAGGGATGTGATTTTTCTGTATTTATACAGATGTTACGTATTGAAAAGAATGACCCATGTGAATTGCATAATTGAGAGAAAACAGCTGGTTACTGTATGATGATTTAAATCACGAAATAGCTTTAAACATTTACTAAATAAACTGCAAGATGTTACGTTTTCTAATGCATTTATGTCATGCACAGATTGCTTCTGACAGAGCTGCACGAGCTCATGGCTCAATCAGCAGGACAGCGTTAGCACGTTAGCCAGGGTTCAAACAGTCCTTCCAGAAAAAAAAAAGAGTTTTTTTTGTGATTGTTGCGGGCAAAAATCCTTGATTATACGGCACGTTTTCTTAAAAAATGCGATGGAATATGCGGGATATTTATGCCATTTTATGCGATGAAATTGCAGGAACTTGCAAAAATTGCGGTTTGATGAAAAAGATAAAAAAAAAAGTGATTCCCCCACCACCCTGTTCTCACTAGACTACTACCTTAATATAAAGAGTCATTTCTTATTACTTCCTATGATAAGCAAGCATATATACTACATCACAGAAAGTGCTGCGAATATTTAAGTTCTCATCTTGTTTTATTTCAGACCTTAATGAACACATGGCTCAAACTTACAAAACATTGATGAGTCAAACAAGTTCTGTAGCTTTACAAAAGGAATATGCTTCAACTTCTGTAAAAATGAATAAATAAAATATAAAAAATAAAATGTGTGCTTCCTGTTTTACAGAGGTATACAAAACAGACATCTTCTGTTAAAATAAGTGCTTCCAATGCACAAAGTGCAATCTTTTACTATAACGTAAATTTACATACTACTAATATACTTACAACTGTAATAACGTCACTTCATAACGTTCCCATGGCAACAGGGGAAAATGGCTGCTCGTGTGTGAAGTAAACGCAACATTTTTCAACTTTCTGCTAATATATATGTGACTTTTTTGCAACGAAAATGCGGGAATTATGAAATCATGCAAGCCCCGCGTATTTTGCGCGTGGAAATCGGCAATTTATGCAGCAAAAGCGCGGCGTATTTGGAAAAATGCGGCCCCCACATAATTATGCAGACTTTGGCTGATTAAGCATTGAATTATGCCATCGCATAAACGCGTTTTTCTGGAGGGACTGGTTCAAAGCGCCAAATGAGAGTAAAAATCGTCCTCGAACCGCTGTTTCTCGCAAGTTGCCCGGTAACTTTTTTATGAGTTTTGACAATGCTTGGTGGTGAGAATGTGTTATGGCTTAGTACAGTCATCAAATCACAATGGTTGTGATGCATGCGCTGCATGTTTCAGAGTAAAGCACAACACTGTGATCATTTTCAGGTCTGATTCACAGTAAATGCAGTAAATGGAGGCAGCACTCCCAAATCCGGCCGCCTTGAAACAGCCTTGAACACAAAGACTGGAGAAGGAGGAGGAGGAGGAGGAGGAGGAGGAGAAGGAGGAGGAGGAGGAGGAGGAGGAGGAGAAGGAGGAGAAGGAGGAGGAGGAGGAGGAGAAGGAGGAGGAGAAGGAGGTGGAGAAGGAGAAGGAGGAGGAGGAGGAGGAGGAGAAGGAGGTGGAGAAGGAGGAGGAGGAGGAGGAGGAGAAGGAGGAGGAGGAGGAGGAGAAGGAGCTGGAGAAGGAGGAGGAGGAGGAGGAGGAGGAGGAGGAGGAGAAGGAGGAGGAGGAGGAGAAGGAGGTGGAGAAGAAGAAGGAGGAGGAGGAGGAGAAGGAGGAGGAGGAGGAGAAGGAGGTGGAGAAGGAGGAGGAGAAGGAGGAGGAGGAGGAGGAGGAGGAGGAGAAGGAGCTGGAGAAGGAGAAGGAGGAGAAGGAGAAGGAGGAGGAGGAGGCGGAGAAGGAGGTGGAGAAGGAGAAGGAGGAGGAGGAGGAGAAGGAGGAGGAGGAGGAGAAGGAGGTGGAGAAGGAGAAGGAGGAGGAGAAGGAGGAGGAGAAGGAGAAGGAGGAGGAGGAGGAGAAGGAGAAGGAGAAGGAGGAGGAGGAGGAGAAGGAGGAGGAGGAGGAGGAGGAGGAGGAGAAGGAGGAGGAGGAGAAGGAGGTGGAGGAGGAGGAGGAGGAGAAGGAGAAGGAGGAGGAGGAGGAGGAGGAGGAGCAAACCAATCACAACAGACTGAGCTGTCTGGCCAATCAGAGCAGAGTAGCTCGCGGAATGGATGGATTTAGAGAGATTGATTCATCTGACGAGTCGTTTGAGAGTCATTGAAAATGTGGTGATGTGCAAATGTTTATTATGAGGAAATTAAACAGTTTTTTGACCTTTGATGCATGTAAACCTGTTGTAGGAGACTCCACAACAACATTAGGACACTTTAAAATAGCATAATTTTGACACAAGGGACTGCGTTTTGTGTTTTTTGACACAAAACTCAAAGTAGACACAGACTGACATGCTCTTACATGAAAATAGTCCGTTAAGGATTTATGTATTTAAAAAATCGGACAGAGTTCACAAGCCAGACCCTTGAATCAGTACATGGCTCAAAAAATATCAGTTATAGCAACTCGAATAGTATGACATTTAACTTTATTAAAACAAAAGTGTTTTTTATTGTATTTAGTGTTAATGTTTTCCTTTTACTCGTTCTTCAGCATCTTATTATCATTAATTATTATTTAACTTCATTGTTTCACCATGTACAAGAGTTTTAATCCTCTCTTAACCCAATCAGATATTTGTACAGCATCAGAATGAAGCTTCTTCCATCTCTCCCTATCTGTCCTCTTCGTCAGACTTTCTCTTTCTCATCTCTCTGTTTTTCCACCTATCCTTTCACCTTCACTCTTTACCTCTCCAGACACCATTCTCACCTCTGACATGATGAAAGTGGAGTATCATCACACTGAGTGAAACAGCTGCTGCCTGTAAATTGGGGAAATTGGTTTTAAAAATTGAATTTGCTTCATGACTGAGTGTAAAGAGGATTAAATGTGTGATTCTAGTCTCTCTCTTAAATTAACTCTCTCCCAGGCTCATCCTTTAAGTGCTATTCTCTTGTGACGTCTATAGATGGACCACAGGAATGTTGCAGGAATTTTAATGAGTGTTCTTGCGTCCTCGAGGCAAACACAACTTTGTCAACATCCCAACCATTCCTAGTGGACATTTGTTCATGAACGCTATTGTTGATAATATAATTGTAACGTGTAAGCAGGGATGAGGCAGAGAGGGAATACAGATGCAAGCACAAATTTTAATAGACAAACATAAATGCAAAATAATCCAGGAACAAAGGTAAAATCCACAAAGAGAAGGCAGGAGAACAACGACAGGACCGACAAACAACTGAAGCACAGAGGTTTAAATAGACTGGTTAACAAGGGGCTGACGTGGGACAGGTGTTGTTGATTGATGTCATGGGAACTAATGAGGGTAACTATGGTGACAAACAAGGTACAAGGCAAAACAGGAACCAAACACAGGAAGTGAACACAGAAACAATGCCGCCTCTACGCCTGTGTCTTCGGACAAGATGGCCGCCGCCATGCCTGAGCCCCCTGAACTGTCTGCGCCTCCCTGGCCCCCTGAACTGACGGCGCCTCCCTGGCCCCCTGAACTGACGGCGCCTCCCTGGCCCCTGAACTGTCGGCGCCTCCCTGGGCCCCTGAACTGACGGCGCCTCCCTGGCCCCCTGAACTGACGGCGCCTCCCTGGCCCCCTGAACTGTCGGCGCCTCCCTGGCCCCCTGAACTGACGGCGCCTCCCTGGCCCCTGAACTGTCGGCGCCTCCCTGGCCCCCTGAACTGACGGCGCCTCCCTGGCCCCCTGAACTGACGGCGCCTCCCTGGCCCCCTGAACTGACGGCGCCTCCCTGGCCCCTGAACTGTCGGCGCCTCCCTGGGCCCCTGAACTGACGGCGCCTCCCTGGCCCCCTGAACTGACGGCGCCTCCCTGGCCCCCTGAACTGTCGGCGCCTCCCTGGCCCCCTGAACTGACGGCGCCTCCCTGGCCCCTGAACTGACGGCGCCTCCCTGGCCCCCTGAACTGACGGCGCCTCCCTGGCCCCCTGAACTGACGGCGCCTCCCTGGCCCCCTGAACTGACGGCGCCTCCCTGGCCCCTGAACTGTCGGCGCCTCCCTGGCCCCCTGAACTGACGGCGCCTCCCTGGCCCCCTGAACTGACGGCGCCTCCCTGGCCCCCTGAACTGACGGCGCCTCCCTGGCCCCTGAACTGTCGGCGCCTCCCTGGGCCCCTGAACTGACGGCGCCTCCCTGGCCCCCTGAACTGACGGCGCCTCCCTGGCCCCCTGAACTGTCGGCGCCTCCCTGGCCCTCTGAACTATCGGCGCCTCCCTGGCCCCTGAACTGACGGCGCCTCCCTGGCCCCCTGAACTGTCGGCGCCTCCCTGGCCCCCTGAACTGACGGCGCCTCCCTGGCCCCCTGAACTGTCGGCGCCTCCCTGGCCCCCTGAACTGTCACCGCCTCCCTGGCCCCCTGAACTGTCACCGCCTCCCTGGCCCCCTGAACTGACGGCGCCTCCCTGGCCCCCTGAACTGACAGCGCCTCCCTGGCCCCCTGAACTGACAGCGCCTCCCTGGCCCCCTGAACTGACAGCGCCTCCCTGGCCCCCTGAACTGACGGCGCCTCCCTGGCCCCTGAACTGATGCCGCCTCCCTGGCCCCCTGAACTGACGGCGCCTCCCTGGCCCCTGAACTGATGCCGCCTCCCTGGCCCCCTGAACTGACGGCGCCTCCCTGGATGGCCTCCATCCATCTCTCTGTCCAAATATACATGTTGCAAAACATAATCACATACAGCATTTAAAGGGTTAAACAGACCCTGTGCTATAAAGACGAGGAAAACACCACAGATTAATCTGTGCCAGATTAACCACCTACTTCATTGGTGCTTGAAACAACATCACTAAAGAGTGTGCATTAATCAAGGTATCTAATATCCTCCACACACAGAGGAGTCTCGCTCCTGAAGAGCTCTCTGCTACTCACTTACACCTCAATAAATCACATCAACACAGCAGTTTGCATCTATACCACAACAGAAAGAGAGGCGCAGCTTGTTGGTAGATGATCTTATCTCAAAACAACAGTTGCGCTTTCAATTAAAAATAGGACTTAAGGTAATAGTTACGGGTTAAATTGAGAAAAGGAATCTCATTTGTTTTACAAGTCCCTTGACGGCTCTAAACACTTGATCATGTTTGTCTCAGACTGTTTAAGTGATGAGAATGAGAAAACATCCTTTTTAACAGAGAGAAGGAAACGCATTTTAAGAATTCCAGTAATTGCCCTCACAAAAAACGGTGGCTGTAACCCTTGGCAACCCAATGCTGTTATTATGTGCGTATCAAGCCATTGTCTGCTAGAGCAACCGCTGCCACAGCGAATCTCAGAACCAGAGGACAGGATCTTATAACAGAACACCACTGTAATTTCAGCTGCTCTGCCTCACTTTGCTATGACACCATAAACAATGTTAAATCCCAAGACATTTTAAAAATAACTGGGAGCACACCAAAAATGTACATTTCTAAAAAAAAGCCCCTATTTTTTGACATATTGTCCTGTGAGCAGTGTAGGAATTACAACAGAGTGAGTTAGAAAAACACAGTAGTCCAGAAACAACACACATACTGTATTGCAATTTCAAAGCTAACAAAATGAATACCTGTTTCAGCTATCCCTATTCAACTTCTCCAGGTATTGTTGTTCCAAATTTCTTCTTCATCTTGAAAACTGGATATTTGCTGTCTAAGAATTCAGAACAAAAAAAACAGCTGTTTGAAAAGACATTCAGATCACATTCAGATAAAATTCAGACATAAAAACATTTAAATTCGTTAAATTTCAAATGTTAAATAATCGTTTAAAGAAATCAAATTCAGAAGTATTTAAAATTCCACACAATATTACATTTTTGTTAGATTACACTTGTCAATAATTCAAATTTGCACAATTCAAATTCAAATCTGTGTATGCTTTTGAGAAAATGCATTGGATTGTTTATTTGGAGTCGGAACAGGGCATTTTTTCCTCTTGAAGTGTGTCAATACACTTAAAATATGTTTTTAGTTGTATTTGGAGGAGAGAAACTAGTGTGCTTAGATTAGCGTGACGTGTGTCACAGTGACGGTTTGACCTTCTCTAGCCATAAACAATCCTAACAGACAGTGATCCACAGCACACCGATGCATGAGAAGCTCTGCTCATTAATGGCAGCTCTGTGGAGCACCGGGCACGGGAACACTCAGTGTTCAGACTCTTTCTAATGGTGTGCCTTTAATTATTTACTGAAGTCCGGGCTGCACTTCTACAAATAACATCTGTGCACATCCAAGCTCTGTTCCAAAACCTATTCATCTGTTTCAGACACTTTTCCACTCATCTATTTATGACCATCAGCGAAGGGAAAGTAATGGTGGCGAATACAAAAAACATGGACAAAGAAAAAACATTGATCATTGGATTTGATCAATTTGAAGTTTCAGATTCACAATTATTTATATATGTTAATGCTTATATACTAGCGCTATATGGTTATCTACCATTTAGATGGTGAATCTATAGTAATGACCAGCCAGCAGACTATGCTTATCAGCAATCACTAATGTCCAGTTGCTCCATATATGGATACCAATAATGAGCACCTGACTGTACAAAGGAAGTTATGTGAAATGGTGTGTCGGGCCTGGCAGAAGATAAAACAGTGCTGATTGTTTCAGCTGGAGGAAAGCTTGATTTGATACAGGTCGCTGTTTTTTCTCCATTTGTGGCTTTATATGTTTAGTTTATCAGGATAGCATCATGTTGCCTGTTTAACCGAATACATGACTTTAAAGGGTTAGTTCACCCAAAAATGAAAATTCTGTCAGTAATTACTCACCCTCATGTTGTTCCAACCCCGTAAGACCTTCGTTCATCTTCGGAACACAAATTAAGGTATTTTTGATTAAATCTGAGAGTTGTCTCACTCCTCCATAGGCTTCTAAGGGACTGAAACTTGCTGGCCCAGAAAATGTATTAAAGAGTTCGTTAATATAGTCCAAGTGACTCCAGTGGCTCAATCTTAAGTTTATAAAGCGACAAGAATACTTTTTGTGCGCAAAAAAAAACAACGACTTTATTCCACTATTCATTTCCTTCTCTCTGGGCCTCGAGTCTTTTCACGTAGTAAAACAGCGCAGCGCTTCTGTGTTGTACGTATAATAGCCTAGTTGCCAATAGTGAGCCTACGTGTGATGTACAACACAGATGCGCTGTTTTACTACGTGAACTCACTCGAGGCCCAGAGAGAAGGAAATAAATAGTGGAATAAAGTCGTTATTTTTGTTTGTTTTTGCGCACAAAAAGTATTCTCGTCGCTTTATAAACTTAAGATTGAGCCACTGGAGTCACTTGGACAATATTAACGATGTCTTTAATACATTTTCTGGGCCAGCAAGTTTCAGTCCCTTAGAAGCCTATGGAGAAGAGAGACAGCTCTCAGATTTAATCAAAAATATCTTAATTTGTGTTCCGAAGATGAACGAAGGTCTTACGGAGTTGGAACAACATGAGGGTGAGTAATTACTGACAGAATTTTCATTTTTTGGGTGAACTAACCCTTTAACTAACCACAAGACTTAAAGGGATGAACCAAAAATTAAACTTCTGTCATCAATTACTCACATTACAAACATGTATGGAATGTAAAAGAATGTTGGTAACCAAACAGTTGATGGACCAGCAGAAGAAAGACATTCATACAGGTTTAGGCCTTGTCCATATTAAAAATGTTTTTGTGTGAAAACGCATCTTTTTCTCTTCATTTTGGTCAACCGTCCTCACTGAGACAGCGTTTTTTATTAATGAAAACTAAGCTTTTTGAAAACACAGTTTTCGTGTTGTAGTGTGGACAGTGAAACCGGAGGTATTTAAAAACGATGAGGCAAGTTTAGTCATGTGACGCATACAGCTCTCAAATCTTCTTCACGTTTGCACATTTTCAAATGTAGTGCCTCAAGGTGTCAGCACTGTTAACAAGTCCTTTTGGCTATGCCATCATCTGTCTGCCACTGTACAGTGAGAACAGTCCGTATGTCAGTAAATGGACCGGTTATAGATTAAAGGGATAGTTCAGGATTTTAGACATGAATCTCTATAGCTTCCCCATAAGCAGTGTGGTGCATTGACCATGACTTACCCCCGACAGCGTCCTGTGAGCCGAGCTCCGGTCCAGTTTTGGTCAAGATGAAATTAGTCCGGCAAGATTGCTGGGGTCACGGCAATAAAGCTTTTTTCTTCTCAAATCAATATGTGTTCAAAAGAGTGATATATTTGCGTCACTAAAACGTTGTCTATGGAGAGGTCAGACCTCGTAATGGCTTGGCACTATTTTCTCCCCTGTCATATCACTGCGCGCTGCCGCTACCTACAGCCAGCTGCGAGCTGCGCAGGCGCACACCACTTTTTCAGTTGTTCGGCAGTGTTTACGTGCTCAGAACAGCTACACGAACGAGCTAACATAGCTACTCACCAAGAGCGATCAGTTTGTACAAGCTTTGTAGAAAATGGTGCGGACTTGTGACTATCCGGACTGTACAAACAAAGATGTGGCGCTTTCTCCTCACACATTTCAAAGATTTCCTGTGGCAGATGTTGCTCTGAGGCGACTTTGGCTCATTGCTCTGGGCTTCAATGTGAACACCAAACTGGCGAAGATAAAGAAGCTTCGCGTTTGCAGTGCACACTTCAGCGACGACGACTATGTTTCTTCCTGCCCAGGACAGAGGAAGCAACGTGTTTTGAAGAGTACTGCTGTCCCAGCACCCTGGGTAAGTACACTGGACAACGGCGTCAAGCCTGCTTGGCCCGATTATTTTCAATAGACCGAAGGGTAATAAAGTTTTGCCTCGATGTTATCAAGAAAACAGGCTATAGAGAGCCTAAGTCCCTCCCCTTCCGGTCGACCACCATGGGACCTTATTTCGGAAAAATATTGTATGGGAGTCAATGGAGAGACAACAAATATTTTGATCTCGTTTGAATTGTGCCCTGAATTACACATATGATGTTTGTCAATTTAAAAGATACATTTTAAAGTCAAGAAAGTCGCAGCTTGATGTAAAACTGCTGAGATATAAGACTGTGAAAATACGTAATTAGAAAGACTACAAACCCAGAAGGCGCACATGCGACGTCATACCTTTTCTCTCAATGAATGAAGCTAACTTTACTGAAGCTAACGTCTGTCATTTTTTCTATAGTCTTACATTATAATCGTAACGTTACGCCGTCATGCCTGAGTGTTTTGAGCCAGAATACACACATACGAGCAACGGATCTTGTGACGTACATAGTGCGAGACGAGAGATGTAGTTCATTGAGCGATTTTCACATAAAACTAAACGTTACTCTTCTGTTTTATGACAAACTGCGACTTTCTTGACTTTCATATTTACCTTTTAAATTGACAAACATCATATGTGTAGTTCAGGGCACAGTTCAGACGGAATAAAAAGATAAGTTATCTCTCGCCATTGACTTCCATACATATTTTTTCCGAAATAAGGTCCCATGAGCCGGAAGCGGAGGGGCGGGACTTAGGCTCTCTATACACGAACAACAAGTAACGTTGTGTGCAGCAAATAGCTCAATGTGGTATTTCCAGTTACGCCTCTATAAATTGCTTATGGGGAAGCTATAGAGATTCATGTCTAAAATCCTGAACTATCCCTTTAAAGCACAGTGATCTAAACTCACTGATCACAAAGTTTACAGGTTTGATAGGAAACCTGTGTGTCTGAGAGCTATTGTATTCCCTCGTCACTGTTATGCTCAGCTTGTCTTTGAGCAGTTTCATCAGCTAAAGAACAAGAAATGAATGCGGCAAAAAACATTTCTTAGAGCAAAATTGCACTCTTTACGGTAACATGCTGAAGTAGTCCGGCAAGATCTCTAAAGGACTGACTGTTTTTGTTGGATATGAATATGATACATGTACATAAGGCTACTGGAAACTCTTTTATGCTCTGTCCGCATCCTTCGTTTCCATGGCGACACAGCCAGACTCCATCTTCTTCCTCCACCCCCACCTTTAGCTAGGTTTGATTAACACTGGATTAATTGCCAATTACCCACTGTGGTTTTTTTTATCCCCAACTGCATGAAATAATTATGCCTCATTTCCCTTTCATGAATTTTTATGGTTATGACGCATGTTACAGGGCAAAGGGAACAAATGCAGTCATTTCAGTAGAACAAGCCTAGATTTAATGGCAGATTTCCGCACAGTCAATTAAACACGACTGAACACAGAAGAGCCGATCCTCAACGCTGATCTCCCTGTCACACTGAGATTTAGCTCTGCTAGGCTCCACGCTGGAAATCTCTTATCGTCGGCAAGGACCAAAACAGAATTAATGAGAGCTAAAGGACTGAATGCTGTTCATCCAAACAAAAGCTGTCATGAGAGGTCAGCGGGACAGGGGAGGTTAAGGACAGGTGGAAAAGGAGAGAGAAAGGACGGGTGTTACAGCCGTCTGTGGGACTTGGGGTTCATTTGCAGATATGGGGCCCTATCTTGCCATAAACAATCCTAACACTTCCTGGTGGACAAACACAATCTAGAAAATACCTGGATAAGCTTTCCATTCCCATTAATCTAGTGAAGAAATGGTGCAGAAATGACATACCTGTATACAGTAAGTGCTGGAAATCAATAAAGAACATTAATTTGAGATCAAATAACACAAGAACAACACAAAAACAAATAAGCACTTAAAGGGACTGTGTGTAGGAATTTCTCCCATCTAGTGGTGAAATTGTATTTTGCATTCAAACGAATAATGCTCTCCAGCGCCTCACTTTTTCAAATGCGCGTTGCATCTACGGTAGCCGTTATGTACCAAAAAGCTATGACAGGATGTCTTATAATAGCACTTCGAGTTTTCCTTCGGGTGAACAGGTTTGTTATTTAAAACAAACTGAAACTTGAAACAACGAAAAAAGAATGTTACAGTATGAATTACTGACTGTGAAAAACATTAACTATGGTAGTTAGTAGTAATGCCTTCTTTACTCATTATATTTTTTGAAGTACGTGCATTGTTAGATATCATCATCATCATCAGCGCATTCTCTAACGTTACTTTACTCAATAGCTGCTATTCATCAAAGAGCCTGTTCAACTTTTAACTATAAATGTTCTACTGTCTATATAATAAAGTACACAACCAAGCAATGAAAAAAAAGCTTGTAATTAAGACCGTAACATTGACTTACCTGTCGAGAAGTAAGCAGGCAACTTCAGCGTCTCTTTTGAAAGCTTTCTCCTGCATTAGCTATCCCGACATTAACCCTTGTTTTTGTAATCTCCGGTCACGTTTCCTTTTACGGTCGATTTTGGACTTTTTCGACGACGAGGACTCCTTATCCTGTGACTCAGCATATGTATGAATGAACGGTGTATAAATAACCGTGCAGTGCATCCTTTTAAACTTGCCGGTGCAGTGACAAGCGCCTCTCTCTGCTCCTCCACTTCTGCTGGCTTCAGTCACGTGACGCTGGCTCTGAACGAAACTCGTTGTGGAAACGCGTTGGCCTAGTACTTTTTGTCCCTCTGTGCTATTATAGTTTTTCAAGATGGCGGAACTACATGGAAGCCTCCGTGGACCTACCCGTCTCATGTATATAAAGATAATAAATTCTTCGTTTACGAGAATTAGTCTGATCATTGGCAGAGGTATTTGTACACCATTGAGGGCATATTTATTAATTAAAATATTGATTTTAGATAATAAAATACTTAAAAAGCTACACATAGTCCCTTTAAGTGCTGCTGTAGCTGAGTTGAACTAGATGACAGTTCTTCTATAGTGTGGATGAATGCAGGGTGACGTTTGCAGGCGAGTAAGATTACTCGGCCTGTCCTGATATTGTCATGGGGAAAAACAGATGAAAGTTGAAACAGGATCCACTTGCAGAAGTTTTCAGGCTTTATTTGAACAAAGAACTCTATTTTACAAAAACATAACATTTCTTTTCACTGTTTTGCAGACGATGTACACATCTATTTGTCTGTAAAAAACAATGAGAAGGACACTGTCCAGCCTTTGTTGAACTGCTCGAGTGATCTCAAAATTTGGTTGGATCAGAATTTTCTCTGTCTCAATGATAATAAGACTGATATTGTTGTGTTTGGTCGTGCGGTGCATTTTAGTGCCTGTGTAGATGCTCTTATACTTTAGGTTCCCATATTCGACCTTTTACCAAGAATCTGGCTGTGATTTTTGACAGTGCTTCTAATTTTGACAAACAGATTAGTTTGGTTGTTAAAACCAGTTTTTTCCAGCTGAGACTTTTGGCTAAGGTCAAGCTCTTCCTGCTACGCAAAGACTTTGAAAGACCTGCACATGTAACCCAGACAGCAACATGTGTCGGCCCAGATCCGGGCCACATCTGGTACATGTGGATCCCACCCGTACCAGATGTGGGCCAGATCTGGGCGGACACTTTTAGGAATCATGTTTGGCAAAACATGCATTTTAGGGTTAACAGTTTTTGACATATTGAAATAACATGCTTGTTCAAGTCGTCAAGTCAAGTCAGCTTTGCATTTGATCAGGATCAGGATATTCAGTTGATATTAGGAACAGACAGTAATTTGTGGGTTTTTTACATATCAAGTATATGATGTTCATTAACACAAATTATGTAAGCACATACCGTATTTAGGTACAGGTAAAACTTTAAACAACATATTTTTTAGAAAAAATACTGAAGCATAAACTCTCTTTGGCGAACTGACATGTTTGGTTTTGTATAGTTTCGGTTCCCTAAAGTTTGTTTTTCCATTCCTGTTTCCTTTGTTCTCTAGTTTGTTTTTATGGTTATTAATTTCACCTGTGTCTTGTTTAGTCCCTTGCGTTTTTGTTTATTTAAGCTATCAGTCTTTTGTGCAGCGCTGTCTCTTTATGTAAAGTATACTATATATACTTTACAAGTGCTCTAGATCAATAATGAAAACATAATAGGTAAAAAAGGCACAAGAGCAGTAATGTCAGACAGGTCGAATTTTGATTGTGAAATTCATTTATCTCATTTGGTAAGAAAGTCAGGCATGTAATGGCAAGCGAGCTTATCAAGTCAACCTGGACATCTCAGGCTACCATTGAAATAATTTACACACACTGCTGCCATGACAACTGAAAAGCAAATCCATGTGGAAAACAATCCAATCCATTTGTAATGCGGAGTGTTTCAGAAATGAGGAAGAGGAGAATCTGAGTGCAGCATAGCAGTTTATTAACACAATAACAAGGAAACATCCAAGCCACAGGAGACAGGCAAAAACCAGAGTAAATACAAAACAAAACTGAAAACAACATCATACATCTACTATAACACCAGAACATGAGAAACACTGGGGTATTTATACACAAGGGGTGATTGGCAAGCAAGACACACCTGGGAACAATCAGGTACAGAGTTGGACAAGTTACTTCCAAAATATATTACATTATATATCACTAGTTACTGTCATTTGAAAGTAATTAGTTACATTACAATATTACTGTCTCTGAATTGTAATGCGTTACACTAATTTTGCGTTACTTTCACCAAAATAGCCACAGAAGTATGACTAGGTATTTAAAAATAAAAAAAATTTGTTTATTGCTGCTCATTATACATCCAGTGGAGGGCGATGTGGTTTACCATAATGACTGTGTAGACCGCGTGATTTTTTTTCTTCCCCAAACCAGGGCTGCGTTCAGCCCAAGCGGCAACATTCTAATCTGAAAAATCAAGCCTACCCGGAAGTGCGAAAAACTGCAATACATCGAAAATCCGCTAGGTCCCAAAAGGGAGCAAATCTCCATAGACCCCATGTTAAAATGTCAGTTTTCACAGCATAAATTCATGTTTTTACAGGTTGGTCCCATGGACTTTTATTGTATTTTTCGATAGGTTCCGAGTGCCTGACAACTGTGAGGGGGTTGAATTTTTTTCTAACTCGTTAGTTTAGATCGTATTTAGATATAAAATGTTTGCCAAATAAGGGCGTGGTTAACTTTGATTGACAGCTTGATTGACAGCTGATAACGAGCATAGGCTGTGCGGAGTGGAATTCCTGAAATTTGACGTCTCGGCCATGATCTGACACAACACATCATACCACCGGGCGGGGTTAGGATTTCCCAAGATTTTCCAAGATGGCGCCGCCCATACCCCCCATAAACGGCCTCAAAACCGTTCTTCAGAAAGTCTATAGGTGACGTCACAGACGCTTTGTCCATATTTTTTACAGTCTATGGTTCAGCCCCGACAAAACGTTGCACAACGTTTTTAAAGGTCCCGTTCTTCGTGATCCCATGTTTCAAACTTTAGTTAGTGTGTAATGTTGCTGTTAGAGCATAAATAATATCTGTAAAATTATAAAGCTCAAAGTTCAATGCCAAGCGAGATATTTTATTTAACAGAAGTCGCCTACAGCGAACGGCCGGTTTGGACTACATCCCTCTACTTCCTTCTTTAATGACATCACTAGAACAGTTTTTTGACTAACCTCCGCCCACAGGAATGCTCCCTCAACTCTACCGAAATTCGTTGATGTACTTGCGCACTTCTTATAACTTACTGTGTTTACTCAGCTCTTACGGTGATTTTCTGAAGTAAAACTGACGCTTCATCTTTTGTGTGATGTACAATAAACATTATTAAACTCATCAGTATATGTTTGATCATCATTCAGACAGCAGACTTGTAGGCTATTAATAAATAATGGATACACAAGCAGATGACAAATATGTTATAATAACCGTAATTAAACTACTAAACCATACCTGTTCCATCTCTATACAGCACTCTGACTCTGTAGGCATTATTGTCCGACTCGAAATGAACGCCGTTACTGAGAGTTTCTGATATTATCATCATTCCGTGAGATGAAATTGTCCTGAGAGACTGAGCGCGAGCTCATGAAGCTCCGCCCCCTGCGTCGTCCAGCAGCAGCTCATTTGCATTTAAAGGGCACACACTAAAACAGCGCGTTTTGCTGTGACCCCAAAAATGACAATTTAAACATGCTGTAAAAAATGATCTGTTGGGTATTTTGAGCTGAAACTTCACACACACACTCTGGGGACATCAGAGACTTATTTTACATCTTGTGAAAAGGGGCATAATACGGGACCTTTAAAACAGAAACGGTGATGCGTTGAACACACTGTTCTGATGACGCAAGAGTATGCCCGATGTTACAGTTACTGCACTTGCCGCCCAGAACAAAAGAGAACATCCCAATCGAGTGAAGGGATTGCTGAAACTGAAGCACACATCTTACCTAATTCAGACTAAAACACATCTATTTAGCCTCACATACTGACTTTATTTGTAGTTCATACTGTTTTAATACCCTGTATTTTCTTTCTCATTTTTAGGAAAAGCTTAATTACCATTGTTTATTTCTATACCAAATGACATACACTTGCAATGAAGCTAAAAATATAAACAACTACATCATTATGTTGATATCCTATATTTTTACAATAAAACTTACGACAAACATGTCTTCTAATATCCTCAGTTGTTGCGTATACCGAGCTGCATCGAACACATTTGTAAATTACTTTCCTTGAACCCATTGTGCGAGTTCACTTTAATACTGCGTGCTTTATATGCATGTTGCTGCTGATTGGACTGCAGTTCTGACACACCCACCAAACAAGAGAAAACGTATCTCAAACCCCGTTGCACACCGGTGCACGCCGCTTCCAGGAAACATGACGTTCAACCCGGAAACCGTAGCACAACGTTGCACACTGTTTTGAACTTTTGCCCCAGTTCAGCGGAAATCCTGCCTTGCCACCTATTCTAAAGATTTCATTGGTCATGTCAATCACTGTACTGATTGCCTACACCAAACACTGATCCCTAAACCAACTCGTCATTGTAACCTTAACCAATGAAGTTAGCTTGAAGCATGAAGCATGAATTGGTAGCATGAAGCGCCGAAACCATAGTGCAGACAAAATGTCCGTGGCAGAACTCCTCAGAGTTCATGCCTAAAAGCAGTGACACTAAACAAAAGTTGGAAGCATAAGCGCCAAATCAAATGCACGTGCCTGCGTTAATGCAGCGCAAAAATATATAGAGAGTGATAGGAGAAACCGTAAATAAAATAGTAATTAGTCTGGCAGACTAAGGCTTGGTAGCATGAAGCGCCACAGCTAGTGCACGACAACATGTCCTCGGCAGAAGTCCTCAGAGTTTGCGCCTAAAGCAGTCACACGAAACAAGAGTTGGAAGCATAGGCACAAAATAAAGTACTCATGCCTGCATAAATGCCTCTCGCGCTGTTTAATAAACACGAGAGACTCTTGATCCAGGGGAGGGAAGAGCAAAAGAGGAATATCCATCAGCTCGCCCATTAAAACCACTAGCTTATATATCTACATCGCATGTCACCACGCGTCATCTGGCCCACAGCCGAAATAATCGATTTATTACGAGCTTCCAGAGTGGGAATCAGATTTGAATAAACCACCGAATTCACGACGCGCTCTCGAACGCATGTAATCTGGGGAGAGAGAGAGAGAGAGAGACAGAGAGACACTCGGGCTCATGCCATCGTCTACTGAGAGTACTTTGATTATGGTTGCACTTGCACTTATTGTTTACACTTATTAAAACTAAGAAAAAACTGTTATTTACTTTTATTTACTTTTGTTATTTATACTGTTTTTATTTCTATGTTCAATTTGTGGAAAGGAGTTCAATTAGGAGGTCACACACAGCCTCAGTCAGTAGTTCTGGAAGCTCATAATTAATGTAGAGTAAGGTCTGAAGAGACTGAATTCATACAGGAGAAAAGCCTGTCAGTTGAGTTTGTGGCAAAAACTTTTGCAGTGCTTGTATATTGTTGTCATGTCTTGTTTTGGTTCATGTTTCATGTCTTGTCATGTGATTCCCTGTGTTAGTCATGTGATCCTGCCATGTTGTTCCCCATGTGATTGGGTCATGTTGTCATTGGTTGATTGTTTCATTGTGCACAGGTGTCCCTTGTCTTGTCATTAGTCCTTGTATATTTAAGCCCTCATGTTTGCCTTGTTCCTTGTCAAGTATTGTTTCGTGTAACCTCGGTTGGAAAGGTCCAGGTCCAGGTCCAGGTCCAGGTCCAGGTCCAGGTCCAGGTCCAGGTCCAGGTCCAGGTCCAGGTCAAAACTGCATTGGGTTCTGCAACTTGCCTTCAGTGGACATTGTTATAGAATACTTGACCGACAACAATTAACTCAGCAATTGCCCTCCTTGGTCTTCGTCAAGACAAATGGGCCATCAAGGATTATGTGGCAGACTTTTGTGAACTGTGTCATCAAGTTGACTTCAATGAGATTGCCCTCAAGGACATTTTTAGAGTGGGTCTCAATAAACCTATCAGGTCTTGTTTGCCAGTGGGGAAAATTCACTTCTCCCTGGCCCAATACTCTGCCCTTTTATTAAGCGGCTCAACGCTTACTGTGGGTTTTGCAGATAAGGAGCCCCGCAACCCCACAGTACCCGCAAAGCCAGAGACTCTTCACGTCATGCCTGCCAAGCCTGTGTCTTCGGACAAGGTGGATCATAGTGGCCATGGCTATTTTGTGTGTGTGGGCAGCACACACGTCTCGTCCCAAGATGGCCGCCACCATTCCAGAGCCTCTCCACGCCATGGCCGCCACGCCAGAGCCCTCTGCCAAGGCCGCGCCGCCCACACTTTATGTTTGATCATGCTTTGTAAATAAACTGCACTTGGGTTCTCTACAAACTTGCCTCCAGTGGATGATTGTTAAAATTGTTGTCTTTCAATGCATTTGATAATTCATACTCGTAAAGTAGAACTGAAATGACATTCATTACAAGATTATTAGTTTAAAACATTTAAAAATGGACCTGCAGACTATTTTTCCAGTTTCCAGATTTCTATTTCTTGTGAACCCAATCTCGTGTCTCGTCTCGTGAGATAAGTGTCTCGTCACACCCCTAAATAATATTTTATTGTAAATATGTATGTATAGCCTTGTTAAAAATAATTTTCTATAAAAATATAAGATATGTAAGGGATAATGTGGAGCGAGGCGGTTGTTATAGCGAATACAAACCCGACAGGCTGATCGGGACCCCGACGCGAAGCTACCTACCAAATAAATCAATAATTTGACACAAAATATTGATTTAAAAAGGAGTTTATTGATTTAAAAAAGATTGTATTGCTTCCGCTAAAGAAAATAGTCCGTTCCGTCTCTAATATAATAACTATATATAATATATAATTTCTCTCTTTTTTTCGTTTTACTCTAATGCCACTATTGGATAAAAGTAATGCACCTATCTTACTTGTATCTATCTATGTTTAGAGTTTAGTTAGCTTTCATGCATTTTTTATTTTTTATTTTTTAAACGAATTACTACTTCAACTTCATTAATATTTTGTAAATTTGTCAGATTCTAAGTTTAACCTAACCTTGTGAGAGCTGGTCTTCATGAATTTATTTGATGGGCCATTAAGACGACAACACTGCTTGAAATATTTATCCACTGGAGAGAAGGGATACTATTTTAATGCAGTCAAACATCTAGAATGAAAGACATCAGACAGGACAGAACAGAAGAAATGTAGACTTGACTGGTTTGCACTGGCCCATTAGCCCCTGCTGGTAGAGGCTGGAACTACTACATTCTGGGGGCAAATACGTAAGGGATAATGCAGAGCCTCGCTCTACATTATCCCGCTTATTACATGGCTATCTACCAAATATATCAATAATTTGACACAAAATATTGATTTAAAAAGGAGTTTATTGATTTATAACCGATTGTATTTCTTCTGCTAAAGAAAATAGTCCGTTCCGTCTCTACGGTTGCCTCCGAAGTCCATTAATACCTGACAATGGACACCTCGAAGGGCATTAACCCGCTTATACCATGGTCACTTGCCAAATAACACATTTTTAAAACATTAGTTTATATTTTAATTAGTTTTACAATCGAAATCTAAAGTTTTTACAAACAATAACTTGGTTTCCCTGGTTACGCCTGACGGTTTATTTACTAGGTGTCCTCTATCACTTTTTAATGGACACCTTGCAGCCAATCAGAATCGAGTATTCACCCAGACCATGGTATAACAAGAAATAACACATCGCATTCTACATTAGAATTCAACCAAGCCATGTAATAAAGTATAATAATCCATTTGTTTGGATTCGGAAGCAATTCTCAAGCAGTTTTTGTGATCCCTCTGTATGTAAACTTGACCTCAGCTGCATTGTACCAGTAGCTGATAGACTTCAAAACTCCTAAGAGACTCTTTGACAGTATATATATATATTTTAAGTTTATTCTCACATTTATTTGTGTTGCTTCTTTATCTCTTTCATATTAGACTACTTTATATATTTTCTTATTTAATTTTATATATCCATACACCAGTAACTCTCCATGTTTCTCTGCTGTGTTGTCTTCAGTTAGAGATAAAGAAATGTTTCAGTATGAAATGAGAGATCTTTAATGTCACAGGATGATGTCATGAAGCAGTTGTTTTCCATTGCCTTTGCGTTGCTGTGATAACTTCTTGATACAGTTCTGGTCAGATGAAGTCCGACTGAGCATCAATAAAGAGGCAACTAAGATGATCAAATAAGCTCATTTTTACCATCACTTCATCTCATGTTTCATCTCTGCCTCGTGGTGTTGATGAGTGTTGATTATACTTGAAATCAAACCAACAGTGTGAGTAACATCCGAGCGTTCTCGATATCTAATGAGACACTCTCCACTGTAACCTCTAAACAAATATTTGCTGAAGAGCTGTCATCATGCTAAATAATGCTGTGATCCTATCCAACGCTGTTTCCATGACAACTCATTCCCGCAACATCATCCCCACTATGGAGATATTTCAGTCTGCTTCATGAGAAGGTTAACATTCAGTATTCAATATACTGAATAACCACAAAAGTAACAACTACGATATAAACTACGACCAAAAAAGGAATGTTTGCAAAATTGTGTTCATTTTGTCATTTTAATTGTGACATTTTGTTACATACTACACCGTAAAATATCACCCAACATTTCAAATATTTAGAAATCTGAATATTACTGGACCGATTGGAGACTTTTGGTCTTAACTGAATAAATCATTGTAAAAGAAAATGAGTTTCTGCATCTTGACTATTGGCCTTATTTAGGCTACTAAAGCTTTTACATCTTTTACACTGGTATATTTTACACAAAAAAAAAAAGTTTCAATTTCAGAAATGCAAAGCACTCAAAATAACCAGCTAATTGAAACAGGGTTTCCAAAATTCACAAAATCTGATAAAGTCATGGAAATGTTTATTCCAATATATATTTTTCCTAGTTGTTCAACTCTAGACGCTAGAAATCTGTCAGTGCAATCTATATAAAAGGATTTATAAAAATCTTTATCCAGGAATCATAAAGGATTGGAAAAAGGGTTAGGTGTCGATAGTGTCAGGCTAAATGATAGCAGGCAAACAGTGAACATCATGCGCTTTAGGAGCTGTGCTGTCTGTAATGAACTCATCTAACTGTGTGTTATTGCATGCACGTCTGATTTCCTCTGCGTTCGTCAGAGTTATGAAGCCGCACCTGAGACCCGAACCAACAGCTGTGCCTGCTGTGTGCTGGTTACTACTGTTACATTAGCATAACATCGCATTATTATAGGCTACTTCCAAAAATATACGAGTGATGATCACCATTGTGATTCTACCGAACAAAGCTGGAAAAGTCCCGAGGGCAGAAATCATCTGTGATGGGGGAACTGTGAGAGCCAGCTGAGGATCCACACTGCTATGCCTGATTATCTCTAATGTAATCTCTCTGATTCTGACAGTGTGTGTGTGTGTGTGTGTGTGTGTGTGTGTGTACTTGTACAACTATCTTTGTGAGGAGGACCAGTTTGAGTTTTAGACCATTAAGAGAGTAAAGTGAGGACATTTTGGCCGGTCCTCAGTTTCTGAGAGCCTTTAAAAGACCTGTTTGAGGGTCAAGACTTGGTTTTAGGGATAAGGTTATAATGAGGTTAAAGGGATACTCCACTTTTTTTTGGAAATAGGCTCATTTTACAACTCTCCCAGATTTAAACAGTTGAGTTTTACCGTTTTCGAATCCATTCAGCCGATCTCCGGTTCTGGCGGTACCACTTTTAGCATAGCTTAGCATAGATCATTGAATCGGACAAGACCATTAGCATCTCTCTCAAAAAAAATGACCAAAGAGTTTCGATATTTTTCCTATTTAATACTTGACTCTTCTGTAGTTACATCGTGTACTAAGACTGACGGTAAATGAAAAGTTGCGATTTTCTAGGCTGAGATGGCTAGGAACTATACTCTCATTCCTGCGTAATAATCAAGAAACTTTATGGGTCCAGCAGGCGTAATGATATGACGCAGCGCCTGAAAATAGTCCCCAGCTCGGTAACTTCCAACGTGACCGGGACTAAGTTTGTGTAGTTTCAGCCGGCAAATTAGGTAAAGTTAGTGGATTTTCCTGTGTGATTAGCCATGGTTCTGTGCGTAGTAAAGGGCTGTGATAATAAGTCGAGGGGATACTCTACCGGCGTCATGTTTCACAGAATACCAGTGAACAACAAGGAACTAAACAATCAATGGTTGGCTGCTCTGAACATTGATCTCAAAACACCGGTAGAATCGATCAAGAAATGGCGTGTTTGCTCAGAGCATTTTGGACCAGATGACTATAAAGAAAACAAGGACAGTACGGCACGGCGTCTAAAGGATACGGCCATCCCAACAATCTTCAGAGTACAGACAGGTCCAAGTGTATCATCATCACCCATGGCTGTAAGTATAACCATTCTATTTTTTGTTAACTTGAACCAGTTGATTGAAAAAGCACTGCCGTTGTCTTTATCTTCCTGTGAAATGCAATCAATGAGTGCCAATAAAAGGAAACTTCGGTATTGTTTATCTGTTTCTATAGTACAAAATAGTGATGTCACTAGTCTATATGGAAATAGGGGTCCACGCGCACTCCCCGGCTTTTTTAATGCCACCTGATTTTTTTTTAAATCCTTAAAGTGTCTATTTTCAGAATCTGCCGGGTACCAAGCTGAAATAATGTCCCAAAGGCTTCATTTTTAACCCTTTGCTGCACCCGACCGGAACCCGAAAAATCAAAAAATGATGTAGAAAGTGACATGGTACCAACCCACTGCCTCCAACTGCCAACTGCAAAGCCCCAACATTCCCAACTTTTTGGACCTTTTTGGAATTTTTAATTTTTTTAAGTTAATTTGCTTCAAAAGTAAAGCTATTTTCAGTTTCTTCAGGTTCAGGATAGGTGCAGTAAAAGGTTAAAATAAACCCCATTTCAGGCTGCTATTAGTATAATAAAAACGTTGTCAAATGAGCTTTTTTTTTTGCTGTTTTTGACCATAGATGGTCAAGATGTTGTAAAATATAACAAATAACAATTTCCCTGGGTCAGAATTGTATGGGAAAATGTGTCCATTTGTCTCTGTGAGTTGTTTACATCAAAAGTTATGGCACTTTATATCACATTAGATTTTTTGGGTTTGGTGCAAAGGGTTAAAAATAAAGCATTTTGGACATTATTTCAGCTTGGTACCCAATTTAATCTTAAAATAGACACTTGAATGATAAAGAAATAACAGGTTGTGAAAAAAAAAAATCACCCTATGCGCTTGAGAAAACGAAAATATAGTTGATCCTCTACACATCTTTGGCTATTTTTTTGCTATTTTTGTCCAGAAATAGGGTCAATATGTTGTCAAATGTAAAAAATAACCATTCCATTAAATTCCTGGGGTCAGAATTGTATGGGAAAATGTGTTCATTTGTCTCTGTATGTTGTTTTCTTCAAATGTTGTTATGCCACTTTCTACATCATTTTGTGATTTTTCGGGTTCCGGTCGAGTGCAGCAAAGGGTTAAAAATGAAGCCTTTGGGACATTATTTCAGCTTGGTACCCGGCAGATTCTGAAAATAGACACTTTAAGGGTTTAAAAAAATCAGGTGGCATAAAAAAAGCCGGGGGGGTGCGCGTGGACCCCTATTTCCATCTAGACTACACGTTATGTGCCGAAGCTATGCTAAAAGTGGTACCGCCAGACCCGGAGATCGGCTGAATGGATTCGAAAGCGGTAAAACTCAACTATTTAACTCTGGGGGAGTTGTAAAATGAGCCTATTTCCAAAAAAAGTGGAGTATCCCTTTAAGGGTCAGTTTAGGGTCAGGGGTCGGGTTAGGCACTTAGTTGTGATGGGTAAGGTTAGGGTAAGTGACTAGAGATTGCATTGTGTCAATGAATGTCCTGGTAAAGATAGATGTACAAGAGTGTGTGTGTGTGTGTGTGTGTGTGAGGGAGGGAGGGAGGGAGAGAGAGAGAGAGAGAGAGAGAGAGAGAGAGAGGGAGGGAGAGAGGGAGGGAGAGAGGGAGGGAGAGAGGGAGGGAGAGGAAGGCATTAAGCTTTAAATCTGGTCTCTTAACTTAGTAATGAGCCCCTCAGGGATGAAGATACTTCGGAAACACATGTCAGAAAGCCACACAGTCACAATTATTCCCTATATTCCTAACAGAGCCCCCCCCCCCCCCCTTTCTCAATTAAGACAACTTTATTTAGATGGGCTTCAATAGCCGTGTTTCCTCTGTGAAAGGCCAGGCCAAAAACCAAAGGCCACAATCCCGACGTCCAGAGCATCCCCTGGGGCTTGAGGATTTGATCCGAGTCAGGAGACGCTCGACTCCGCTGCTCATTCCCCATCATACCAGACTACCAGCTAACTTCAACATTTAACACATTTTAAACCATTTCAGCTCAAAGCTCTCTTTCAGAAACCAGCGAGTGTTTGAAAATGACTTATTTGCGATCTGATGGGGATTATGATCGCAGTATGAGGCAGAAATATATTTATATGCGATGCTAAAGGCTAATTCCCTGCTGAAAAAAGAAGAGCTAAAACCAGTCTGTGTGGTCTGGTGGATCTTTGCTGGTTTAAGCTGGTCTTTCAGCTGGTCAGCTAAAAACATTATCCAAAACCTTAGGTTGGTTTTAGCTGGTTTTTTTTTCTTTTCTCAGCAGATTATGCTAACCATTGCGTATATAAAAATACATATATGTTTATGTTTACTGTAGAAGAACGTAGATCTATTATCTATTAGATAGATCTACTATATATACAGATGTACAAACAATATCAAACTATACAGATAAAATAGTTACACACAAGTGTTACAACTAACCCTCTGTCTGTTACAGTTAACCCCGCATATGGGCTAAGTTGTAACATCTGCACTTCTGTCACTTTCAGTGCAACTGTATGAAAATGGAAGGTCCTAGAAAAAAAACGTGAAGTGCTCATTTGTTGCAGAGATGTGTATGTTGCTTGTGTAGATTAATCTAACTTAATTATTTTTTAAATAATTGAGCTATAACCAAAATGTGTTACAGTAGGTTGTGCACCGCTCTCCCCTACACATGACATGACTTGCCTTACTCCATCATACTGACATTTTGCTCATTCCTTTTGTATATTTTATTTTATTTTATTTTATTTACAAAAACATTTATACTTCTATAGAATATTCTTAGAGATTCTATACTTTCCACATTTATACAAATATGTATAGGCCTACATTTATTAACCAAACGTATGATTATTTCCCACACTTTATACTGGTCAACTTATCTAGTTTTCTTGTGATAGTATTTCGGTTCCTTTGTTACTGACTGACCTGTTTCTAGTTAAGCTGATTATTTTCCTGTGCGTTGTTGTGCTGCTATTGCGGTTTCGTGGGAATGGGATATAGCCTAGGACACAATCATGAAGATCTGACTTTTCCCGTGTTTAAAGGGGACCTATTATGCAAAATTCACTTTTGCATGGTGTTTGGACATAAATATGTGTTGGAAGTGTGTGTACACACAACCACCCTACAGTGATAAAAATCCACTCACTCCTTTTTTATTAATCCCCATAAATCATAAGCAGTGTCTCACCATAATATGGCAAGCCGATTTAACTTTTATTCATTTCCAGGATACTAATTCTTGATATCAACAATTCAGTTTTTACTAGTTAAAATGATAGTTATTGATATCAGGAATTAGATTTTCTACTATAACAATGGCAATTTTTAATATCAGAAATTACATTTCCACTAGTAACAATGCTAATTCTTTGTATCCACAATTACATTTTCACTAGTATTCTTGATATCAACAATTTAATTTCAACTAGTAAAAACTATAATTCTTGATATCTGTAATTGTATTTTCACTAGTGAAATGTCACCATAGGCTGCCATTCAAAATCCATTGTTGATATCAAGAATTGATTTCTTACTAGTTGAAATTCCAATTTCACATATCAGAAATACAATTCTTACTAGTAAAAACCTTTATTTTTGATATCAAGAATTAATCTGTCACTAGTTGACATGTCTATTCTTGATATCAACAATTGAATTGCTACTAGTAACAATGTTCATTATCAATAATTCAGTTTTCACTAGTGACAATGTTAATTTCTGATATCATGAATGTGATTGTTACTAGTAAGAAAGCCATTTTAAATATCTGAAATTATATTGATATCAGAAATACATTTTCAGATATCAAAAATGAAAAATTTTACTAGTAGCAATTCAATTGTTGATATCAAGAATAGACATTTCAACTAGTGACAACTGAATTATTGATATCACTAATTCGCATTTTTACTAGTAACAATGTAATTATTGATATCAAAAATTATATTTCTACTAGTAAGAAATCAATTCTTGATATCAACGATTGATTTTGAATGGCAGCCTATGGTGACATTTCACTAGTGAAAATATAATTACAGATATCAACAATTACATTTTTGATATCAAGAATTAAATTGTTGATATCAAAAATTTAATTGTTGATATCAAAAATGTAATTCTTGATATCAACAATTAATATCCTGGAAATGAATAAAAGTTAAAACGGCTTGCCATACTATGACCTGTTTTCAGGATGCGGCTTAGTGACGTCATTAAAGCCACAGGCCCCGCCCACGAGCCGTTTTTAACACCCTGATCGAGTTGAACACATCCACCATTGCTGCATTGACGAGGATGTCTCCTAAGCGTTCCCGGTGTTGTGTAGATGGATGTATTAATCCACACAGCTCTATATATTTACTCCCGAAATCTGAGCCGCTGAAGACGAGGTGGATTAATTTTGTTTTTGAAGAAAATGCTCCCTCAGCTCTACCAAAATTCGTTTACGTCTGCTCGAATCATTTTACACCGGACTGCTTTTTGAATGAGGCTCAGTATAAAGCAGGTTTCGCAAAAAAGTTGGTCCTGAAGAATGCAGCAGTGCCAACTGTCCGTGATCCAGCTACTCATCTGGAAGTAAGTATTACGCGTTTGTTTTCCAAATTGCCTTTGAATTGGTCAAGTTCATAATAACATGTTAGACTTATAAAGTTTGTGATAGCACCATGAGTCTGGGCTATGTTGTTATTTTTTCATCGCGCTGATAGTGGAATCTTTATTGGTAAAGGACAGCACATCAGAACCAGCCAAACCAGAGGCGCGCGAATCTACCAGAACACATGAAAAGTGAAACCCAGTAACTTTGTTTTGGTGAGCCTTTCTCTGCAAGCGTGTCAAACAAATAAGCCGATCAGATTTCGTTCCCCTTCTGGCGTAGGAAGAGGATCTTATTATAATATTAATCTGCACGTTTCACCCACGGAGCCGCCATTTGGGTTCGCAAGCGAGTCACCAGTTCCAACACAATGGCAAAAGTGCGAGCAAAGCATGCTAACTGTTCTGTCGTTGGCTGCACAGACGAGCACAGGACACTGTTCAGAGTCCCAGCCTCGGAGAAGACGAGAGAGCAGTGGGTTTGCTTTATTTTCAGCGGGAATCCCCCAGAAACCGTCAGCAAAAACCTGCTCGTGTGCGCGCATCACTTCAAGCCGGAGTGCTTTCGCAACCTTGGACAGTATAAAGCAGGATTTGCTTCAAAGTTGTTCGTGAACGAGGGAGCGATCCCAACTGAACGAGGCAAAGCTGCAGATGAGGGAAATGTAAGTATGTTTAAGCAGTGGCGTCACTGGACTGATCATTAGGGGCTCGAGTCCCGGATGTTTCTGGTCTGAAACGGGTCTCTGAGTTTGGGGGAAATTTGATACGAATTAAGTAAATATTGGTTGTTTAATCTTAGTTCGGAGCTGTCGCTGACTGGTGGTTATTGTTGAGATCTGTCTCTCCCTCGCACAGCGGCCACACACACACACACACACAGAGAGAGATAGATACGTCACGTACCACGTGAGTGATTTCAGCCTATCCTAGCAAGAGTTCCGCGCAACCTCAGTCAAAAAACAAAATAATAATAACGCGGTCAGTACAGCACAGACAATGACAAATAAATATCAAACGAGTCTTCTTTATTTTTGGCAGAACACGAAGAAAGGTATCTTTTAGCTGTTCTGAAGCTCTGTTAGGTGAAAACTACTAGAGTAAAATTAACTGACCTAATGAATGATGCAGACCCTTTTCACAGACTGTGATCACGCGTTTTTTATATTTAATTTTTTTTAAAATGTATGTACATGTATAACACTGTAATTTGTATTATATTACCTCTCAAGAAACTAGTTAATGCTGCTGTGAGTGTGTTTCTAATACAGCGGCTCTGAATGCCTTATATCAATCTCCCTCTATTTTTTTACTCTTTTGAAAGTTGTGAAAACACTTGTGGAGTTTTTCTTTTGCTATTTGAGCAAACGGGAACACACAAAAAATATATTTAATGTATTCTCTCATTAACTAAACCCGTGATGTAAGCAGGTTCCAGCCCGTGGCGGTATAAAAACCATCTTGTTTCGTCAAAACCCACTGTAGCGAGTCAGGAGTTGGGATTGCGATCAGGATAGAGTATTTTAGCATCTAGTTATTTAGCATAGCATTTATATAGTTATTTAGATTATTTTGTGTAGCCTAGGTAGTTAATTAGCATAGTTGTTAGTGTAGTATTGTTAGAAGCATAGTAGCGTAGTATTGCATAAGTTAGGATAGCTTCAAGTTAGCGTAGATCTATCTGTATTTAGTCCAGTGGTCAGGATGGTACGTAGGTGTAGTGTTGCTGGTTGCAAAAGCACTGCTGGACTGCATGGCTTTCCAGCAGACTTGGAAATGAGGCGCCAGTGGTTGCATGCACTTGGCCTGGAAGACCGCGAGTTCCCGCCTAGAGCTGGAGTGTGCAACCTGCATTTTACGCGGGATTGCTTCTCCAACGCAATAGAGGTGGAAATGGGCTTCTCCACACAGCTCGCGCTGAAGAGAGACGCAGTGCCAAACGCTGCTCCTCCTGCGAGGACTCCACCACCGCAGCGCCGTCTTGAGGTGAGTGAGCAGATATATTTTAATCACAATTTATGGTTAGGCTAAAGTTAATCCTCTGGGGTCGACAAATGCGCCGGCGCATTTTGCTGGATTTTTTCACATAGCGGCAAAATATGAATATGCCTATAGAGAGCGCGCGCTATTGACATCAACTCGATAAAACTCATCAGATGCATGTACTTTACGTCGGATGCCGATCGCGATGCGGGAGTTAAGACCGCAGTTTGAGCCAGCGGCTCTGGCCCTGTGTCCACAGACAATTCACCCTCCTCCACTTCAGGTGAAGGTGGGGGAGAAAAGTCCTCGACTTCATATGACAGCTCTGTTGCAACCAAGGGGGTAATCTTTCAGAAAACACTGAAGCTTCCCCGGGCGCCGCCATTGATTAGCGGACCATCATCTGCTGTTAGCATCCCATTGACTCCCATTCATTTTGGCGTCACTTTGACAGCGAATAACTTTACATCTGAGGCGTTTAAAGACTCCATTTGTCCATTATTTATTTCTAAAGAAACACGAAAATGTATAAAAGGCTCCATTACCTTGTATCTTACGTTATGGCCCCGTAGAAGCAGTTTTTGTAAATATAGGCTAACGATTGCGTCATAACCACGCGACTCTCTGTCGCACAGTAGAGAGATTACCGTATGGACAGGAGGAGAAGCTCACGGGCGATCGGGGGGACGTGGAGGCAAAGTGACAAAATAATTAATCAGAATACTTAGCAAAAGTTGCTCCTGCTCCAGCTCATGGACAGCTCCTCCTCACACTCTCCATCTCTGAGAGATTCGGAAGGGAATGATTCAGATTTCTCTCGGCACAGCTACTAGAAGACAGACGGGTTGCTCATGTCACATCTACGTCATCAAGCTCAGTGTGAGTCTGCGCAGTCGCTCAGCCATCAGGAAGAAGAGCTTCTAATTGACTTCACTTTTCTCCGTTGAATCCAATGGGGTCGCTGTGTCCATTTCTTATACTGTCTATGGTTGCAACGCTACTTGCGTCACTCCAGTCACTCTCCATTTTAGAGTCTGACAGCAGCTGTCAATCACTCCGTCACAGATGCACGCCAGTTGGTGGAGTCCGGCTCTGACCAGGGGTTTAGTTACCCTTTAAGTTTACCCAACTATGATGACTTCTGCTTGTGAGAAACCCGGAAATGTGAAAAGGGTCTATTGATATTTAATGACTTTTAAATGGCCAGGAATCGGGTTTCCTGACATTTATATTTGCCTGATTTCAATGCTGGGGAAATACATAAAGCAAAGCCTGAAAGCACACAAGCTAAATACAACATAGATCTAAATCTGGAAGATATCGCCCAGCCCTAAAAAGCAGTTAAAGCACTTAGGCATAACAAGCATATGACTTTCTGTATTATAAAAAGTAGTATTTAAGTTAAAAATCGATCAATGACATTTAAATTCCAACAAAAGGAGGAATATTAGTGCTATTTGGTAAAAAAAAAAAAAAAAAAGTTCAAAAGTAATGTAAATGTTTAACCACTAGATGTAACAGTCATAAGGATTTACAAACATATAATCCGTTTTTTTTTTTAATAAATAGAAATCTCAAGACATCAGCCGCAGAGTCGTGTAGTTTTCATTAGTAATAGGAAGAGTATTGTTTTAAGTTTTGATGCTTAACTTTCCAGATGGCAGTGGTGGCAGTGTCACAGATGGCAGTACCAATGACCTGCAACAGGATCAGTTACAATTGGATGCGGGTATGTGTGTGTGTGTGTGTGTGTGTGTGTGTGTGTGGTTCAGGTATATTGTTGGGAATTTATTATTCCTTCATCAAAGCAAAAACCAGGAGACTTGAGATGGATCTTATAAGCAGAAGAGATTTATTCTTCTTAGTCTGTAGTTCATCATCATCAAGACTAACTCAAGACAGTTGCCTTGCAAATTTATAGACATTTAGGGGGAGGGATTTACATTGAGGTTGAACAAAGCATGCAAATTAAGTATACAGGTTTAGGTAAAACACCCTAGACTGAACATCTGGCCAATCCGAATTCAATCAGCATAACAGTCTATTGCATTGCAAATTGCATAGACGAATCATTCGTGTGCTTATCCTATCAGTCTGAGTGATACTGGGACTCAAAGAGCCATTAAAGACAAAAGGTGCATCTTGGGGCTACTGGCTCGAGCCATTAACGACAATAGGGTGACTTATAATAGAGAAAACAGGTCTGGCAGAAACTGTTGATACCATTATCCTAACCTAACCTTAAAATGCTAACTTCAATGTACTCAACTTTTACTGTTGCAAACTAAATTAAACATTTAATAAATTTGTAATCCAACAATAGGCTATCCTATATGCTATGGGGACAAATCATGTTTTAAGCTTATTTTTCTTACCCCACTGACAGATAATCGTACTTGTTTTTAAGCAAAATGCACTTATTTATATTTTTTTCCTCAGGAAAAAAGACTACTTTTGTCAGTTTGCTTATCAAGTAAATGCATCTTGATTTAAGAATATTTAGACATTTTGACTGGAAATAAGAAAAAAAACTACTAAGACAAGCATTTTATTGCAGTGTAAGGGGTAGAATATACAGTTTGTACAGTATTAAAATCTTTGTCTATGGAATATCCCCATAAAACATGAAAACTCAACATTTGTGGTGTGTGAGTCTGTGTGCGTGTATGTAAATTAGGACTACAATATATAAAATTATGAATAACAGCATTTTTTTGTAGCTGTATCAGAAATTAGCTGTTTACATACAAATACATTATACTCTGTATTTTACTTTTGTATTGCAGATGAGTATGAGTTAGAGAGGCACAGAATCTAGCGAGAAACACGATGATTCAGGAACTTTGGAAATCAGGACACAAACAAGTTCATCTCAAAGGAGATGCTTTCAGCAGAAATGCTTTGACAACAGAGATGTCACGTCCTGCTATGCTTGCAGAAACAGAAGAGATAGTTTTCAAACTGGAAACGAGCCCTCGACAGTTTCAGAGAGCATGAAGCAAGTTCAGGACACAAGGCTTCAGTGTTAGCTTGGAAGAATTACAAAGCCAGTTTAACAGAAGGCAGTGTTGTTGAGAAAATTGAGAGTCCAGTTGATGAAACTGTTAGGGGGTTTACAGTTAAAGACCAGATATGATTAATTAAGACCAGGAGTTAGAAGTGCAGTCAATTGAAGACAAGAGTCAGAATTATAATAAATGAAAGAAAAGTTTTACTGAAGATAGTTTGCAGTTTCCTCAGCAGAAGTCAGCTTCAAGACTCACAGGAGTTCGTAGGCCGCTCCGCTTTCAGTTACAAAGACCACAGCAGATATTCCCTACGCTAAGCTCTAAGCTACGTCATTAGTTCAGGTTGAAAGATTATGATTGGCTAAGAAATAGTAATTTTTCACTCTTGGATTGATAGGCAGTAGCACATCTCCATTGTCTGTACGGCTGCCACCAGGACCCTGAGTCAGTGGTCCTCCGAGGTCACAAGACTGTGTCTAGGCATCAACATGTCGAACGATAAACAGGAGAGTCTTCTCACAACACCAACATAACATGTTCTTTCTCTTAGTGAGAGGACACTTTAATCTAACAGTAAAGACTTTAGATGGTCACTCAACTATAGGTTTCAGTGACCCCTGTGACCTATAGTTGTCATGGTGAGCTACAAGAACAAATATATATATACACTCACCTAAAGGATTATTAGGAACACCTGTTTAATTTCTCATTAATGCAATTATCTAATCAACCAATCACATGGCAGTTGCTTCTATGCATTTAGGGGTGTGGTCCTGGTCAAGACAATCTCCTGAACTCCAAACTGAATGTCAGAATGGGAAAGAAAGGTGATTTAAGCAATTTTGAGCGTGGCATGGTTGTTGGTGCCAGACGGGCTGGTCTGAGTATTTCACAATCTGCTCAGTTACTGGGATTTTCACGCACAACCATTTCTAGGGTTTACAAAGAATGGTGTGAAAAGGGAAAAACATCCAGTATGCGGCAGTCCTGTGGGCGAAAATGCCTTGTTGATGCTAGAGGTCAGAGGAGAATGGGCCGACTGATTCAAGCTGATAGAAGAGCAACTTTGACTGAAATAACCACTCGTTACAACCGAGGTATGCAGCAAAGCATTTGTGAAGCCACAACACGCACAACCTTGAGGCGGATGGGCTACAACAGCAGAAGACCCCACCGGGTACCACTCATCTCCACTACAAATAGGAAAAAGAGGCTACAATTTGCACGAGCTCACCAAAATTGGACAGTTGAAGACTGGAAAAATGTTGCCTGGTCTGATGAGTCTCGATTTCTGTTGAGACATTCAGATGGTAGAGTCAGAATTTGGCGTAAACAGAATGAGAACATGCATCCATCATGCCTTGTTACCACTGTGCAGGCTGGTGGTGGTGGTGTAATGGTGTGGGGGATATTTTCTTGGCACACTTTAGGCCCCTTAGTGCCAATTGGGCATCGTTTAAATGCCACGGCCTACCTGAGCATTGTTTCTGACCATGTCCATCCCTTTATGACCACCATGTACCCATCCTCTGATGGCTACTTCCAGCAGGATAATGCACCATGTCACAAAGCTTGAATCATTTCAAATTGGTTTCTTGAACATGACAATGAGTTCACTGTACTAAAATGGCCCCCACAGTCACCAGATCTCAACCCAATAGAGCATCTTTGGGATGTGGTGGAACGGGAGCTTCGTGCCCTGGATGTGCATCCCACAAATCTCCATCAACTGCAAGATGCTATCCTATCAATATGGGCCAACATTTCTAAAGAATGCTTTCAGCACCTTGTTGAATCAATGCCACGTAGAATTAAGGCAGTTCTGAAGGCGAAAGGGGGTCAAACACAGTATTAGTATGGTGTTCCTAATAATCCTTTAGGTGAGTGTGTGTATATATATATATGTATGTTTCTTCAAGCATCTTGGAGACGTTCCCGCAGTTCTGCAGTTCTTCTGGATTTAGTCTGTCTCAGTTTCTTCTGTTTCTTCATGTAATCACAGACGGACTCGATGATGGTGAGATCAGATCAGACCGGCTGTTGTCACGTGTTGAAGACCTTTCTCAAATAAAACGAGTCCGTATTTCATTTCTGGAAGCCGGGCTGAATGAGCAAACACTGTTGCTGTATTCCTGGCATGGGCCAGACCCTCAGTCACCTCTCAGATAGTTCATACAGACATTAAAGAATACATGAAAATAACATTTCAGTAATCATACTGTAAAATCTCATAAGCCTGGAGAAGTTGATATCTTGAGAGCTGTTATCTTGGAAAAAGGAGGTTGCAAAAAGTATTTAATAAAAGGGGCAAATAATTGTTCCCAACGTGTTTTGGAGAAAAACATTTATTTTATAATGTGATTTTTTTTTTCCCCCGCTTTCAGTTCTCTTACTTCAATGAAAGGTTCAATTAACAACGCAGATTTATTTTTTACAGCCATCTTTGATCATATTTACCAAGGGGGCAAATAATTCTGACCAGCACTGTGTAGTGTGATACAACATGTGTTGATTATGTTTTCCATTGGGCTTTAGGCAAGCACATCTGTGCAGTTTGCTGATGCGGCCTGCCAGACGGACCCACCAATCACCCGCTCATGGATGAAGACTCGCACACCTCCCTTCAGAAGCACAGGTCTGATTTACTGTACATCTACATTTAATCATTTAGCAGACGCTTATCCAAAGTGACTTACAAATGAGGAGAGCAATAAAAGCAGTCAAATCAACAATAGGGCAACAATATGCAAATGTCATGACCAGTTTTAGTTAGACCAGCGTATCAAGCATTTATACACTACTGGTCTAAAGTTTTAGATCGGTAAGATTTTTTAATGTTTTTAAAAGAAGTGTCTTCTGCTCACCAAGGCTGCATTTATTTGATAAAAAAAAACTATTTAAAAAAATCAGTAATATTGTGAAATATTATGACAATTTAAAATGACTGTTTTCTATTTTAATATATTTTAAAGTGTAATTTATTCCTGTGATCAAAGCTGAATGTTCAGCATCATTACTCCAGTCTTCAGTGTCACATGATCCTTCAGAAATCACTCTAATATGATGATTTGATGATCAAGAAACATTCATTATTATTATCAATGTTGAAAACAGTTGTGCACAATTTTTTTTCAAAATTCTTTGATGAATAGAAAGTTCAAAAGAACAGCATTTATTTAAAATAGAATATTTTCTAACATAAATTTATATTATAATAACATTATAATTTTCTAACATTATTCAGCTTTGATCACAGAAATAAATTACACTTAAATTCACATAGAAAACAGCTGTTTTATAGAAAAGTAAGTGTTAATATTGAGTCAAATGTTGGCAAAATAGCGGTCTTATATAAAAACGTTTTTTTATTGTATTATAAATTCAATGTATTATTATGTTTTCCTCCGGTTAGTTTGATATGTATGCGATTACTGTTGTCATTCTTTATGGTTCAGCTGTAGCAAGTTGAAATTCTTTTAATTTGTAATTCTTAAGATGACACTGAATGCCTGTTCTGAATGATCAAAGGTGGCCCTGTGTCCTGCACCGATGTTGGCGTCGACTCCTCCGCGGTCAGAGCTTCAGGACCCTCACGCAAGAGACCCCGCTTGGACCTGAAGGAGGAAGAGGAGGAGGAGGAGGAGGAGGAGGAGCTTTATGAAGGTGGCTCATCTATGATCACTGAAGATCCACATGATCCTCTACACTCGCTCACTTCAACCCAATCCACAAATGTGACGTGAGTTACATGATATTTGTCATTATCATTTTAAGATAAAAATCATACAAATCTTCTGTTTATCTCAGCTCGAACAGAGTGTGAATTGATTATTTTCCTGTGAAAAATGTTCTGCTCTGATAGAACGGAGCCGTCCATTCCGATCCACAAGATGTCGAAGTACGTAGTGTATGAGCGCTGTCTACTGGAGCTGTTTGAGGCGTGCCCGAGGTGTGGACGAGCGTCACGCCCCAAGACCAGGACCATGGGCACGTTCCTCAGAGTGGAGCAGAACTGCCCACATTGTGATTTCTCCAGGACGTGGAACAGTCAGCCGATTATTGGGTCCGTTCCTGCCGGGAACCTTCAGCTCACTGCCGCAGTTTATACTTCAGGTGCCTCTTTCTTCACACTCGAGAAGGTAATGACAAACACTCAACTGTGTATCAAATATTTCTATATATATATATATATATATATATATATATATATATATATATATATATTATTTTTTTTTATTATTTTTTTTTTTATTATTATTATTATTATTACTTTTTTTTTATTTTTTTATTTTTTTATTTTTTTTATATGTGAGTAATGCTTGTCACATGTTGTTTGTTCTTAAGTTTATATCTGTTTTGATAGTATTGTCTGTATTGTCTATGTTGTCTTTTTTCCTTGCCCAGGGACCACAGATGTAAATTAGCTGTATAGCTAATTCTGGTACAGGGCTTGAACTGTGCATGGTCCCTGTCAAATAAACTAATAAAATAAAAATAAATAAAAAATGTACCAAATAATGTTGCTATATAATGAATATATGTTATCTGACCTCAGATCTTCCAGGCGATGAATCTACCGCTGTACAAGTACGCCACTTTCCGAAGACTGGCGCGGAGATTCATCGAGCCTGCCATCGTGTGCAGGTGGAGGACGATGCAGGACGCCACGCTGGAGCAGCTTATTAGCCAACAGCAGAACGTCATGCTAGCTGGTGACATGAGGGCGGACTCGCCAGGTGTGTAGTTCTGAATGTATGTTTCATTGAAGAATAATGGGAAAGCAACTGGTCAAGAATTTTAAATTATTTTCAAAGGTCATTCTGCAAAATATGGCAGCTACACGATGATGGACCTGCGGAACAAGAAGATTATTGATCTTCAGCTGGTTCAGGTGAGCGGGAGGGCCAGCTGGGGAGAACGGGGAACAGTTTGGGTGTGCATGGGAGTTGGTTCTATGAAAACTGAAGGGAAACACAGATATGGGTAAAAATGTCATGAAATAAAATATTGGAATTAATGTAATTGAAGAGATGGCACTGAAAATGTTTTGCTAACATGGCGAACTATGCTTTTTTTCCCTTTTATATCAGCGCAATGAAGTCGCTGGGAGTTGCCATATGGAGGTGGAGGGTCTGAAGAGAAGCCTTGCTCTTTTGGAGGAACGTGGCGTTACTTTGACTAGTATCGTGACCGACCGTCGTCCGCAAATTCAGAGATTCCTGAAGGAGGCCAGGATCAAGCACTACTACGATGTTTGGCGTTTAGAAAAGAGTATGCTGTCCTCTTTTCTTTTTTTTTCTTTTTCTTTTTTTACAATATTAGAGAGACTTAGGTAAGTAGTCTTGTATTTCATATACACTGTATATTTGCATAACTGAAATACACTTTTTGTATTGTTAGGACTGTCCAAAAAGTTGGTCCTGATTTCGAAGAACAAGGACTGTGTCATACTGAAGAAGTGGATTCATAGTATAAAACACCACATGTACTGGACAGCAGCTTCATCATCATCAGGGCCAGAGAGGGTGGCAAAGTGGACGTCCATCCTGAATCATATCCGAGATGTCCACGTCCACGAAGACCCTGCTTTCCCCCAGTGTCTGCATGCACCACGCACATCAAGGGACAAAAGCAAATGGTTGAAAGCAGGTGCGTTTGCCCAATTACTAGTTGAAATGTAAAGGTTGAGTGGACCCCTCATACAGACTATATTCACTATCACAATTTTCCAAACTTTGGTTGTGCATTTAGATTTTTAGATGATGGGAAAGTTTTTAACCATTACCACTTACTCATATGTACAGTGATTCTGTGTTCAACACATTTAATAATGTGGTATTACTCATGTTTTCATAGGAACAAAGGCCTTCATCAGAGTAGAGAAGGCCTTGACCAATAAGAGGATCTTAAAAGATGTGGAGAAGATGAGCGCGCACCACCAGACCTCGTCGCTCGAGGCTTTTCACAGCAGTATTTTACGCTTTGTGCCTAAGAACGCGGTATTTCCTTTTCTTGGAATGTTGTGCAGGTACATACACCATTGTTGCCGTCCTGAAATGAATTCAATTCATACATTGTATTCAAGGGTTACACTTGTATTATTTGTCTTCCTAAGACTCTACCTGGCTGCCATGCACTTCAACGAAAATGCTGGGCGTCCCCAAGCAACGTCACCAACCGGTGAGCTGCTATACAGATTGAACTTACCCAAGTCCAAGAAGGGAGAATTTTCCATGAAGCCTGTGAAAGTAGATCCAACGTACGGTAAGTTTTACAAGCTTTTATTGTAAAAACCACACCAAGCCAAGAAAACTTGCAAAGAGACCACGTGAACAATATAATATAAAATGCACTTTATTTAAATGTACAAAAGGCCTACTAGGGCATTAACCAATTGCAAGAAGTATGTAGTCAAGTTTTGTTTGTATTACAGATTATGTGGATGAACTGATGGACCTCATCTTTGAGAAGGTGTTTGAGGACCCTGGTCCATATGAGGCTGAGGTGCAGAAGATCCCCATCCCTGACGATCTCTCTGCCCAGTTTGAAAAGCCAGACAAGATGGAAGTGATAGCCTCATATGTGTCAAGGTTCAATCAAGGGCTGGTCTGAATCCCGAGCGTCGGGGAACTCCCGCGGCGTATGCTTAGCACTACCCATGAGGCCCAGGAAGCCCCAAACCCAGCTTACAAAGCTTCTGTGGGCCAGATGTCTGTAACGGCTGAGAACAGTGGAGAGAGAATCAGGTCTGCTGGCTTGTTCAATTCTAACATTGTTTCAAAAACGTGCAATACTTGCTGTACAAGACTTTAAAGATGGTTTTGTGTACTTTCAGAGTTTCATATACATGTTAACATTCATAAAGCTGTTCCCGTCTTGTTACACCTGTACAACTTAGCTAACATTGTTGGTAACCCAGTGTGCGAGTTGCCTTCAGAAAGAAACCTCCTTATGTAAAACACACATTGGTAGTGTGTGAGAAACACTCAGTAGTTTAGTTGTGTGGGTGAAGTGAGCCTGTGGCCCGGCGTTCAGTGCTCTATGGGTTCAGACTTTCTTCGGTCATTACTGTAGATGATGCAGAAGATGCACAGCATGGCATTTAAAGTGGCCTTCAGGAAAAACAAAGGCTATGAGAAGAGGCACAGGAAACAAGTGACAGCGGTGTGAGAATAAACTTTACAAAATATACTGTCAAAGAGTCTCTCAGGATAAAAGCGTCTGCTAAATAATTGAGAGCGAATGTAAATGTCATTCTAGCCTGCAAACATGTGCTATCTGTATGATTAGGTGTGCATTTAAGCACATAAGAGTTTCTTTTATTATTCATACCACAACACCAAATGAGTGTTTTACAGAAATTGTATACTATGTATAATCTTTAAAAGAGAGATTCTAAAATATTCTAAAAAGTGTCTCTTCATTTCATTCTAAATTGACAGCAATATATTTTTTAATGTCTGGAAACTTTAAAAAAAAATGGTGTTATTAAATGGACTGTGCTGACTACTATCCCTCGGGTGAGAATCGAGGACGAACAAAGTGTACCAGTTTCTTTCAGTCAGTCTCACGAATGCATCATAATGATGACATCCAGCTTCCTCAGTCGAATGTGCTTCAGCAGCAGTGATCGTCTTACATGTGCATAAAAACAAGCAAAAAGGTTGATGACGTGTACTCGATTTTCTGCCAATGATTTATTGGTGTGTTTACACACGTGCTTCAGACACCGGTCGCGCTGATGGCGTTCCCCATAGCATCAGTCCAAAATGCAGTGTTGATTTCCACTTTGAAAGGGAACTCAGTAACGCCTCAAGACTGATTTTTCATTGTTTATAGTCAATTCTATTCAAATTATTAATTGCATTACTTAGTATTAACTGCAAAAATACAAATCTGTTGATACATTTATTTTAAAAAGTTTAATGAGCAAAAAGAGTTCATTGTGAGGACCACATTAGATTGCAGTAATGACCTTGAGGCAATGAATTTACTCAAATTATTTTAGCACGTTAAACTTGTTGCAGTGCAGTCCTGAAAATCATCATCTTCAACCAGATGCGTCTACAGTCTGAAACACACAAAAACAAATAGAAAACTGACAAAAAAAATGTTCGTCAAATCATAAAGCTGGGCACACAAATGAGAATACACATAAGAATGCTTATTAAATCTCTTCCACTGACATTTATCTGGGGAAACTAGTAATCTACTGCCAGCTCTGCTCTCTATTCATCTAGTCTGCGAGCAGTGGAGATGTGGGTCTGTGTGTTCCTCAGGCTACGGGACACTGAAGACGGCCATAGCTGATGTTCTGCTTTACAGACAGCTAACAGAGATCTGGAGGCTTAAATGTTGGCAAAGAGGATTTCCAAACACCAAGAAAATAAGTATGAGAAAAGGCAAAAATGCTGAATTCTGTTTACCTACATGCATGTCACACTCAAACTGTGAAGAGAAACTGCCATGAAGGATGTAAAATCATTTTCATCTCGAAAATTCATGCAGAGAAAATGATCTGGCATCGCACAGATGAAGAAGGAAAATACAGTTGTCACAAAAGCAATATGGGAGTGTAGAATCAACAAGAGAGGAGAAAACAAAAATCACATCTGTCCTCTTCCCAGTAATTACAACTACAGCATTTTTTGTGCATGATTTTACTTGGATGACGTATTTATGAATGAGCTTGATTAGTTAGAACATTTATGTCCTGATATTTCAGATGGGCCTTTTGTTAGGCTCAAAAGCTTTTCTGACCCACTGATAATTATAATAAAGAACTGAATGTGGAAAAATCGACGTCATTCAGTTCTTACTGCTGGCAATTGCATTTGCATGCATGCCTTTTTTTGGTTTGTTTTTGAAGGCTGGGGCATTTTTCCAAATAAGTCTGAAATTTCCATTTATAGAGGGGCAGTGGCTGCTAATTAAAGTCAAATCTCTTTTTTTCTCTTGTTTGGAAGCTAAGCCAGTGCCTCCAGCAAAATAAACCCCCAACCACCTCTAATAAATATTTATTCAGAGAAAGCTGTAATTATGCTTTTCAGAACGCTTTTATGAGGGTTTTTTATACATAATTATCTCCACATCATTTTGTCTAAAATGGGATCATAATGGAATCAAAGTGTTTATGAAGATAATGTTATCCATTATGTTTGTCATAGAATTGTATGTATAAATAGTTTTAATTGGGAAAAGGACTGTGCTGAACACTTGAGATATATTTCCACTGAGTGATTTCCACAATTATTAGTTTTACGAAATCTTCTCCTTCCATGAAATAATCCACGGAGATTAAACTGTTTGTGGATATTAAAATCCCAGCTGTTTCTCATCCTAATAATGTCCACCCATGAACTTGTTAAAGTGGGCTTTCTGGTGAACTGTAACTGCTGTCACATCATAAAAGTAGCTCATTCTCTTCATCTTTATAAACTAATTTGAGTGGGGGGAAAAAGCGCTATATAAATGTCAAAGAGATGACTCACTGTATCACAAATGGCTTTTGTTCATCTGTGAGCTCCAGCACACAAACCAAAATGATGATGACACTAGACACCTCATAGTTACAAAAATACACTCTAAATTTACACGTCACATTTCCCGTCTTGTTTCTCCCTGTCATAGTTCCCTTGCTCATTGATCACCTTTAAGTTACTGATCACCTGAACCTGTCCTTCATTACCACACCAATCAACACCAATATAAAGACGCTCTCAGTCATTGTCTGGTCTCTAATACGCAATACAGACTCATCTTCGCTAAACCCTTTGGAATATGTACCTGTACTCCACTGTGCTACTTACCTGGTCTCCATCACAGTTATCCTGTTCACCAGCCTCATCTATATTCCCACCTTGTGTGTATGCATGTGTGTGCATGTGCTCACTCCCCTAGAATCTTTATCTTGCTACTTAACTGTTTGCTGTTCTTAACCGCATTCATCTCATCTGGGTTTCCATGACAGAAGACCAGACCAACCCAGCTGGCAAAGAGATGCCTCCATTTCACCCAGACGAACAGCAGCTCTTACTCTCCCAAGATGGCCGCCCTTTGCCAGAGTACTGAAATTCTGTGGACCATGAGCTATGGTGAATTTCAGTGAGGTTGCTTTAAAGGACTATTTTCAAGCAGGTTTGGATGAGCCAGTTCAGTGGTCCCAGGGCTCCCCAGTCCCTAGGTCCCTAGGTCCTGGTAGTCCCCAAGTCTGTTTTTCCTGGGTCTGGTGGTCCCCAAGTCTGGTTGTCACCAAGTCTGGTTGTCCTGGGTTTGGTGGTCCCCAAGTCTGGTTGTCCTGGGTTTGGTGGTCCCCAAGTCTGGTTGTCCTGGGTCCGGTGATCCCCAAGGCTGGTTGTCTTGGGTCCAGTGGTCCCCAAGTCTGGTTGTCATGGGTCCGGTGGTCCCCAAGTCTGGTTTTCCTGGGTTTGGTGGTCACCAAGTCTGGTTGTCCTGGGTTTGGTGGTCCCCAAGTCTGGTTGTCCTGGGTTTGGTGGTCACCAAGTCTGGTTGTCCTGGGTCCGGTGATCCCCAAGGCTGGTTGTCTTGGGTCCGATGGTCACCAAGTCTAGTTGTCATGGGTCCGGTGGTCCCCAAGTCTGGTTGTCCTGGGTTTGGTGGTCACCAAGTCTGGTTGTCCTGGGTCCGGTGATCCCCAAGGCTGGTTGTCTTGAGTTCGGTGGTCTCCAAGTCTGGTTGTCATGGGTCCGGTGGTCCCCAAGTCTGGTTGTCCTGGGTCCGGTGGTCCCCAAGTCTGGTTGTCCTGGGTCCGGTGGTCCCCAAGTCTGGTTTTCCTGGGTCCGGTGGTCCCCAAGTCTGGTTGTCCTGGGACCGGTGGTCCCCAAGTCTGGTTGTCCTGGGTTTGGTGGTCACCAAGTCTGGTTGTCCTGGGTCCGGTGGTCCCCAAGTCTGGTTGTCATGGGTCCGGTGGTCCCCAAGTCTGGCTTTCCTGGGTCCGGTGGACCCCAAGTCTGGTTGTCCTGGGTCCGGTGGTCCCCAAGTCTGGTTGTCATGGGTCCGGTGGTCCCCAAGTCTGGCTTTCCTGGGTCCGGTGGACCCCAAGTCTGGTTGTCCTGGGTCCGGTGATCCCCAAGTCTGGTTTTCCTGGGTCCGGTGGTCCCCAAGTCTGGTTTTCCTGGGTTTGGTGGTCCCCAAGTCTGGTTGTCCTGGGTCCGGTGGTCCCCAAGTCTGGTTGTCCTGGGTTTGGTGGTCACCAAGTCTGGTTGTCCTGGGACCGGTGGTCCCCAAGTCTGGTTGTCCTGGGTTTGGTGGTCACCAAGTCTGGTTGTCCTGGGTCCGGTGGTCCCCAAGTCTGGTTGTCCTGGGTTTGGTGGTCCCCAAGTCTGGTTGTCCTGGGACCGGTGGTCCCCAAGTCTGGTTGTCCTGGGTTTGGTGGTCACCAAGTCTGGTTGTCCTGGGTCCGGTGGTCCCCAAGTCTGGTTGTCATGGGTCCGGTGGTCCCCAAGTCTGGCTTTCCTGGGTCCGGTGGACCCCAAGTCTGGTTGTCCTGGGTCCGGTGGTCCCCAAGTCTGGTTTTCCTGGGTTGGGTGGTCCCCAAGTCTGGTTTTCCTGGGTCCAGTGGTCCCCAAGTCTGGTTGTCCTGGGTCCGGCGGTCCCAGTGGTCTAATGTTCTTCTATCATGGCCACGGAGGTCGTTCCAAGACCCTTAGTCTCAGCAACGGAGGCTGTTCCATTCTCCCTCGCCATGGGAAAGGAGGCTGTCCCAACCTCCTTTGGCTCGGCCAAGAAAAGCCACTTCATGCTCCTTGATCTCAACCAGAGAGGCTGTCCCATGCTCTTTTGTTTCAGCCACTGAGAACGTCCCAAGCTCTATCGACATGGCCAAGAATGCCACTTTAAACACCCACAACACGACCAGAAAGGCCATCGTCAGAATCCTCCAGCCCCCCCTTCATTACCAGCACCTCCATCTCAGCCAGAGTCTCTCCGCTCTCCAGACACTCTCAAATCCACCAGATTCTTCCCATACTCTGCCAGCTCCACCCTGGCTCCCAGCCCCACCGGCTACCCTCTGATATTGGGTTCCCATCAACTCATTACAGGCAGCAAACACCCTTCGGGACTCAGTGTGAAGGTGTTGCTTATAGGTGTTGGCAGCTGCCTCTGGAGGGGGGACTAATGTCCCATTTCTCCTGTCTTGTTTCTCCCTGTCAAAGTTCCCTTTCTCACCGGTCACCTTTAGTTCCAATTCATCTGTTGACTTAGTTACTAATCAACCACACCTGTCCCTCATTACCACACTAATCAATGCCACTATAAAGACACTCACCTCACACAATCATTGTCTGGTCTCCAATATGGAATATAGACTCATCTTCGCTTCCCTTTTATCAGGTAAAATTAAAAAATGTGTTGCCAGGGGAGTTTGCTTTTTGTTCCTGGTGGAGAGAGCTCTGAAATTCAGAATTTTCCTCTTAGGTGTGAGTGCATAAAACCTGGAGTGTGATTTTGAGGTCATTGATGATGTGAAACAATTGTACCACAGACACAAAGAACCTTGTTTGATCACCCTCATTAAAATCATTACTATTGTTATTAATAATGAAGCGTTAGCATGAATGCACAATCATACTTTATGCAAATAAACGGTAATGGGAGAAACGCATAAGCTAACACCTCACAGATCATTGGTGGACAAATGCATTTTGCAGAAGGAAACGCATATAATTTAATACATTGCAGAAGACTTCAAACAGTTACTTTAGAAGCAGATAAATGTATAAAGACAGTGTGTATTTCCTCCAAGTCACCAATGAAAACTAGCAACTAGCAACACCCTGCTAGTTTCTGGGTGTGACTATATAAAATAAATGAGCTCATTGGTGAAACTCTGTTCTGTTCAGATCAGTATTGAAAAGACACAGGATGTTCATTTCAACCCGTCAACCAATTAAATCAGTGAAAGCATATAAGAGAGCAGCAGTTAAAACACTAAACCTGTCATCTGAGCACTTTAGAAATGCACGTTCACTTTCTGGCATTAGAGTTTGTTAGGGTGAATGAACAGTGCCATCATCAGTGAGGCAAATTTCCCTGTTCCCCAATTTCTTTGGCTGTTATTAAACTTGTGTTTGTCAATCAAAAGTTTTATCCTTCAGTTCATTTTGAAATTTGGAGCCAAATCGAAGCAGTTGAAAAGCTGTCGCTCAGTTATGTGTCATTCTGCCTTGATGAAACGCTGGAGTCAGACGCTTGGAAGCAGGTCTCCGTATATTTCAGTCCACAGCACAAATCCTCTTCCAGTCTGGAGGAAAGACACCAAACACACTCCATGATGAAAAGCTGTAGCCACCGACTGCACAGCCGAGTGAAGGGAACACACAGAGACATAAAAGCCATTTCATCTTGTTCTTGTACTGCACATTCATTGCCATCTTTCCTTCATTTTTCCCTCAAATAACTTCCTTCAATAATTCAAATAATTGCATGAACAGAAATATGGTAATTGTCTAAATCCAATTCAGGGACTGTCTGAATTATTTTTAATACATTTTAATTTTAATGATATTTTTAATGAAACCTGCACTTCACAGCAGAGACACGTGAAGCAAGAGCTGAAGGAGGATGTTTGCACTGAAAGACTTTTATTTGATAAAAGAGTCTGACCAGAGTCTATCAATCAGAGACAGAAGGACTGGAGGAGACCGAGTGACAGAAAAGTCTTGACCATGTTCATCATGAAAAAAAATGTGCATCAAATATAATACAGTAGACTAATGTCAGGGAAAATTAGATTTTTCATTCTATGACCCTTTTTTTTTTTAGTTTTTACCTAGACCTCAAATTATAGGAAGTGCATGAGAAAGCAAAGCAAACCCAATTTAGCAAGAATCATGAGGCAAACAGAGAGAACAGAGTGTTATAGTCTATATATAAAAAACAATTAGTTTAATCGGAGCGGCTGGACTGATGTATAATCAGCGGAGCCGCTCTGATCTCTGTGGAGAGTCAAGAAAAAACATTGATCTCTGCAGAGGAAAAGACACCAGAAGAAATGAAAGAAGTGGAAGAGAGAGAGAGAGAGAGAGAGAGAGAGAGAGAGAGAGAGAGAGAGAGAGAGAGAGAGAGAGAGACAGAGAGAGAGAGAGATCAAAGCTTCACTGGGTCGGTTTATCAAATGCCACCGTATGTAAATGAAGCTGTCAAGAGCACAGAACACACAGACATGATCAAGGCTTTTTAATCTTCATGAAATGAAGGTGCTCATCTGAATAACTGAAGACACAGTCTTTAGAGAAAAACAACAGTGTGTTGTGACGAACAGAAGCATGTCAGACGCTGAGAAACACCAGACCGTCACACACACACCACAGCTTGACACCGGATGAGAAATCATGTGTGTGTCACCTGATCTATGCTCTTCAGCTCCGTGTCAGGATGACCTGAGCGCTGCTTTACACTGAAACACGTCCAGTTAAAGCGTGTGCTTTTATCAGAGGCTGCAAGCAATCATCGGACAAACTCAGTCCAGGACAGATAACCGGCTATTCTCTAGAAGTCTTCTCCTGTTAGTCTTTCTGGAGCGCCTCTGAGCTCAACATCTGCGTTTCACACAATAATAAAATCACAGTATCAGAATAAAGTCATTCATGAACTTCACTCTAATTCTGTTAGTGTGTTTGTCTTTCTTGATGTAATTTGTTCTTCTGATTACAACACAAACCACACAGCAGATCTGGAGTTCAGAGGTCAGTCGGTGAAGCATTAACCAGCAGCTGTAAATCACGGGTTTCAGCTTTACCTCTGAGCTCAAAGCCCACAGTCCTGATCCTGATCCTGATCCTGATCCCGAGCCGGAGCTGAGCATGTCCTCTCCGGCTGCGTTCCTGAACGAGGTCCCGGGATGGTTTCTGTGGACGGGGATCTTCTTGCCTGTGTCGGCTCTCCTGCTGCTGATCATCGCTTACCTGAGCTGGAAGATCCGCCAGAGTAAGAGCCGCTCATTAAACATCTATACACACACTCTACATACACTACTGTACACACACTCTACTGTACACACACACTACTGTACACACACACTACTGTACACACACTACTGTACACACACTACTGTACACACACACTACTGTACACACACTACTGTACACACACTACTGTACACACTCTACTGTACACACACTACTGTACACACACTACTGTACACACACACTACTGTACACACACTACTGTACACACACACTACTGTACACACACTACTGTACACACACAACTGTACACACACAACTGTACACACACTACTGTACACACACACTACTGTACACACACTCTACTGTACACACACTCTACTGTACACACACACTACTGTACACACTCTACTGTACACACACTACTGTACACACACACTACTGTACACACACTTTACTGTACACACACTACCATTCAGGAGTCTGGGGTCGGTGAGATGTTTTCAGTGTTTCTGAGTCTCTTCTGCTCACCAAAGCTGCTTTTATTTGATCAAAAATACAGTAAAAACTGTGAAATATCATTATAATGTAAATCATCTGTTTTCTATTGTGAATATACAGTAAAGTGTAATTTATTCCTGTGATCAAAGCTGAATTTTCAGCATCATTACTCCAGTCTTCAGTGTCACATGATCCTTCAGAAATCACTCTAATATGAGGATCTGATGCTCAAGAAACATTTATGATTATTATCAGTGTTGAAAATAACAGTTGCTGCTTCATATTTGTGTGAAAACTGCCATATATTTGTATTTTTCAGGATTCTTTGATGAATAGAAAAGCATTTATTTGAAATATAATCTTGTCTCCATTTAATGAGTGGGGAAACACTTTACAGTAAGGTTCATTAGTTAACATTAATTAATGTATTAACTAACAATGAGCAATACATGTTTTACTGTATTTATTAATCTTCATTAACATTAGTTAAACACAGCTGTTCATTGTTTGTTCATGTTAGTTCACAGTGCATTAACTAATGCTAACAAATACAGCATTTGATTTTAATAATGTATTAGTAAATGTTGAAATGAACATTAAGATTAATAAATGCTGTAGAATGAAGTTCACATTATCAGATCATGTTAAGTGCGACCAATGCGTCCTTGATGAATAAAAGTATTAATTTCTTTAAAACATTTTTTTTGAATGTATACATATTATAAAGAGCCAAACAGGAAATAATTATATGAAATCTGAATATATAGTTATAAGTCAGAATATATAAATGTAAATCATGATTTACATTTATATATTCAGATTTCTATATATTTAGACTTATAAACTCAATCTGTATATATTCCCATCATAACTCTCAGGCTTATGGTCAATAATCATGAATAATGAGTTATGTGTGTTTAAAGCAACACATTTTTTTAATTTGAAACATCAAAAGTGATTTTAATCAAATGTCTCTATCTTTCAATGCAGTCGTATGATTATTTTTATCTCACGTCTAGTGTAAGACATCTTCGTCATCATCATCTTCATCATCATCATCTTCATCATCATCATCTTAAGACAGCAATCGGAAATGTACACTTTATTTTAAGGTGTCTTAGTAACAGTGTAATTATACATTTAAAGAGAAATATAAATAAACATACTATAGAGTTAGGCTTCGGCTTATTAAAGTGTTATTATGCATAATTTACAGTTAGTTCTATATGTAACGTAACAAAACACTGTAAAATAAAGTGTTACCAATTTTGGACACACACATACACATAAATTCTATACTGTATCTTTCTAACAAAGTGAAACCATTTCTTTCTTCCCTCGATCAAAGAGAAAAGCTCATGATGTGAATAATAAAGCACATCTCCTCAGTGTTTGGATGAGGACACATTAGAGATGCTGTCTGATGGCTTTATGATCACATGATCTGAACACTGCAAGAGTGTGTGAAGCGTAGAGCTCATGTGAGAAACTAGCAGCGGATGAGTTCCCATCAGCCCTGCTGAACATCTGAGAGGACTGAGCCTGAGCTGGCGGATTTCAGAGGGGTTTCAGACACTTTTATTTAGCTGACCAGGCTGGTTTAACTGGTCAAACTGGGAGACCAACTAGCCTAGGCTGGTTTAAGCACTTCAGCGTTTAGTTAGCGAAGGTTGATAACACAGACACATGACCATGCAGAAGAGAAGCTGAGGGCTCCTGGAGGTCTTCTGTGAGTGTGTGTGTTCTTCTGTGAGTGTGTGTGTTCTTCTGTGAGTGTGTGTGTTCTTCTGTGAGTGTGTGTGTTCTTCTGTGAGTGTGTTCTTCTGTGAGTGTGTTCTTCTGTGAGTGTGTTCTCCTGTGAGTGTGTTCTTCTGTGAGTGTGTGTGTTCTTCTGTGAGTGTGTGTGTTCTTCTGTGAGTGTGTGTGTTCTTCTGTGAGTGTGTGTGTTCTTCTGTGAGTGTGTTCTTCTGTGAGTGTGTTCTTCTGTGAGTGTGTTCTCCTGTGAGTGTGTTCTTCTGTGAGTGTGTGTTCTTCTGTGAGTGTGTTCTTCTGTGAGTGTGTTCTTCTGTGAGTGTGTTCTTCTGTGAGTGTGTTCTCCTGTGAGTGTGTTCTCCTGTGAGTGTGTTCTTCTGTGAGTGTGTTCTTCTGTGAGTGTGTTCTTCTGTGAGTATGTTCTCCTGTGAGTGTGTTCTCCTGTGAGTGTGTTCTTCTGTGATTGTGTTCTCCTGTGAGTGTGTTCTTCTGTGAGTGTGTTCTTCTGTGAGTGTGTTCTTCTGTGAGTGTGTTCTTCTGTGAGTGTTCTTCTGTGAGTGTGTGTGTTCTTCTGTGAGTGTGTTCTTCTGTGAGTGTTCTTCTGTGAGTGTGTGTGTTCTTCTGTGAGTGTGTGTGTTCTTCTGTGAGTGTGTTCTTCTGTGAGTGTGTGTGTTCTTCTGTGAGTGTGTTCTTCTGTGAGTGTGTTCTTCTGTGAGTATGTTCTCCTGTGAGTGTGTTCTTCTGTGAGT
>NC_137133.1:1084326-1156826 GCF_949319135.1 Squalius cephalus | reverse complement strand
GGTCGCGTTTGATCATTTCATCAAAAGTATCGGAAAGAGATTAAAAAGATTTAAAAGGGCGAACAGGCCGACTTTGCCAAAAAATCATCAGATTTAAAAACAAAAAAAACAAGAGGTTTCTACAAATATTTGAATATTGGTGCCGGGAAACGGCTTGAAATCCCAAACTTTCCAAAGAGCTGCCAAGGTTTGAAGTTTTCTGGAGTTTGTAAGGTTTCGTCTTGTTGCTCAGAGAGGTAGAAGGCATAGCTCCTCCCCTCGGTGGAATGTGTGTGTGTGTGTGTGTGTGCTTGACTGCATAGAGGAAAGATTGGCACTGCCGTCCACCAATGAGAAATCTCACAGTGCCACTGTCCTGTGCTTCTGGTCCCTTATAAAACACATCATGAAAACCAATCAATCAATCTTTAGCCCCGCCCCCATCACCCCCCACCCCCCCACCCCCTAAAGGTACAGTATCACCTTCATATGCTCACTCTCCTCATATTATTATTATTATTATCAATTATTACACTGTACTCCTCCACGACGTGACTCTCCTCCAAATCCAGACTAGGAATGTGAATTACTAATTAACAATAAAAATAACAGAGATCTAGCCTTCAGAGATGGTCAAGACAATCTTTTGAGGGAAAGAGATAAAACAAACACTAAAAAAATAAAATGCTACAGATGTTAGCTAAGTGGTTCTGAATGCTAGAAGATGAAGCTGTTTCTGTACAGGATCAGAGTTGCTCTCCTCCACAGATGACCTCTGACCCCTGGAGGAACGTGCTGGACTTCAGCTCTGGGGAAGAGCAAACACAGTTATTACACACATATCCGGACGCTCATGAGATCAAACTAATGCCGTCATATTCACGACACTGTTCCACTGCGTCACGTCAGGCAAATCATTGAGGAACACAGATTACATTTCAATTCAAATGGCAAAAAGGCACTATATTCCTGACCTAAATCTCACTTATGGAACATATTTCATTTTTCACAAAGCAACCAAATCGTGAATAATGGTCAACATTTCACTGGCACATCTTACCCCGAAGCTCCTGACACTTCCATTCGTTTCATAACGGCTTCCGTGGTTTCACACACTGATAAGTGTTTTAGTGCTGGATTACTCTGGACTCGTTTCACCTGACATCATTTACTTTCATTTTTTCACTAATTATGCACTTATTTTAAGTTATACTAATTTATCCAATATTTTAATGACACGTTCGTAGGGTCACGGTTCTCTGATGTCGATAATAATTGTTATTAATAGTGGTATGTTTCAGAAGTACATTACTGTGGTAAATTACTATTGCAATGTAAATAAAAAAATATTTTTAAAGAGCATATGATAATTATAATTAATGAAACGCACTGTGCGCTTCACTCTAAAACACGCAGCGCATCAGACTATACAGTTATTCAACTAAACCGCAGCCTCTGATGTGATGATCTCAGTTTAACGGATATACTCATTTCCTCACTTCCTCAACTCACTGACCTCCATTTGGGAAACCTTGCAGTGAATGAGGAGACTTTTCTAATTACACGCAGCTCATCAGTTTGTTAGATCAGGGGTCCCCAACCCCCGGGCGGCGGACCTGTACCGGTCCGTGGGACATTTGGTATCGGGCCGCACAGAAAGAATAAATAACTTAACGTATCTTCCGGACTATAAGTCGCTCTGGAGTATAAGTGGCATCAGTCAAAAAATGCATCATGAAGAAAAAAACATATATAGCCTAAAAACATATATAGCCTAAGTCGCACTGGACTATAAGTTGCATTTATTTAGAAATTTATTTCACAAAAAAAACAAAAAAAAAAAAAAAAAGTTACGGACGGGGCAGTTCTCCGTTACGGACGTGAGCGCTCTGAAAGAGGCACTAAAAGACTGCTTTAAAACTTTCACAGAGACCTCAAACAGAAAGCACAAAGCCTGTCTTTAAATTTAATTTCGTTTTGTATTAATTGTATCTTAATTTTAATCAATGTTTCATCAACCAATTGCCTGGATTTAATAAATTAGTAAATATATTAGAAAATAGATAATCACGACACGGAGGCGCCGGCGCGTGAACATGGAGCTCGTCTCATAAATGAACCGAAACTCAGCCGACACTGACACAGAAAACACTTGTTTATTAGTAAACAATTAAAATGTCTCCTGCTATATTTTACATATTCATAATCATTAATTTTGCCGGTTCGTTGTGACAGCTTTTAGGTGCTTTATTGGCAGCGCCACCCTTACATGTTACATGAACGCATCAGCACCGAAAACATGGAGATTTTTTTCTTTTGGGGGGCATTTTGTTTGTGTTCAGGCTTTCTCAGTTGTCTTTAGGCGCGATGTTACGAGGACGTTGCTAATAAAGTTGCGAGTAGGCCTACACATTGGATTCACGTTTATTATTATATTTAAAAAATACCCCAGTTTTTATGCCGGTCATATCATTTTATTTTGTTGAATTTTTCCTCCACACCTTAAAGGCCGGTCCGTGAAAATATTGTCTGATATTAAACCGGTCCGTGGTGCAAAAAAGGTTGGGGACCGCTGTGTTAGATTAAGGCCATGTCCACACTAATATGTTTTCGTTTGAAAACTTATATTTTTCTCTCCGTTTTGGCCTTCCGTCCACACTGAGATGGCGTTTTAAGTCAACGAAAACGTAGCTTTTGGAAAACACTCTCCAAAGCGGATAAATTTGAAAACGCAGTCTTCGCGTCGTAGTGTGGACTGTAAAAACGGAAGCTTTTGAAGACAATGACGCATTTTTAGTCATGTGATGCAGTCATGTGACCAATTCAGCCAAGTTGGTGAACGACATTACAGCAGTTGTTTTGGATGCTCTCCGTTTTGACAGCCTTAAAGATTAACCTCACTGTCGGCCCATTTAAAAAACTCTTTCCTCGACGTACATAAACGCCTAGCGGAAATGACGCAGGACGAAGCGCCTCAGGATTTACTCATGCGCAGTACGGGGATGCAAGCGCTTACAGACACTGCATGAGCAACTTTTGGAAAACGATTGAAAATGATAGTGTGGACGCGGAGCGTTTTTAGACGAAAACTCCATTTTCAAATTTATCTGGATTAGTGTAGACGTAGCCTAAGGTGATGACACATCTAAAGGTCTTTGCACACGGAGTCCGAAATTTTCGTATGCGTTTTTTCCGTATTCGTCAAGCTCAGAAACCTTGCACACCGATGCGCGTTAATGAATCTGTTGCGATAAAATTCACAAAACAATACAAAATGGAGTCTTCAAGCAGCGAGGATGATTTTGTTTTCCTTTCTCTTCTTATAAATTCTAAAAAGAAAGAGGAATATTGGGTCCATCATCCATCCAGGAAGGAGAGTTCGCTGCGGGATTATCCCGAGCGATTCAAAGTTTACTTCAGGATGTCAGAGGCTCAGTTTGATGCTCTGCTAGTGATACTGGAGCCACACATTAAAGAGAAGACCACCAATTTCCCAGAACCAATTGGTCCTGAACAGGTCTGGATTTTGGCGTCTGCTTGTACGGTGGCTCTGAACTGTCAAAACACCTCTCAAAATGCTTGCTATGGATGCGAGAAACGCAGAAAACTGAACCCGATCCGAATGACGGAAGTTTCGGAGGCAGTGTGTAAACGTGAGGTCGTACCCCCTCTGTCTCTGTGAACTAGTGCACTAGAACAGTGTGCAAACAGCTTCTTTAAAAACTGATGATCAGGCACTCAAATTCAGAAAAGTGGCGGGAGCGTTTAGTTGAGTTGTTCGGAGCGTTTCGGCGAATACTAACACATGCTAATCTTCCACTGCAGATGAAGCTACACACACACTCGCGCGACGTGACAGCTGTTGAGTGATCGCGCTGACGAAACACTGAAAGCTCAGCTTCACTTTCTAGTGAAGGAAATCAGTGGCAGAGCTGTGATGTTCCTAATCCCAGTCGGCCACTGTTGACATGCGGAGGGAAGCGCATCAGGAAACGCTTTCATCTCTCAGACGCGCTCCGCTCACAGATCTGCATTGTGTGTTCGGGGCAGAGGTCAGCTGGAGACGTGACAGCGCTTCCCCTCAGAGACGACAGCTTCACCAAAACACAACTAATCCAAAGGGCTTAAAAACTGTTTCCAGTCATAGATGCAAATAGAAAAATTGGAATATGGCATAAAGCGGTTGTGAATAAAGCAGCATTTCCATGAACAAAATCGTCATTTCCTGGGAAATCGGTGCAAAATATCAGTTCTGTCACGACAGCTCTCGGGAGATTAGCATGGTAATGGATATGGCAATGTTAATGTATTTGGTCTTGGCGGAATAGATCTGCTACGCAAGTACCGAGACTTTACTGCGAATACATTCACAGACATTACTGTGAGCCTGAGACACGCTGCTGATCTACACAGGTGGAGCTGGGGAAGAGGGAGGGCTTCTGGGAGAGCAACACACCGGTGTTTGTGTGAGTGTTGAGCCGCAGATCATTGGCCGCTGTGCTGTGTACACAGTCTGTTTTGTCTGAAGTGAATGTAACAGTTGGGGAAGAAAGTGTGCACAGCATCAGTGTATTAGATCAGTGCATTAGCTCTTAAAGTGACAGCAGCCTAATATTCCTGATGCTGTGTGCTTTTAATGTTTAACAAAAGACAAAGAAAAAAAATAAATCGCTGCTCTTGACTGAATAAGTTTTCTAACTTTGATGATTAATCCGTTTAAATTTATACAGTGAACATTATGCAGTGTTATTTTACATTTGATTACTTTTCAGTACCTGAAAATGACTGTTAGACCTTCCTGAAAACCCGGATTATTTCATTTGCATCTTTGTTCTATTGTATTTATTTGTGCTATCGCTTGTAATTTCATTATTTGTTCTTATTTTATTACTGATTGTTTACTCATGTTTTAAATCTATATTTTTTTAAATCTAGTTTTTTACTGGTATACGAGTCACATGAGGAACCTCTAAAATAAGGTAATCTTATTGTGAAATGAATACAGATCCAGTGTGTTCAGAAATGAAGCCCTGAGTGAGACTCTCCGCTGCTTTAACATGAGGAACACACACAGCTGGCAGATCCAGGACAGAGGAAATAAAGAGACAAACACAAGGAAAAGACACAAAGAAAAGGGGAGAAACGAGAGGCTCTGGGCGCAGGAGGAGGAGGAGGAGCCAGTCGTCAAGAGCGCTGCTGTTGCCATGGCGAGTTGCCATGAGCTTACCTGTCCTTCAGTCCTCGTCCTCGGCCAGCTCCGTCTCTTTGTGGACCACCACGCGAGTGACCGACATGTCAGGGTGCTGCTCTTTGGCCTCCTTTATAGCCTGGGCCAACGCCTGACCCCACACAGTGACCCACACACACACACACACACACACACACACACACAAACCAAACAAAAGATTCAACTGAAAAAATGAACAACTCAACTCAACATAAGAATGAAAACTCAACTGAATGACACACAGATGACGGGGGAACATGCATCTGCAACGCTGGACCTGCGAGAACCACGTCTCGGTGTGTGAGGATGGCGAATGTCTCATCGCTATGGTAACGGTGTCTCAGGGCAGTGTGTGTGCGTCACAGGAACGGCTCAGGGTTATAATGAGCAGCTCCTCTACAACTGTTGCTCGTCACACTGGACACCGCGAGCCCAGCGAGAGACAGAGTCAGATCACACTGTACGAACACTGCTATATTACAGTACTGTACTTCGCTCAGTCTGTCATTAATGCTCATCAAACTGAGGAAATCACGAGATTGATCTAGATTCAGTTCATCAGTGAGGACACATTATGCCATGTTTTAGTTTTACATTTGATTATTACATTTAAGTGCTGATAGACCTACTATATCTGAATACATACATTTATTTATTTTGTATCTTATATTGTATTTGTCCTATTATTTGTAAATTACTTTGATCTAAATTTTTAATAACAAAAATAAAGTGACAAATAGTGGGTGGTGTGGCGCAATGGATAAGACACATGCCTTTGGTGTGAGAGACCCGGGTTCGAATCCACTGTGAGACACCAATGTGTCCCTGAGCAAGACACTTAACCCCTAGTTGCTCCAGAGGCGTGCGACCTCTGACATATATAGCAATTGTAAGTCGCTTTGGATAAAAGCGTCAGCTAAATGAATAAATGTAAATGTAAATAAAATTAAATTAGATTTTGGTTGTATCGTCCACCACTACTTAAACTACCTAAATGGTCTGTCAATCTTTTTTCTTGTGTACTTTAAGAAAAATACAGATGAGAGTTCTGTGTGTGTGTGTGTGTGTGTGAGTCTGTGTGCGTGTGTGTGTGTGTGTGTGTGTATCTCACCTGATCGTGATCGATGTCAGAGTCTCCCGTGATGACGATGCGCTTCTCGATGCGAGTTTCTGACAGCCCGCCCTTTAGTGTCTGTCAATCATTAAAGAGACACAGACGTCATGTGACACATCCGAGTCAAACACAGCGTTCAGCAGGAGATCATGGAGGAACATTGGATTAAGATAAACATCATAAAGTAGTTTTAGAGGATCAGGAATGTGAATTAAAGTACACTGTAAAAATGATTTTGGTCAAAGTTGCAATTAAAACTTTAATTATTTTAGTATATTTTACAAGAAAATAGTATTTCAGCTGTTGCTTCAGTGTAATGTTGCTGTTTCTTTGAAATTATTTGTGGAATTTACTAGCAGTTTCTGAGTACCAATTGTTAAAGTAAATCCTACACCCATGTTTTCTTCAGTCGAGTGTGAGTTTTGATGTGTTTAAACACTGGTCCTAGATCAGATTAAACCCACTTCTGACATGTGTTCCTCTGTGTCTAATGTTCAGGGAAAAGAAAAGAAGACTGCGGTCTGTCAGTTCTGCATCGTAGAGTGCAACAGTCGGTTCCGGAAGTAAAAACTACACTCATGTTCTCCATAAGGAAGCTGATTTTTAACAGTAACTGCTAAACCTTTACAGTCAGCTCGACCGTGAGCTATGAGGATGTTAATCGATGGTATCTGCTTCAGTTGAAGACGTCAGTCCGCATTACTTTAACTTAGTTTTAAAATAATCATGTTTAACAGTGGAATTTGTGGTGGAAAACTACATTACCCATAATGCTGTGGAGAAAATTACACCAATCAGAGTCAAAACAAGCAAAGTGCACCAAAAGATCTCTTTAGCTCCGCCCACTCCCATGAAGCACTGCAAGTGACACGTGTGTGTGTTACCTTGGTGATGTGTGTGGTGGTGGTGCAGAGGTGATGTGTGTGTGTGTGTGTGTGTGTTACCTTGGTGATGTGTGTGTGTTACCTTGCTGATGTGTGTGGTGGTGGTGGTGCAGAGGGACTCAGAGGTGATGTGTGTGTGTGTGTGTGTGTGTGTGTGTGTTACCTTGGTGATGTGTGTGGTGGTGGTGGTGCAGAGGGACTCAGAGGTGATGTGTGCGTGTGTGTGTGTGTGTGTGTGTGTGTGTGTGTGTGTTACCTTGGTGATGTGTGTGGTGGTGGTGGTGCAGAGGGACTCAGAGGTGATGTGTGTGTGTGTGTGTGTGTGTGTGTGTGTGTGTGTTACCTTGGTGATGTGTGTGGTGGTGGTGGTGCAGAGGGACTCAGAGGTGATGTGTGCGTGTGTGTGTGTGTGTGTGTGTGTTACCTTGGTGATGTGTGTGTGTTACCTTGGTGATGTGTGTGGTGGTGGTGGTGCAGAGGGACTCAGAGGTGATGTGTGTGTGTGTGTGTGTGTGTGTGTGTGTGTTACCTTGGTGATGTGTGTGGTGGTGGTGGTGCAGAGGGACTCAGAGGTGATGTGTGTGTGTGTGTGTGTGTGTGTGTGTGTGTGTGTGTTACCTTGGTGATGTGTGTGGTGGTGGTGGTGCAGAGGGACTCAGAGGTGATGTGTGTGTGTGTGTGTGCGTGTGTGTGTGTGTTACCTTGGTGATGTGTGTGGTGGTGGTGGTGCAGAGGGACTCAGAGGTGATGTGTGTGTGTGTGTGTGTGTGTGTGTGTGTGTGTGTGTTACCTTGGTGATGTGTGTGGTGGTGGTGGTGCAGAGGGATTCAGAGGTGATGTGTGCGTGTGTGTGTGTGTGTGTGTGTGTGTTACCTTGGTGATGTGTGTGTGTTACCTTGGTGATGTGTGTGGTGGTGGTGCAGAGGGACTCAGAGGTGATGTGTGTGTGTGTGTGTGTGTGTGTGTTACCTTGGTGATGTGTGTGGTGGTGGTGGTGCAGAGGGACTCAGAGGTGATGTGTGTGTGTGTGTGTGTGTGTGTGTTACCTTGGTGATGTGTGTGGTGGTGGTGGTGCAGAGGGACTCAGAGGTGATGTGTGTGTGTGTGTGTGTGTGTGTGTGTGTGTGTGTGTGTGTTACCTTGGTGATGTGTGTGGTGGTGGTGGTGCAGAGGGACTCAGAGGTGATGTGTGTGTGTGTGTGTGTGTGTGTGTGTGTGAGTGTGTTACCTTGGTGATGTGTGTGGTGGTGGTGGTGCAGAGGGACTCAGAGGTGATGTGTGTGTGTGTGTGTGTGTGTGTGTGTGTGTTACCTTGGTGATGTGTGTGGTGGTGGTGGTGCAGAGGGACTCAGAGGTGATGTGTGTGTGTGTGTGTGTGTGTGTGTGTGTTACCTTGGTGATGTGTGTGGTGGTGGTGGTGCAGAGGGACTCAGAGGTGATGTGTGTGTGTGTGTGTGTGTTACCTTGGTGATGTGTGTGGTGGTGGTGGTGCAGAGGGACTCAGAGGTGATGTGTGTGTGTGTGTGTGTGTGTGTTACCTTGGTGATGTGTGTGGTGGTGGTGGTGCAGAGGGACTCAGAGGTGATGTGTGTGTGTGTGTGTGTGTGTGTGTGTTACCTTGGTGATGTGTGTGGTGGTGGTGGTGCAGAGGGACTCAGAGGTGATGTGTGTGTGTGTGTGTGTGTGTTACCTTGGTGATGTGTGTGGTGGTGGTGGTGCAGAGGGACTCAGAGGTGACGTGTGTGTGTGTGTGTGTGTGTGTGTTACCTTGGTGATGTGTGTGGTGGTGGTGGTGCAGAGGGACTCAGAGGTGATGGTTTGAGCCGTCATGAGCACACCTGGCTCCCCGTCTCCATTACCATCCAACTGTCAATCACACACAGAACACACACACACACACACGTTCAGAACTCGACACAGACGCACGAGTTCGCAGTAATGGCGAAGATGAAGGTACGGTTACAGCTCCAAAGCAGTTCAAAGACAGTCATTCTGAAGAAGTACTGAGCTAAACTACAGGACACTGACGAACCGCATCAGAGATTCCCCAGGGCGACACACATATATATATTTATATTCATCAGATAACAGTGTATATTTAGAAATAAAGATTAAATGGGTTATTTTTGGCAAACAACAATCCCTTCAAAAGCCCTACTTTCATTGTTTCAAAATGACAATAAAAGTGGGTTGGTTTGTTACGTCTCCTCAGCCACGGTCCTGCCCCAGTGCTGAAGTCCCCGGGTCATGTGACCCCTCTCACCTGCGCGGCCTCGTACGTGATGGTCTTGGTCTCCGTGTGGACGATGGGCACCTCCTTCGTGGAGATCTCCGTCTTCTGAGCCGCGAACGTGTCTGAGATCGTGACCATCTCAGTCTTCACCACAGGAGGCTACAGAGAGACAGAGGCCGTGAGCGTGAGGAACACACACACTCTGACGTACACCACGCAGAGACCAGGCTCATGCAGTCTAAACACACACACCACTACACGTCTTTGGTACAGCGCATGCAGCCAAACCCAGACATCACAAGCCGGACAGTGTGACGGTACACGAGTGCAGGTTTGGTTTCAGTGATCTTTGGTTTCAGTGATCTCACACATGCAAAAGCACGATCTCTCAACATATCCCGACTCTACTCCTATCAGTGCGATCAAATCACGACTCTACTCCTATCAGTGCGATCAAATCCCGACTCTACTCCTATCAGTGTGATCATATCATGTCAGTGACATCACTGAAGTTACAGAGTCTCTACTAGCAGAGTGAAGAATCAACGCAAGCTAACGCTAACTATCAAGTGTGAAACATGCGACGATACATAACATGCAGCAGAAAATATAAGCCCCCGCATGCAACGCTCCCAGTGTGTGTGTGTGTGTGTGTGTGTGTGTGTGTGTGTGTGTGTGTGTGTGTGATAGAGTAGGATGGAATATAAAATCAACTTAAAGGCGAGAGGATGGAATGACTGACGTTAAAGCGGACAGAACCACATCAGTTATACTGCTTCTCTTCCTTAAAGGAGCGCTAGAGAGAGACGGCTGCGCGGATCGAGCGGGATCTTCCTCCGGGACGAGGGAGGAGTGGGAAATGGAAGAGGAGATGAGGAGAAGAGCAGGGAAAGCGTCTCCGCTAGCTCACGACGCCAATTACCTCCGAGCAACAGATAACCTGCGGCAGGAGCTCCGCCTCCACACGCGACACGCTGCCGTTGACGACGGGAGGCTCCTCCTCCACGGCTCTGAGAGGGGGCGGGGCTTCGGCTGCGTGGGCGTGTCCATTGGGAGCGTCGTCTTTGTCTGTACACTCTTCCTCCTCAGGCTGTGCGGTTGCTTGCTCTTCCTCTGCACTAGGGGCAGCTGGTTCTGCTTCTGTGATTGGCTGTGACTCTACCACAGAGGGCGGAGCTTGCTGTATAAGCCCCGCCTCCTGTTCTTCCTCAGGCTCTTCCTCGATCTGCTGAACGGAGATGCTCGCACTGGGTGTCTGAGCGTGATACTCCGCCTCTTCTTCGCTCTCACTGTCCGAGGATAAACTCCTCTCCTCCTTGACCTCCGTCTCCACGGTAACCGGGGTCTCGGGGGCGGGGCTTTTGGGCTTGGTTTTGATGACCTCCTCGATGACGACGGTCTCTTCCACGACCTCTACGACCTCTGGCTGGCCGTTCACTTCAGGTTTGACCTCTGTGCTCTACACCAGACAACGACACAGACACACACGAGGGATGGAGAGAAAAGCAAAAAACATAAACGATGACCACAGAAAAAAAAACTGAAGGAAACAAACTCAGTCAAAGTCAGTGCCACTTCAGTGCGAGTACGAGAGATGTACAGTGTGTTCAGCGGGAGAAACACAGAGTTGAGAATCAGCAAAACCATCAATAATAAAATCTAGACAACAGACAACAGAGTTTCTAACGTCACAGTTTAACTTGTATAGTGTTGAATGGGAGACGACAGCAAATCTAATTTCCAAATATAAAATCCCATTATAGTGCATCTACGACTGTACAACAGAAGAAGAAACTCGAGATTGATTACGTCGGTCAGACGAGAGAGAGATCTGTGTTAGAAACCCTCACAGCGGCCGTAACTAGCTCACTGTCAGATTAAGCAGAGGTAATAAAACACAAAGTATAGTGTGTTTAGTCATTTCTCGAATTAAACTGCTAGATTTATGAAGTTAATAACTCATGTCTTCACAGTTCGACTGTCAGGATTTATTCTCTGGAAACACACCATTGTCTCTCAGTTAAATCTGTCTTGCTGTAAAGTTATGTTATGAATCTCACTGAACACACTGTACATCACCCATCGCTCACAGCCAATCAAACACGGCATCTGCTCCAACTGAGGTCCATCAACACTGCAACAACACACATATATAATCAAACAAGCAACATAAGGAGAAGAGACAGTCGTAAGCTGAAGATGAAGAAAGCATGGCTGGACAGACAGACAGATGATGATGATGATGATCTCTGAGTCATGATGTCTGCAACGGAAAAGGGATGAGATGTGTGTGTGTGTGTGCAGTGTTAGGTGTGTGTGTGCTCAGGTGATGTTAGGTGGCTGAGCGAGGACCTTGCTGGCGTCTCCGCTGTCGGTCTCGGGATGAGGAGGGCTTTTCTGAGGAACCTGAAGGCAACCATAGGACACAGTCACTCAAACACACACACACACACACACACACTCTCTGAGGAACTGCTGACACCTGCCACTCACGGCGATCTGATCGCAAGCGGTGTCCGGGTCGACAGTCTCACCCCACGCGTGTGATGGACCGCCCGAGACAGCAGGTGTACACAGGGCCTGAGCGGGAGCGGGTCCGGGGAGGACGACAGTTAGAAGACCACGTACACACACACACACACACACACACACACACACACACACACACACACACGACGGCAGAGGTGAAAATGACTGGCCAATGAGAGGAAGCTGATGAGCAGTCTGGCAGTGAGATAACCTCTCGTACATGAACACTATACTGATGTGTGTTATTCTGATCTCATTACACGGCTCTGTGGAATACTGGATTCTGATTGGTCAATCACACCATCCATAAAAGCTGATAACACAGGCTCATCCGGGTCACTGTAACTGAAGCCGGCGCTATACGCTCACTAGGAACGTTTTTTCCTCGTGAAAGTTTTGCGTTTGGTGAGCTAATAAAATATTAAAACTCAAATCATTTCCGTGTACAGGTATCTAAGTCATCGCAGACTCACTCTTGTTTCGTATAAATGCAGCCGCTGCCATTCTGCGATGACTGCTTTGTACACTGCTGGACTATGTGATTAATCGCGATTAAATATTTTAATCGTTTGACAGCACTAGTTTTATCCATGCAAGCGTTGTCCGAAGCAACTTTCTGTGCGCATAAGTGTGTGTGTGTGTCTGTCTTATCAAATAATTACAAATATTTGCATGAATAAAAGCATGATCATATACATGTAATGCTAGCCAAAGGATTACGGAACAAACGGATACTGCATTAATTGCGATAAATACTTTTAATGCATTAAAGTGCAAAAAAATGTATCTTATGCGTTAACCCTTTAATTTTGACAGCAGTAATATATATATGGGTCAGTGACGTGACGGGTCATTTTTTTTTGTCCAAAGGCCTTAATAATAATAAAAAAACAAATATATAACGTCATCCAAAGTATGTAAGGTAGTACAACTTGATCTCTTTTACTGAATCCAAAAGGTTTTAATTATATTTTACTACATATAAAGGTATTTTAAAGATTTTGAAGTGTCAAAAGGTCATTCGGTAAAACCGATATAGTAAATATTGAAATGGAATAATATTGTTTTTAATAACTAAAGGAACTACAATAATACAAATATAAAGCAGATTTTTACATTTCCCCTTTTCTCCTTTCCCTGTGCAATGTTTTACTTGAATATGTCGGAGTGTTTAGAGTAGTCCAATAAATGATTACATTTATCAGATCAGTGATAATGTTTTTTAATATTTCTTCTGTGGTAAACACTATATACTATCTCAACATCAATGTCAAATCAGTTTTTAACTTTCAAATCAGTGGTTAAACCGAATGACTTTATTGGTGACATTTTTTCCATCTTGTAAAAAAATGACAAAAACAGTGTTAATTGATTGTACAAACCACAAAATCTTATTGTTAACACCTAAGTAAACAAAAAAAATGGTTTCACATATAGTTATATCTCCATTCTATTTTTTTACACTTTTAAAAACCTTATTCGTCAATGACCCATATATTTGGTATTGAAATTGGTATCAAGAATTGTGAAATTTCTATCTGCTATAGAGGTTTAAATCCCAAGAAATCAATCTTTTAGCTTATGCCATTTTTTGAGTTGATGAGTAAACAAAACTTCACTAGACGTCATTTGCAGCGCGAGGACTGGATAGATCTGCCAGATCTGAGCATGAACTGGGTTTGTTTAAAGAGGAGGCAGAGAACACACACAGCAGAGACGGCAGAAGCAGACGGAGAGACTCTACTGGCCTCTGCTGGAGGAGCAGTGGTACTGCAGGAGGCCGTCAGCCCCGAGAAGCACGCCTTGCTCAGAAAGAGAGAGGTGAGCTCCTCTTCCAAACTCTACAGGCGTCATGAAAACACACCGCAGGGACAGGGATGAGACGAGAGGGTGCGAGGACAGGAACAGACACAGAAACAGAAGAAACAAGAGAGAGAGAGAAACACAAAAACACTTGAGTGTGACTAGAAGATCTACTAACATGCACACACACACACACACACACTACAGAAATGGCAGTAAAAGCATTTCAAAATGAACACAGAGAGCATATGCAGAGAGGAGCGCTTCGAAACCAGAGATTTAGAGAATCACAGCATCAAGAATGTCAAACGGGTGCAAATAAAATGCAAAAATCACTCACATAAAACACACATGTGAAAAAGTCTTTGGCAGGAGCTCATCATTTACACTGACTGATAAAAGCATGATTTAAAAACGCATACAAATAAACAGAAGGAGCTGAAAGAGACAAAACGTGATTGAAAACTGCAACTGAGGTCAGCAAACCTAAACAAATGAGAGAAGCATTCTGCTGGAAAACACAAGAGTGAGGAAAACAACACGATATACATGAGCAGTGATGAAGAAACCAAAGGACAGAGAGCCATGAACAACAGAACTCAAAGAGCCGATGCGCCGGTCAGACCGAGAGCTGCGCTGCCATTGGCCGGTGTAGAGGACAGGAGGAGTGTGTGCGGGAGACAGCTGGGATTAGGAGGAGGCTTCTTAAATCTACTTAGACTCGGTAAGACAATAGCACATCGTGACGTCAGGAGTGACAGGTGTTCGCACACGTCTCGGCTGGGGAATGCGATCATCTACAGGACTTCATTAGGAGACCCTAATCATCTCCAGCTCTGCTCACACATGCACGCTTTAAAGACAGGCTGGATTTGATTAGGGTTTCGTCTCGATTCGGGAATGATTTGATTCTGTATTTTGCATTCATAGGATTATGTAAATGCTTCTAATGTGTCTTAGGTAAAAACACACAAAAAACTACCTTTTTTTTTTTTTTTTAAATAAACAACTTTAGCAAGCACATTAAGGCGAGACACTACAGGTGAATAGGGTAACATTTTTAAATAATAGATATCACCATGAACCTTCCTCAGTTGATTACTTACACAAGTATATTACAAGTTTTAGAAATTCGTATGTTTAATTATGCAAATTAAGCATTATCTCATTAAATATGCACGATTTTGCATATATTTTCGGTAGATAGATCTGAACATATGATAAAGTCATGTGCAAAATTATTTTTTCATTTTGTTTACACACAAAACTTCAGAGGGATTTCAGCATATATGCTTTCATTATCTAGGAAATCAAAATATACTGTCCATAGCCTTAAAAAAATAGATTTTCGAAAAAAAATGTTTGATTAAAATGTCACATAAATCAGGCCAGGAATGATTTATTAACAAATCCCTCTGGAAATATCTTCAGAATACTGCTAAGTGTATAACTGGAGAGTTTGGTGTACACAGGCTGAGATGTTTGTTCTGGAGAATGACAAAAAACTCATTTTGAGAAAACGGCAGTTAAAGAGTTAAATAGCTCTAAATGAGATTTCGTCATTAGCTTTAAATCCCCCTTTGGACATTCACGATTGGTTACTGATAGAAAGGAAATGCCCATATTTGGGATAGCGTTATGCAGGAGACTCAGAACTTTACAGCGACACCGGTCGTGACAGACTTCAGTGAACAGACGGATCTCGGCGTGTCCCGCTGGAATGCTGACTTCCTGGTGAATTCAGGAGAAACTTACTGTAAACAAAATGTAATAAAATAAACATCTTAATGTATATTTTCAACGTTTTCTTTATATCAGCTTGAAAGAACACATATTGAAGGAGTAAACTAGCCCAAAAACTGACCACTGCATGAAAATCGATGTTTTTGCCTGCCGTGTCTCGCCTTAAATGCATGTAAATGCAGGCTACTTGTTATATAACAAAGTGCAATGTGCTGATAAAATATCTCAGAGCTGATCACACCTAGGAAAGTATCCTATATTCCAATTTTTTTTAATTCTTAAAGGCCGAAACAAACGATTCACCAAAAATCCATGTTTCAAAATCAACACATTAGCAGGATTTGTAATCGATGCATCTAGGAAATGATTTAATGGTTACATAACTAATTTACGCAGATAAAAATGAGCACTTATTGTGAATATGTTCCCAACTGTCCCACCGTACAACAGAAACGGCCCACAGTGACCCAGCGGAGGAGGAGAGCAGGTGAAGGACAGCGAGGGCATGCCGGCGTCTGAACCCCGAGCAGAAGCACACGTACCCCTTGAGCCTGCAAGCGCAGGGTGGTGGCAGGGCTGCCCGTCAGCCGCTTGTCCCACTGACTGGGCCTGGGCTCGGGCGTAGCCTCCATAAAACTGCGCTTTAGCTCGCTAATGCTAGCCTGATGCTTCAATACATCCTCCTGGGTCTTATCCAAGTCCTGAAGGGCCCACCACACCAGGGAGAGGCAGGCAGAGGGAGGACAAAGGGACAACCAACAACCAGCACATTAGTCATGGAGAGACCTGAACCCCGTTAATAGTCCGACCTCACTGCTGTCGAGCCCTGAGCTCCGGCCAAACACCCGACAGGTCTGCAAGTGTACTTCAGTGCGCTCATGATGACAGATCGGCTGATGTAGACAGCACATCTGGAACATCTTTAATAACTAACCACTGGAAGTTATTGATATGGTATATTTCATTTGGAAAATGAGGTTGTGGGGGACAGAAGTACAGACTGCGAAGGCTGTGATGTACTTCAAGTGAATGAAACTTGGCTAATTCAAAATCATGTCACACCCATTATTTTTTTGGCTAACCATTTCGAACCACCGAAACAAACTTGGACAGATTTCATTTAAAATTACATCACCCCCATTCATTCTTCAGCTTGAAGGGGTGTGGCATAATTTCTATTGAAATCTGGCTAAAACCAAGATCATTTCGTGGTTTGAAACAGATTGCCGGTGAAGACTTGACCAGGCCTTCACATGTTGTACATTGAAAATATGTCTTTTCACAGCTTAAAACAGTACAGCCTATTGCTCTGACTGTACATCTATACCACACCAACTCATTCACATCCAAATGAATAAGCTGTCTAGTACCAGCAGGAAGTCCTGAATAATATCAATCAAGTCTTCCACATTTGAAGGATGGATTAAATGGTCATCTAATGAGGGTCAGGTGCGAGGTCAGAGGTCAGCGACTGTGGGGAGCAGTGAGGCAGGACTTGTTCAAATACTGAGGACTGGAGCGGTGCAGTGATTCACTGCCTCAATGCCAAAGACACACACCCAGATATCCTGGAGAACGCCACTTCAATTAAAGAGCGCCATAATGAGAAAACACTTACTCTTATTCCAGTTACATTTATAGAGAAAATGATGATGATTATGAGAAAATTTAGATTTAAACGGGGCACGGTTCGCATGAAAAATGGGTAATGTGCCCAAACTTAATTTAATCTACTACTAGACAATGATTTCAGCTTTAAACTTTTAGGCCACAAATTTCCTTGTAACCACAAACCAATCATGGGTCGGGTGTCTTTAGCACTGACAGGGTCACCCCAGGATGAGTAACTTCATTTAGTTATAAAGTTAAATGTAAACAATCACCACAACCAAAGCAGAAAGCAACCTGTCTGGTTAGGGAAATACTATTAGTGTTGTTATGAAAACCATTCCCAAAAGACATTTACACGAATGTTACAATCACCACGCATCACGTACATTCAGTTCACCCGCAGACATGCGCCCGGTGTAGCATGCAGCCTATGCATGGGTGTACACACACACACACACACACACACACACACACACACACACACACACACACACACACACACTAATGCATGCACACAAAGCCTGAGAGAGGAAGAGTGAGAGGCAGCCCAGGACAGTAGCCAGAGACGGGACACAGGTCCACCATCCATTATGCTTTTGCTCTTTCTTTTTTTTTTTTTTTTTTTTTTAAATGTTTTGATCACATACGAACCTCCAACATTAAATTGCTATGTCTGACATATATATTTTCCCCTTGCACTCTCAACTTGCTCTGTGGATTAAAAATGAGAACACATTTCAACAAAATGGAAAAAGACAGATGGTAATGAACTGGAGTCTTAAATCTGGATGAACATCAGAAAATGTTCTGTAATGGAAAATGATTACAGTACATGTACGGAAGGCTCCAAAAGGCTGAGAGCACGCGTGAAAATGCTCCTTTTTATCATCGAATACCATTTTCATTACAAATTATACTATCAGCATATCAATTTAATGGAAATGTTGAATTGAAAACAGCATCTAGGCTTAAACTGGATCTTGAATCTCAGATTCTCAATGTGCTCTCAGACTTTCTTGATCCAGTTTGGTTCATGTACGACACTTCAGATTTCCTGCATGTTGATTTATATCAGGGTTATTTGAAGTTTAACCAACCAACAGGAAAATCAGCATTTGATTATGATTACAAGTCATCAAACAAGCACTGCTTAGCCAATCAATCAGCAAATCTATGGCCTTTTGATCACGTGATTTGTGCCTCATTTGCAATCGAAATACACACAAACATCACATTACAGAAAAAGCACAGGAAAACCAGAACAAAAGCAAATAAAAACCACCAACCATCAGCACAGCAAAGAAAGCAAAGATTTCACATCAAACAACCATGATGCAAGAACCCCATCACTTTCATTTGGACATTTAAAAAAAAAAAAAAAAAAAAACACTGAATTACAACAATCTGCATTTTAAAAGTGAAAGACCTTTCTCTCAGGAGCGCCAGTGCCACCTTTATCCGTCTGTTTATGCCATCAGAGATAAAAGATGAAGATTAGTTCAAAACATGTCCTACAATACCTTTGGATTGTGCGCTAATTATATGAATATGATTACAGATGCATGCTGGGAAGGTTAGCAGACCTCAATGGCCGATTCATAGGTGACGGATGTGGCCACGTCCGTGTCTGGCTTCTCCACGACCTCCACCTGTGGACTCTAATTGGTGGAATAATGGACAAAATTGTCGGAAAGGTGAAATGGATGATGGGAAGGCCTGAATCCCCAATCAAAGCGCACACAGGGTGTGTGACGTCATTAGGAGCGATGTATTCTGCTTTTCCGACTTTTTATGAACCTTATAAAAACACCTGAAGGACTATGATGAATTCTCAGCTAAGAAGTTGATCCAAAAGCGTATAAATCTGAAGTTAAGTGTAAGATTCGAGCTGGTCGAGTGATTCGGTTTCAGGTCTAATAAACGAGGGGAGTTTTGAGACAGGATGTGGACTATAAATAGGTTCCCACTGGAATGTGGCTACAAGCTGCGAGCAGGAACATATTCTGCATTTTACACTAAAAATCTGGCACTGGAAGGTGGAGCGGGACAGAGAGAGGAGCTACAGGGCGGGGGGAGGTAGCAGACGGTAGCAGACATGTGCCGATCTGTCAAGTTTTGGTAGTAAAATCAATGGCTTTAGGGAATTCTGGGAGGTCATAAGTCGCCAGGATTCGATTCTTTAGGTTGGGAACCACATTCGAGTCCGTTTGGGTCTGGTTCATACGGACTCCAGCACAGCGGGACAGAGAGAAGAGCTACAGGGCGGGGGGAGGTAGCAGACGGTAGCAGACATGTGCCTCAAGTGCTGATCGGTCAAGTTTTGGTAGTAAAATCAATGGCTTTAGGGAATTCTGGGAGGTCATAAGTCGTCAGGATTCGATTCTTTAGGTTGGGAACCACATTCGAGTCCGTTTGGGTCTGGTTCATACGGACTCCAGCACAGCGGGACAGAGAGAAGAGCTACAGGGTGGGGGGAGGTAGCAGACGGTAGCAGACATGTGCCTCAAGTGCTGATCGGTCAAGTTTTGGTAGTAAAATCAATGGCTTTAGGGAATTCTGGGAGGTCATAAGTCGTCAGGATTCGATTCTTTAGGTTGGGAACCACATTCGAGTCCAGTTCATACGGACTCCAGCACAGCGGGACAGAGAGAAGAGCTACAGGACGGGGGGAAACAGCAACAAAATGCACACGGTAGCATTTCAGGAGGAGGGCAGACATGAGAAAGGAACAGGGGAGGTTAGGGGTCGGTTTAGGCGGCGGGGTCACACTGCATCTCCTCTGAAGAGGTGGTCTCAGCCATGGCCTCCGCCGGCCTGAAGTGAGCCAGCGCTTTGGGCTCCAGGTAGCAGAGGGACATGGCCAGAGGCAGCGCCAGCAGCAGAGACAGCACCAGCGACTGGCAGGCGGAGAGGAAGACGGCAAAGATGAGGAGGAAGGAGGGCAGGAGGGCAGGGGATGAGAGGGCCAGGTCCTCGGGAAGACCCTCACAGAGCCGGAGCAGGGACACACCCAGCCGGGGCGGGGGGTCCTCGGACCCCGACACACACTCCACGGGCGAGGATGACAGGGCTTTAGATGAAGCCTCTCCGTCTAAAGAGACACCGCTGGAGCCGTCGGGCACCCAGGTCAAAGGGTCAGGGTCGGGCTCGAGGTGAAGGTCAGGCTCGTCCTCGGAGATGTCGGACAGGACGTCCAGCTCGGAGATGGTGTCGAGTGTGGGTGGGAGTGAGGAGAGGGTGGAGGAGGACGGGGAGAATGGGAACATGAAGAGAGACTGCATGAGTGCACGGACATGAAACGGGAATGTGCGTGGTGAAAAAGAGAGAGCAAGGACACATGGTGGAATGCGCAGGGAAAGAGAAAGGGAGAGAGAAACACAACATTAGTCAGTGAGCCGAGTCGAGGTCAGGTCAGCAGTGACTGGGTGTGAGGGACGACACATTAGGAGAGACTTGTGTGTGTGTGTGTGTGTGAGGGTGGGCAAGCATTAGACAACATCACAGCTGAAGCTGGCAGTGTTGGGGCAGAAGCTCAGGGGAGGAGAGGAGGGCGTTTCACACCAGGCTGAGGAGTTCGCTTCAGGTCACTATTCGGTACGGCCTACTGGTTTAAAAGCAATCCGGGCTAACGTGAGAAAGTTATTGGCTATTTATGGTGTATTGTTTTAGTTAAACAGTTAATATCCAGAATATTATTGATTTAACTGCACTGCCACCATCAGATAACAAAATGTGAACTGAACTGAGCTGGATAATGACATTTGCACTGTTTTTAAACCGAATTGAATCAACACTGGACTGACTTCTGTAGAGCTGCTTTACAATTATGAACTTAATTGATGCACTTTGCACTGGTATTAAACTGAATCAACATTGAACTGACTTGATCTGAATATAATAATATAAAAAAACAAACATTAATACTTAATGTAATAAAGTAATACATAATGATATTATTTCTGTTAATTATTGTGAAGCTAGTTTGAATGAATCTGTATTGTATAAAGCGCTATATAAATTGTCTCCAAACAACGGCCATTATTGAGCATTTGATGCATATTTAAATCGACAAGTGCCGATCTGTGTCAAGTTTTGGTAGTAAAATCAATGGCTTTAGGGAATTCTGGGAGGTTATAAGTCGTCAGGATTCAATTCTTTAGGTTGAGAACCACATTCGAGTCCATTTGGGTCTGGTTCATTTAGACTCCAGCACAGTCCAGTCATTTGTAAAGGTGAACTGCAGAATCTTTCTGATTGTGTGATTTTCTAAGGTAAGTAGAACATGTTTATTCTTTGCATCTTGTGCAGACTGATGCTTTCGTAGTGTTTTTGCTTGGTAGTCAAGTTTTGGTAGTGAAACCCAATAAGTCATGACCTTGCTACACTGGTAAACTGCGGCCGCTAACGCTCACAGCGGGATTCACGTGGACGGCGTGATCGAGAGGTGAGGGGAGAGAGTGAACTCTGGTTCAGGCCGAGTGTGAAAACACCCTGAGAAACACACAGAGGCATCTGTCGGGACTCAATCAGGGGTGGTCCTACATCATTATAATGAACAGGCCGGTAACGGGACAGGGGGTGGAATGTCTTTCGCCATGGAAACAGGCAATATCTGGCTGGATAACTCGGTTATTGTCACAAAGACGGTTTGTGGGCCGTTAGACAGACAGGATGAAGTTCTCAAAGCACTTCCATCCTCCATTGGTGTTCGTGTAGGGTGTCTGTGAAAGACTCTCTTCATGTGAGAGCTGTAGGTTACGGCAGGAATGCCAGCGCTCCTTCAGGGCTCGCGGACCGCATGAATACAGGCTTTGACGGACAGGGAAATGTCACGTCTGGGAGACGGACAGTCGGGTCAGCTGGGGATAGAGGTCCTCCGGGTACTGGACTCAGCAGTGTGAGCCGTGTGTGTGTGCGCGATTCCAAACACTAGTGGATCCGAATGTATTAACATTTAACTAGCATGATTCAAGGGTTAGCTTGAGTTATCACAACCAATCAAATCAAACCAGAACCAATATTCTCATTTCAAATATATGAAATCAATGGGAAAGGGGGACACCAAAAAAAACAAAGTATTTTCATAAAACACTCGTTGTTGAAGTACGAGTGTGAAACATCTGAGATGGGGTAATCAGCAGTTGTTATTGAGGGCACAGCTCCTGTAAGTCTGAGGTGTGATGAAGAGCATATAGAGGTGTTTCTCACCTTCGAGTCGGAGTTGAGCTCCAGGGCCGGTCCGTTCTCCCCAGCGCCGGCGGTCAGAGCAGAGTCCACAGCGTGACTGTAATCGCTCACGTTCACCATAGGAGCTGCCACCACACACACACACACACACACACACACACACTGTTGGCCCAGCAGATATCTTTACCCACCTTACACACATATGTTCATATTTCAACAGTGGTGTCTGAGACCACACAGGAAATCTGAGACTTATTTACTAAACCTGGAAATTATGATTTTTGAGAAGAAAAAAAAAAAAAAAAAAGATTTATAATGAGACTGTGCACTATTTCCAAGTGACTAATCAAATGTCTCAAATTCATGTTAAATTTTCAATTAAACTTTTCCCTGAAATTGGTGTGCTGATAATAAACTGGGGTCACACTTGATATTAAGTGTCTTTAACTAGGCATCTAAAAAACAATTGTCAGGTAGAATATACTTATTGTGTTGATGTATTGTAAAACCCTTTGTAATGCTGCTATTGAGGTGGATGTGGGTAAGATGGGTCAGGTTCGGTGGGATGGGTAGGTTTAAGGGTGGGTTAAAGGGTTAGTTCACCCAAAAATGAAAATTCTGTCAGTAATTACTCACCCTCATGTTGTTCCAACCCCGTAAGACCTTCGTTCATCTTCGGAACACAAATTAAGATATTTTTGATTAAATCTGAGAGCTGGATCACTCCTCCATAGGCTTCTAAGTAATTGAAACTTGCTGGCCCAGAAAAGTTATTAAAGACATCGTTAATATAGTCCAAGTGACTCCAGTGGCTCAATCTTAAGTTTATAAAGCGACGAGAATACTTTTTGTGCGCAAAAACAAACAAAAATAACGACTTTATTCCACTTTTCATTTCCTTCTCTCTGGGCCTCGAGTTGGTTCACGTAGTGTTTAAGCGTAGCGCATCTGTGTTGCACGTCACCACGTATCACACATGACCAGCGTCGGCCAATAGTGAGCCTACGTGGTGACGTGCAACACAGACGCGCTACGCGAAAACACTACGTGAAAAGACCAGAGGCCCAGAGAGAAGGAAATGAAAAGTGGAATAAAGTCGTTATTTTTGTTTGTTTTTGCGCACAAAAAGTATTCTCGTCACTTTATAAACTTAAGATTGAGCCACTGGAGTCACTTGGACTATATTAACGATGTCTTTAATAAGTTTTCTGGGCCAGCAAGTTATAATGCCTTAGAAGCCTATGGAGGAGTGATCAGCTCTCAGATTTAATCAAAAATATCTTAATTTGTGTTCCGAAGATGAACGAAGGTCTTACGGGGTTGGAACAACATGAGGGTGAGTAATTACTGACAGAATTTTCATTTTTGGGTGAACTAACCCTTTAAGGAGGAAAGGAAGAGTCAACAGTGTAATTATAGTACAATTCAAAAACATGTACACAATAACTGCACTGTATAAATGATTCATTTAAATGTTAGTACATGGTAGTTAAAGACACTTATTACATGGCTTGGCTGAATTCCAATGTAGAATGCGGTCTGTTATTTCTTGATAACAGACCGCTGCAAGCTATAACAGACCGTTGACATGCAAAACAGCGCGTTGCTATGGACGCGGAACGGACTATTTTCTTTGGCGGAAGCAATACAATCGTTTTTAAAACAATAAACTCCTTTTTAAATCAATAATTTGTGTCAAATTAATTATTTATTTTGTAGGTAGCCATGTAATAAGCGGGATAATGTATAGAGAGGCGGTCGTTATAGCGAATAACAAGCCCTTCAGGCTGTCAAGACCCCTCCGCTTCGCGTCGGGGTCTCGCTCAGCCTGTCGGGCTTGTTATTCGCTATAACGACCGCCTCTCTATACATTATCCCTTACTTAATATAAAGGGAAACCGAGTTTTGTATTCAAATAAAAAGAAACACTTGGTGGTCTCAGACTTTTGGACTCCACTGTATGCCTTAATATTTATATCTTTCATTAAACATCAGGTGTATTCGAATTCATATACATATTTCACATTCATATTTATTAAAAGCAAATTCATGAACACTTCAGCTAGAACAGGATGGGATATGTTGTATGTGTATGCTCACACTTATTTTGCAGTAAGCAGTGATTTTTGAGTGCATGCAGAAGTGCAACCAGACTTTGCCATAATATGTAGTGTACTAACGAGAGCACACTATGATGACTGAGGGCGTTTCACACATGCCTCGTTTGAAGCGTTCTCCCTTAGTTCGGCTGGTTTAGGAATATATGAACACTGCAATCGCACCAGAACAATCGCTCTGGGATCGCCTGAACGAGGTGGTCTCGGTCCGAATGAAAACCAACCCTGGGCCGGTGAGAAAGCAATCTACCCCGAAGGAAACAAACAAACAAAAAAAAACGCCATCATAATTCATAACGGGAAATGTGTTGTATAAAAGCAGCAGTGTGTGATTCTGAGTTTTTGTGGTTCAGATCCAGAGAGCTCCTCTTTATCTAAAAGATTTTCTTGTTGTGCTTGTATATTTTGGTTGGGCTGAATTTCGTGGTTGAGTGTGTGTCGGTGTCCTGATGCTCTCGTCAGTCATGCTAGTTTGTTTTTGCAGCTTCAGGACCATCTGAAACAGGGCGCTTTTTTCAATGTTCGTTTCATGGCTTTGAAGAGCTTTAAAATGATAAGAGTTGGGGTCACTCAGTTTTAGATGCTTCTACCCCAGTTCCATATACTACTAAAAAACATGATAGTACTGATTACATAGTATGCTAGCATTTCCTTTCGAACGCAACCTCAGCTGGGACTCTAAAACCCCTGATAGTCCAGGTATTTTAAGCCAAAATGGGGGTCAACCTTGAACAAATTGCAACAGAAGCAAACTCAACTGATTCTGTATCCTCAATATGTCCTGAGTAAGGAAAAAAAAAACAAAGAATCCCATTAGGGGAAAGTTTAGAAAAAGACCGAAACCGAAAAAATATATTAATACATAGAGGCAGGAAGAAGTACTCTAGAAACCAGCCTTTATTAATTATTATTAAGAGATGGGGTTTGGGTCTGGGTCTGTGGGACTGTTTCTGGGGGACGAGTCTGAGGGAAGAACAGGAGACAATGGTAAGGAGAATGCAGAAGACAAAAGGTAGGCAAAATAAAAAGTGAATCCCCAGAATCAGTCCCACGGACCCAGCCCCAAACCCCATCTCTGCAATAATAATTAATAAAGGCTGGTTTCTAGAGTACTTCTTCCTGCCTCTATGTATTAATGCTCATGGGTAGCCTAAACTGGTTGCATTCAGACCTTAACATTAAGTATTTTACTGTTATATGTCAAGATTCAACAAGACATGTTCTCCTGGCTAGACCCTGTGTTTAGATCTGTTGTGGTATTTATGCAAATTAGCACATCTGTAATTAGATTATGCACCGTTTGTCCATGTTAACAAACAATTTCAAAAAACTTGTAGTGCATTTTTTGTTTGTCTTGATGCAAGTAATCAACTCAGTCATTTTCATGGTGATATCTAAAGGTTAAATGTTTTACTCTATTCACGTAAGAGAAAGAATGAATAGGGTATATTTGGGTCTTTTTCTAAACTTTCCCCTAATGGGATTCTTCTGGGCCTTTTTTCCTTACTCAGGACATATTGAGGATACAAATCAGTTGAGTTTGCTTCTGTTGCAATTTGTTCAACCTTTTTTCATAAAATGAATGGGCTATTAGTGACAAATGCCATTTACATCCAAAGACGCCAATCCACGCAACTCCTACAAAGCAAACCGGATTCGGACCTGGTTTCTGTATGTGCCAGAGGAGCACTACACACTCTCAGTGGCGCTGCTCTCCGTCAGGACGAGGGGAATGATGAATGCGACAGCATAGAGGAGCAGCACATCAGCATCGGCATGACCTGGTTTGAGCTGTGGGAAAGTAGGCTAATGTGGCCAGTGCTGCTGGGACGTCCATGCCATCATGTGTCTCTGTGACGGCAGCAGATCTGGGGCACTGGCAGCGCCTCACGCGTCCACCAGGGGGCGATCGCTGCGCTATTAAAACTAAACGGCCCGTGACACAGAGGCAGGATTCCCAGCAGCAAGAGGAAAAATGGGGTCATTTTAAAGGAGAGGAGCTGGGAAAGCAGATTCTCTGAAGAGTCGATGCATGCGTGTGCGTCCTGCACAGGGGTGATGTGTTCTGTGTGTTATAATGGATTATTGAGCGTCAGTCGTATGAGAGATGCATAATTCAGCACGTCTGAGAGCGCCACTGCCGGAGGGCGTTTACACACTGGCCTCTGAACACGTGAACGCTGGAGCAGACGCACCACAGGCACTGCTCATCCTCAGAGTTAAACACCTCGGATGCTGTGTTCTCCGAAGCAGCTTCAGTGTTCAAAGCTTTGGGTTTGGAATGACAAGAGGGAGAGAAACCGATGACAGAACTTGTTTTGCATGATGGGCTGGGCAACGATTAATCACAAGTTCGTGTTTACATAATATATGTGTGTGTACTGTGTATAAATATTTTGTATATATAAATACACACACATGCATGTATATATTTAAGAAAAATATGTAATTTAATATTAAATATTTATATTTCTATATCATATAAATGATGTATAAATATATACAGCACACACACATATTTTAAAAATAAACTTTTATTTTTGACGCGATTAATCGTTGCCCAGCTCAAAAAAAATAATTTTTTTGTCAATTTTAACAGTCCAGAAGGTCTACAGTGTGAATCTCATATTTTATTAAATACATTAAAAATATGATGATGATGTCATGAGCTTCATCAGCCTGACGCTGATGGTTTCTGTGCAGGAATCAGAGCTCTCTGCCTATAAAACCCTCATTTCCTCCCGCACACACACACACACACACACACACACACTGAGCTCATCTCTCGCTCCACAGACAGGAAACAGATGTTCCTCATTTCCTGTGTCTGCGCAGAGAGCCGGGACAATGTGGCTTCATACAACACAAGATCTCCGCTCGGTGGAAAACATATAAACGACAGCGACGGACAAACCGCAGAAAACCAAATCTGGGTTCATTGATGAAATCATGATAAAGAGAGATGAACGAGCGAGCGTAATGAAGCCGCGTCCACACGTGCAGTGATTTACTGGCCTGACCTCCAGCTAACTCGTCTGGTTTTGAGGATGTTTAGATTGGAAAACAAGTCAGAAGTCGCAGTGATGTTGATAAAACACTGTAGATATTGAGTGTGTGTGTGTGAACTGCAGCGGTGCATCATGTGACCCTCACTCACACTCGCTTCAGGGACAACAGGAGAGGCACACACCTGTGTCTGAACTCTACTGCATCACTGCTCATTTGCATAAAGGCAAACTCTGACGAGCGCTGTCACTCATGTCGCACAGTATTGCATCAGAAACTAAATAAAAAGGTTTTTTTCTTCGGTTTTTTTTTTTTGCAAACTTGGAAAAGATTTGCTTCACGTTTGGCTGGAAACCCAGGCGAGTGTGAACGTCACTCAACACATGATCCATTAAAGGAGAACTCCATTTTTTTGTACATTTGGAGTGCTGTCAATACAGAGAACAACGACAGAAATCGGTGTTGCCTACACCGTGTTATCCTCTTTTTAAAATTTGCACCCTGTTGACTTCAATGGGGCAAGTTTTAACCCTGCTTTTAGCCTCTTAACATCCTTGATGTGTCATTACAAGTGCACAGGTCATGTGAGTGATTCCTTCAGAGTGAACATGAGTGAATCTGACTGCAGTAGATGTGAAAGAAATGAATAAAAGTGATGTTAATTCAGCCAGCGCACATACCTGTATTTACATCCTGTTTTCGGTCAAAGTCCACAGTAATCGATTGTCGAGTTCACGCGCATAGGTTTAGTACGTACGATCATGCGCGTGAACTTGACAATCGACTACTGTGGACTTTGACCGAAAACAGGATGTAAATACAGGTATTTGCGCTGGCTGAATAAACATCATTTTTATTCATATCTTTCACATCTACTGCAGTCAGATTCACTCGTGTTCACTCTGAAGGAATCACTCACATGACCTGTGCACTTGTAATGACACATCAAGGATGTTAAGAGGCTAAAAGCAGGTTTAAAACTTGCCCCATTGAAGTCAACAGGGTGCAAATTTTAAAAAGAGGATAACACGGTGTAGACAACACCGATTTCTGTCGTTGTTCTCTGTACTGACAGCACTCCTAATTTACAAAAAAATGATCTCAATGTTAAAATTGACCGGAGTTCTCCTTTAATACCACAGGTATTCATCTAATAAAGCCACTGTAGACGTACAGAAATGACATTTGTAAATTATTTTCAGCCGTCAATGAGCTGGGCTCTGGCCACACGCGTTTAGCTTTCGGTGGGGTCTTTCCACTGACTTCCTGTGTTTTTATACTGAGCTAGTACAGTTTTCTGTCCTCTAAACCCTCACAGAAACCTTTCAGCATTATTACACATGATTTAACAAGTTTAATACGTTCAGTAATCCGTCTTGCTCAGGTGAAGCCCACAATGGAGCCGATTTAAGCTTTTACTATCCAAGTGGGGACATTTGAACCCCAGAATGTGTGTTAATCTTGTACACACACACACACACACACACACACACACACACACACACACAGTGCTAGAGCAGACCTCAGATGACTGGCCTCATTTACCACTGGGAGATTTCCTGCAGATAACGAGTTCATGACCTGGAAGTCCACAAGAGTTCAGTGATAAACTCGCCCGTCACGCTTGTGTTCAGCTCCTCTGAAGGAGCGCCGATGAGATCTGGACTCTGCCTCAGTGCGTTTGTAAGTGCCGACGCGATAAGACTTCCTGTGTGTGTGTGTGTGTGTGTGTGTGTGTGTGTGTGTGTGTGTGTGTGTGTGTGTGTGTGGGGGCAGTGACGGACACCCGAGCGCTCAACATCACATGCTCACAAGCCATTCACACACAAACACAGATCATTTCAACAGCTGGCTTTGACCAAGAGTATTTACAATAGGGAAACATTGAATATCAGCAATATTACTGCAATAATTCTGCTGACAATATACAATTAGGGAATATTGTGTATATCACGATAAAGTTTAGCTTATAAAGAGAGTAAAGCAAAGTCACTCTGCTTTATGAAACGCTGGCGTGTGTTTGAGCTCTGTGAAGAGTCTCCCAGGTTTCCACAACCTGTTTTTGCAGAGTCGAGCCAATCACAAAGTTTTAAATATGGATATTTTTCCTACACAAACGCATGGCTTCGCTTCAGAAGGCCTTCATTAACCCCGGATAGATGCACTCTGATGGACTTCAAAACAGAAACCGGCCATTATTCACTGCCATTACAATGCTGCGTTCACACCAAACGCAAATAGAGCGTCAAAGTCGCGTCTAGTTGGACGCTTCAACATTGAGAATCCATTCGCACATCCAGAGCAAAATTGACGCGCGTAAAAAGCAAAAGTTTGAAGCAAAATTTATGCTTTTTTTCCATCCAGACACGAACTATGTTCTTATACACTAAAGTATGTTGGTTGTCTTTACATTAGAATAATGTTTCATATAATCTAGATTTAGATATGGAACAAATAGCATTCAATAAAATATGAATGTCTCGTATATTGGTTAACGCGGCGTGAACTGACGCAGGCTCCTGATTGGTTAACGCGGCGTGAACTGACGCAGGCTCCTGATTGGTTAACGCGGTGTGAACTGACACCAAAGTTCAGATTTTTCAACCTGGGCGTCAGGCGCGAACTAGACGCGTGAATGAGGCGAATTCACGCCCACCGCGCCGCGCTAAACGCCTCATTCGCCTCATTAGTCAGTGGCACATCCGCTCAAAGGTTTTCATTCAGCACACTTCTGCTCTACAAGTGTAAACACTATCTGAATATGAGATTGACTGTGAAGTGTAGACTGATTAAAACGAGTGATTTCACTGAACCCTACAGCGACGGACGGATTCTGAGATCACTGACGATCAGGGACGGGCGTCTCTTCAGCTAGAAGTAAGAAGTGTTACTGTGACCCACACACACACACACACACACGCGCACACACACACACACACACAGAGCGGTACCTCCGTCGAGACTGCGCGAGATGCGTTTGCTGGAGGTGCGCTGGAAGTAGGGCGCGGGCCGGTCGATGAGGGAGCTAGCCTGTCGCGTCTGCGCCTGCGTTCGCCCGCTGTAGCGAAACTTAGAGCCCAGGGTCAGGAACTTGCTCTTCGTGGGGTTTTCAGGAGACATCAGCCTGTGAACAGAGCAGTGAACAACAGCGCTCAGAGGACACACTACACACACACCAACAGTGCTCAGAGGACACACTACACACACACCAACAGCGCTCAGAGGACACACTACACACACACAGCGCTCAGAGGACACACTACATACACACACCAACAGCGCTCAGAGGACACACTACATACACACACCAACAGCGCTCAGAGGACACAATACACACACACCAACAGCGCTCAGAGGACACACTACATACACACACCAACAGCGCTCAGAGGACACAATACACACACACCAACAGCGCTCAGAGGACACAATACACACACACCAACAGCGCTCAGAGGACACACTACACACACAGCGCTCAGAGGACACACCACACACACACACACAGCGCTCAGAGGACACACTACACACACACACACCAACAGCGCTCAGAGGACACACTACACACACACACCAACAGCGCTCAGAGGACACACTACACACACACAGCGCTCAGAGGACACTACACACACACACAAATAAATCATCGTTTTCACGATGGATCGTGAGTCCTCAAGTCCTCGTGCCCATCCCTGATCTATTGCTGACATTAAACCACAAAAGCAGGGCATCTGACGCAGGGCTCTGTGACAGCCGGTGGTAAAAACAGAAGGAAAGGAGGAAGGTTGAGCAGAGATAATCCACATCATGTGTTCTGAGAGTGTGATGTGATGGTGTGTGTGTGAGCCAAACGCAGAGGAAACACAAGACTCTTAGACACAAGCACAACTGCGAGGTCTTCAGCCGATCGCCCTCCTCTCTCTCCAGCCTCGCCTGTCTGATCTGAACACTCCTATCCATTACACATAAAAGGACATTAGGGCTGTCACTTTTGTAAAAAAATCAGTTTGATTTTTGAGACATAAGTGTTCATTGAATCAATTGTAAAATCGATTTTCCATGTCTAAAGACGTTTCCATTTTAAACGCCAAATACAGGCAAATCCACGGACAACTAACAGGCATTAGGACGAACGTAAAGAGGACGCGCCGCGCTTGAGATGCACAAGTCAGCAAATATTCCTGATGATTTATTGGCGTGAAGTTTCGTGCACAAACAGGAGTGCAACATTCTCCAAAAACAATAATCAGAGTGGACTGCCATAACATCAGTGAGAAACATCACTGCCGGCTTCAACATGCCTGTGTTTACCATTCACAGTTTTGTAGTTAAAAGAGACTCATTATGCAGAAGTATAATCTGCTGTTATGTGTGTGTGTGTGTGTGTGTGTGTGTCAGAGCCTGCAGTCGCTGTGTGACGCGCGTTCGCTGCGGGCGTATCGTGACGAGCTGGACGCGCTCCGAGAGAAGGCGTTAAAATCGATTCCCTATTTTCGTTTTCGAAACTTGTGTTGGTCGGTCCGATCGATTGTGCAATGGATTTTCGAACGTAAAGTGACAGCCCTAAAGGACATGCATATAAAAACTTTTCTTTTGGCATATTCAAAGCCCTTTATGGTTTAATACAAGCGAGGAGGAAATTCTACTAAATCTAGGTGAGGCAAATCTAGGATTATTGAACACACACGCGTGAAGGGAGATCGCCTAAGATGCACAAAACTCCTTTTAAACATGTAGTTATAATACTGCATATTTATAATCTTGATAACTCCAGAAGTCCAGTCCCCTTCTCACACACAGACACACACCTGAAGCCTCTCAACTCATCGAAACATACTTTAGCATGGGGTGTAAAGGTGTGTGTTCACCTGAAGAAGGTGTGGTGTTCAACACACACTTTCCAAACTCTTTTGGCGGCCCGATGGTTGGGCAGCTTGAAGCCGACGGTGCTCTCGAACTGCTCCGCCTGAAAGACAATATCAGCATTACAGACACAATAATCATTCCCATCACTCTCAGACACACTGTGTGCGCAGTCGTACCTCTCCTGGCCTGATCTTGATGTAGAAGTTACTGCGTTTGTAGGAGATCTTGAGGATTTTGGGCCAAGCGAAGCGATTTATCCGCAGACGATCCTTATAGATTAACAAACCGTTTGCACACACTCCCAGCATGATGTCCACTGCCTCAGAGTCCTGAGAGAAGAGAAGACGACCAGTCTTTATCGGCATCAGAAACATTTCATATCCACTTCCAGCACAAGATCTGCTCATTTTCAGGAACTTAAGTGTAACAGTAATAACTCAACCAGAAGAACTACAGGAAGTACTTGCTAGAACTACATAGGCAGCCACTCACAGCCTTTGAAAAAGTCTTGATTTTGGCCACACACACACTGCAGCGAAATACACTAAATACACAATTCACCTTTTAGTGCTTAATCCTGTTCTGTACACATACAATTCAGTCATTTAAAAAAAATTCTGCGTCGTGTGTACTGAACCGAACTGAACAATTAGTTGAGAGTACAAAGAGAGATATGAGACATGACAGACAAGAGAGATTCTAGTTCCTGTCTCTATGAAGCCCCTCCTCCTGAAGAGCACACTGTGCTCTGATTGGTCGGCTGGAGCAGTGTGTTGTGATTGGTTGAGCGCTTCGAGTGTGTTTGGGAAATGTCCCTCCCCTTAAAATAACCGGCAGTTTAACACACTACTAACTAACTCAACCAGGCCCCGCCCCTTTATTCTGCGCATTAATTATTATAATGAGGAATATTGTGGCGTGTTCGTTCCCGGAAGAAACTCAAGACTACAGTGGAGGCGTTTCAGGGAGTTCAGGAACACTGACTCTGATATAGAGAGCTCTCGTTTTCATGCTCAAACGGCACGGTCACACACTGAAGATGAACATGGAGAAGCAGAATAGGAGCTCTTTAACATACTTTTAGACATAAACTGAATCTGTATTTAAGAATGCTTTCCCTGTCACATGCAAATCAATAAAAGCTAAAAAGGCCTGAATGGTTATGTGTGATTGTGTTGTGCCCTGAAAGCTGCTTTGGAGTGTTTTAAAGGAATGTTCTGGTTAATCATTAGTATTTCTGTTAATACTGTCCATTAACTTATGAAAATACTGTGGTTTCGTCCCTCAGTTTTACAGTAATACTTTACAACGGTATAAGTAAAGCAGGTCAGCGCTCCCGAGAGGTTCACAGAAGAAAAGGGAAGCTGGTATTCTTTCGTTAAAGCACACAAACTCAGTTTATCCTTGTGAACGTCATATGAACGTCACCAGCATATGTTGAACGGCTGGATGTAAGTTTGCACACGTAAGGTTAGCAAGTTTCCTTTAATCGTAACTGTACATGGAGCTCAACTTGAACCAAGAACATTCCTTTATGACAAAACTTGAAAAAAGGTGGTTTTATAATCTTTCTGAACACAAACATGGAAAAAAGGGGTGGTTGATTATGATTTGACTTTTCTAACTTTAGTTAGTGTGTAATGTTGCTGTTTGAGCATAAACAACATCTGCAAAGTTACGACACTCAAAGTTCAAAGCAAAGGGAGATATTTGCTTTTACAGAAATCGCTTTTTAAGGACTACAACAAACGGCTGGTAGAGACTACAGCACACTCCTCCCGGGTTAGTGACATCACCAACCCTAGAATTTACATAAACCCCGCCCCCAGAACACGTTTTATAGATTATCAAGACAGAATATGCTAATCAATGACTAGAAGATAACTACACATAAGCTTCATAAATTCATCAACTAATCATTCAGAAATGTCCTGTTGCTTCTACATGTTGTCACTTCTTCTTGAGTCTCTCCATCATTGTCTGACTTCGGTTTGAACATAAAAGGCTAAACGTTTTTGAAATTTTCAGTGCATGTGTGTGTGTGAGGTAAAAGGACACAAGCTGTTGTAGCTCCGCCCCCTGTGCCGGGAGCAGCAGCTCATTTGCATTTAAAGGGACAGACACAAAACGGTGCGTTTCTGCTCACCCTCAAAAAGTGACTTTTAACATGCTATATAACAATATCTGTGGGGTATTTTGAGCTGAAACTTCACACACACACTCTGGGGACATCAGAGACTTATTTTACATCTTGTGAAAAGGGCATCATACCACCCCTTTAATGATCCAAAGATTTAAACAATGCACACACACACATAAACATATATACATACATACATAATAACTATGGATCATTTCAAACTCAAACTCTTTTATTGTCTTAACGCAATTACAAAGCGCATCCATCACACCATTCACTCCGCTCTCAGGCACTTATCTGAGCGCTTTTAAATGAATCTTGATTGCTGGGGCTTTTGGGACGTCGAGCACTGGTTATTGATCTGTCTGTGTTAACTGTAGAGCTCTGAGAGAAATCAATAGCGCTGATAAACAGATTGAACTCAGACTATCTGCCGCCACGAGAGGCTTTTAGCGGTCCGGCATCTCTCAGTGATCTCTCACACATCAGCGCATCCGTACGAGCCGGTGAAGAGAGGACACCAGCTGCCGGGCCTCGGGACATTAGCATGCCTTTCTGCCCAGTCCAGCTCTCCAGAATATTGGATTTCAGTTAAAGTTTTTATTTTTATTGTTTTCGTGAACTATTTTAACCCTAACTAATACAGCACCATGTGTCAGTCCTTAAAGGTCATGAGATGAAGACAACTGAACTTCACAAGCTTCACCCTCAGTCTTCAGAGAGATAAAGACACACAGTTTGGACGAGAGACTGCCATCGTTCCCACTGGGAAAAGTGCCGGAGAGCTGGTATTCCTGAGAGGGTTTAAAAATGGCAACAACATATTTTTCCCAGACTTGAGCATGCTCTCTCTTTTGCACTCACACACACACACACACACTATCTGAGTGTTTGTTCAGCTGGGGTCTAGAGGTCACAGATCTTACTGATAACCATAACGCACTCAAATAAAATGGCTGATCCGTGTAAGCAGCCGAATGTGTAATTAATGTGAACGCAGATCATGCTGGAACTGGACTGCTAATGACTGTGAACTCTCATACATTCATTCAGTTCATTCATCCTGGTCCTAAAGGGCCACCGTCCTGCAGAGTTCAGCTCCAAACACAGGTAAACACACCTGAACCAGCTAATCAAGCTCATACGCACTATCACACGCTAACCGTTTCTCATGAGGACGTCTGTAAGAACACCTCTGCGTGGCATCTCAGCGATAACTCGTGTGTTCGGATGATTTACTGACGGTGGAGGAGCGAGTTTTGTAATCCCACAAACCTGTGAACTCATGTGGCATAAATGAAAAATGTCATATGCTTGGAATAACACAAAAAAAAAAAAATTTAATTTAATAATAGAAAAAACTAAGTTATAATTATTATTTAATCATTTAATTTTAATTTTTAAAAATAGGAAGCTGCACGCGCGTATGGTATATTCGAAATGGTTCTTATATTCAAAAGAGAAAGAGAAAAAAGCTAAATATGTAGGCTATTATGCACTGATGCATGAGATTAAACATAAACCATGCATTTTATCTAAAAAGGATAAAAAATATGGAAATTAGCAGAAAAAAGTAAATGCAGCCTCTTATTTACATGAGGTAATAATAAAGCGGCGTGGTTTATGTTTTTAATCTCGTGCATCAGTGCATAATAGCCTACATATTTAGCTTTTTTCTCTTTCTCTTTTGTGGAGCGGTGATGAAATATTGTTCTTGTAAAAATATCCCAGCATTTCAGCAATAAAAATAAAGTACATCTTTAAAATACATGCAAATTACAGTTAAGCGCACCAGTTATCGTACGGTGCTCGGCAGGGGTCAAAAAGGATTTAAACAGTGATTTTTTTTTTTTATTGATCTCTACTTGTAAACTCGGATATGTGGATTCGGACGGCGAATAAATCTCCGCACGACCTTGGTGTTTGTCAAAGAACAGTAGGTAATTGGGCCGGGGATTTTTACGTGGATGGTGTGAGAAAAACACGGACTTTCTGGATTCGGACGGCGATAACCCCTGTAAATGCTGGAGATACCTCACGACCCCATGAGAAACAGCTAGCGTCCGCAGAGGGCTTTACTAGGCATGTGTCGAGGCGAGTCGGATCTGAACTCTGCAGGACCGTGATCGAGCATCATACATCTGGAGATCTTCTACCTTGGCGTGATGCAGGTCTACGCCGTACATGGACAGCTTCTTCGCGTTCTCCAAAAACTGGGCGTCTGCTTGGGCTGGAGTCATTCCCCTGAAAGAACAGGTGGAGACATCAGACATCGGTCATCAGAGCAGATTTACACCTGATAATCCTGTGATCGTGACACACATCGGGCTTTGAGTCCAATGAGGACTCTTCATGTAGGAACTACTGTTTAATATAAGAACACTAGTCTAGAGAATGGAAGAGACAGACACCAGTTTACTCTCTGCATGAGGACACATATTCCTGATTTGAGTCTAATCATTGGATCTGGACTGCCAGCAGGGGCATGACGCCATTAGTGACGTCACAATCAATATTTCAATATTTATATGAAATATTACACTTTTTGAGATCTTTAAGGCACCGTATGTCTATTGAGAACAAACACATACAATCTCAAAATAAATGCATCTCAGATTCTTCAATACTCGATAAATATGAAATTAGTTTATTTTGTATGCCATGATATAAGAGGTTGAGTGATATTGGATTTTGCTGATATATTAATATGAAAATTTGAAGAAACTGGTTATTGTGCCAATACTAGCAATATCTCTGTATAAAATGTGTTAAATAATGTTCTTATTCATTCCTTCCTGTGACAGTGAGGAAGTAAATGCCAAACACAGTTTATTGCATAACTAAAATACCAATAATATCCAGGAAAAAAAATGCAGACTATATTATTTAATTGTAAAGAAGCCTGAAATACACAGGACTCTTATTTTGAAATCTCCTTCCTTTACTACTGCTGGCTCCTCATTAAAACAGACGAGTAAGATCAAACACACACTCTTTCAATCATCTACGACATATTACAAATATAAACACCATGAAGACATTTGGTCGCTTGGCATTAATGTGTGGTAGGGGTGTAACGGTACACAAAAATCACGGTTCGGTACGTACCTCGGTTTTAAAGTCATGGTTCGGTTTATTTTCGGTACAGTAAGGGAAAGAAATGCAAACATTAAACTGCTGGTTGTTTATTACTATAAACTTTTTTTAACAATTTGTTTGCACTTTTTTAAACACTTTTTAATAAAATATAATAAAATAAATATAAAATAAAAAAAAAAGAATAAGAAATAAAATAATGCTGCAAAGTTCTCCACTAAATAAAATACTCTCAGTCTCAAACCAATATCACATAATAAAATATAATGAAAAATATAAATAACTATGATTACAGTGCAACATTACCAATCCCAGCTTGTAGGCCTGCTCATATTTAAAAATTAAGGCTGGGAATCGATAAAAAAAAAGAACCAATTTGCTGTAATTAATTGCAATTCCTCCAAGCTTGTAATCATCAATAATTAAACTTATAATCACCTAATTAAATGAAACATGGGGAAAAAAGGAACAGAAAATAGCCCTATATTAAAATAATATTAAGCATAAATGTATCAATGTATTATTATTTTTCAATAATCAATCAACATAATCAATTTAAGATTTTTTTTTTTCCACTTTTTTAATAATTATCAAAATAAAATATAGTCCAAAGCTATAGTAGCCTACGAAGCTATTATTACCAGAGCATGTGATCAGAGCAGGTCATTTTACCATTGTTGCCAGCATGACTATACCAGCTCAGCAAACAGAAGTGTACTACTGAGAAATTTCACCTTATTTGAGCGGACTTTGCTTTTCCAGTGCGTGATCGGTACATGATTGGAGTGTTTGGGCCGTTAACGACACAGCAGAACGCGCAGCGCAAACACTGACTCGAACATTGAGCAGAGAGCGCAGCGGGCCGACACACACACACACACACACACACACACACACACACACACACGCGCGCGCGCGGAGAGTGCGGCGGCGCACACGGAGCGGAAAAGCTTTTTTTCGCCCTGCAGTTGATTTCATTGGTTTAGGTTACAGTGACGACGGATAAAACTTTAGAATCTAGAATCAGCTGCAGGGCGGGATTTGCGCTGAACGCGGAGACTTCCGCCACTTAATATGTTCGTGTGGAAACACGAAAATGTACCTATGTTCCGCACACAAAATATTGCATTCAGTCATTCGGTACACACGTGCACCGAACCGAAAGCCCTGTACCGAAACGGTTCGGTACGAATACACGTACCGTTACACCCCTAATGTGTGGCATTCAGTGATTCAGTGAACAGTGCATTCATTTAATTATATCAGCATTTTGAAGTTTAATAATCACATTAAGCCATGCTCAGATTTAAGAGCTCTTAGAAATGATTAAGATTGGTATACCCCTTTAAGACTTTTACGACCTTAAAGGGGACTTATGATGCAAAATTCACTTTTACATAGTTTTTTAACATAATTATGCATCCGCAGTGTGTGTACACAACCAGCCTATTGTGGTAAAGCTCCATCCACTCTGCCTATTTTCCCCATAAATCAGAAACAGTGTCTCAAAATGAGCTGTTCAGGAATGCCATTGTGCCGTCACATGCAACAGGCCCTGCCCACCATGGGCCCTATTAGCTTAGCTCCTCCCCTGAGCGAGCCGTACACCATCCGCCATGTTTATGTCCTCGCTGGAGCACTGAACGCCAGCATTCAAGGAAGTAATTGATGCAATTTTACAATAAATTCCCCTTAAACTTGCTGGAACTGAACGAGACTGCTGTCAGACCTGTGTGACTTGTGTAGCTCCACCACCTTCTCCTCCAGCTCCTTGGTCTGGTTTGGGGCGAACTGGAAGTCGGAGATGTAGTCCAGGCGGTGCTCTTCCGGGTCGTGGTCGCCCAGCTCGGCCTGCAGCGAGTACGAGCCCAGCAGCGCGTGCGTGACGAACGAACACGGCAGACGTCCCGATGCGATGTCCTGCCTCAGCTGAAGGCATAACAGATACCTGGAGAGAGAAGACCACACGTCACACTCCTTATCAAACCAGATATAAGCAGAACTCTGGGATGTCATCTACCTGGTGATGTCCTCAGTCAGCTGGGACGGGTCGGGAGGGTAAAACTTCACACTGAACGCAAACTGCCACTGAGAGTCTAGTGCACAACACACAGAGAACAAGATTAACACAACATCACTTTCAGTAGAGCGTCTCTGGCTTCAGTCCTTCCGGCTAACTACACTAAACATTACATCACAAGTGTGTGTGTGTGTGTGTGTGTGAGTGAGAGAGAGTTTATTTTCCCTTTGCCCTTGGTTTTCACTAAGGGACACAAGCAGATGTGGAGGCATTGTGGGACACAGCAGCGATTATGAAGGAGTCTGAACGGGTCTGTTCAGTCCATTAGCAAACCAACACTTCTCCAGTTCATCATTCAGAAATGAGCGTTTTAAAGGCTGAGCCACACTAGTGATGAAGAGGATCTTGAGACCGCATTAGATCACATCGACTCGACTGACACACGCTCAGATACAGTTAGTTGCTTTTGTCTTTAGGTTTCTAGATGTCTCTGGATGTCAGTGGTCCATCTTTCGGCAGGCATAAAACTTCCTGTATTTTACTGTACGCTGTGACCTCGTGTAGTTTTGTTGAAGGCTTTTGAGGATGATGAGTTTGCCACAGAACCTGTTCATGTTGACATCCGAGCATGTTAGTTTAGGGTTAGAGGGTTAGGGTTAGTCACCCCACATTCATGCTTTAAAATTATTTTATATTTTGGTGGGTCTTGAGATAGATTATTCTTGTCTAGGTGGGTCCTGGAATGGAAAAGTTTGGGAACCCCTGGTCTAAATAACACTATAGTTTTAATGTAAAGGACATTATATTTGACATTTCCTATGAATCAAACAAGTGAAAAGTTTCTGTTTTCAGATCTAATGTAAAGGTTCCTATTAATACTGTATTTCCAGGCCATTTCATAGAATTTATAACTTCTCTCTCAGTTCTCTCATGAATCAGTCTGCAATGATTCCTCTAGAGTCACGGCTGAACCGAACGCCAGCACTAACACCGATGAGCAGTGAACGAGGCGACGCTCGCGCAGAAGCAGGACGGCTTCGCTCCCGGTGATGCTCTCTGTGCCACTGGAAGGAAATGAGGCTCATATAACCCATGAGCGCATTCACAAAGCAGACATAAAATAATAAATGCAAGAATGAGTGGAATGAACTCTCGGCATGTACTCTGGCTCACTGATCATTCTGCTGTGGCTGACTCGGGGTCAGAGGTCAGAACGCAGCTAAACAAAGTCAACCTCATTCTTTCTGAGTGTCTTTGGAAACGAGGACACAGCTGCCATTTTTACAGACGTGTCCTTCAGAAGGAGAGCCTCTCTCTCTCTCTCTGTCCTGTTTTTCTATTTCCAGCTCTCCTCCAGACGCTCTACAGACTGAGTCATAAAAGCAGATAAGACATCTGATTCACCTGTGTGTGTGTGTGTGTGTGTGTGTGTGTGTGTGTGTGTGTGTGAGAGAGATATACAGCACCTGACTGGATGTCAAACAATGGCTCAGTTTTTAGTGTAAGAGGAAGTGTTCTGCACACACTCACCTTCAGTCCAGTGTTGTAAAAGCAGATTTTAACCCTATAAAGCTACAGTATTAAAGCTACAGTATATAAATGATCAAGGCTTTGCTGTGTCGCTCGATCTCCTGCAGTTCTCCTGTCTCTGATTGATAGTTTAGACTGTTTTATCCAGTAAAAGTCTTTCAGTGTAACTGTACAAACGTCCTCCTTCAGCTCGAGCTTCACGTGTCTTTCTGTGTCAAATCTGACCTGATTTATCAAGGAAACGCAAGAATAACTTTGATATTGTTATTATATTTCACCTGGACTGAAGCGACTGAGGTTTACTTGATCATCCATCATCATTTATTAGAAAAATATGATCATCAGGCTTTTGAGGAAGGCTTATTTGTTCATCCGTCAATCATCATTGTATTGCACTGCATTATATGATTTAAAGGGGTTATGATCTGCATTTTTTAATTGTTTTATAATGTTTCCTGAAGTGCATTTATAATGTTAGTATGGTTTGTACATCAAATTTAGAAATAAAAGGCATTTTTCCTACCCTGATTTGAACGCTCTGTTTGAAGGGGCGTGTCTGCTGTGAGACTTCAGTGTAAACGCCCACTGCTGTGATTGGCTGACACCTTTGCATATGAACATGTTGGAATTCACTATTACAGCTCGCAAGGTTTACTAATGGTGAAAAGTGTTGATTATGGCATTATTTTTAGACCTACTCCCATGGCATGAGGTTGCAATGACTGTTTAGCGCATGAATGCAGTGATCTCATCATTGCAACTCGATTTCTGCACCCTCACGAATGCGGTCATCAACTAACAGCGTAAATAAGAGATTCATTGTGCAGTGTAGACCGCGTCATTGACTATAACAGGAGTTTTGGGGAGAGCCCAGAACTCAGTCACTGATAAACTCACACTGTTTGATTAACAGTGATTATCTTTGATCGTTTTCTGTATACAATTTAAATCACTATTTAAATAACATTTTCATGCTACTAAGAGAAACAATGCGAAGTTGATCGTTTAGTCACTGACTTGATTTACTGACGTATAAACAGCAATAAATGATTGAGACTCAGAATGTATGAATCATTACATATAAGATATCACTGGTCACAGATCAGGCATTAGAATTAACACGGTTACTTGCATGTTGTGGCGTTACTGTCGCCTGTTTGCAAAGCCTGCGCCGAAATTGCAACTGATTTACCAAAGAATCCACAGTTAAATGCACCGAATAAACAAATAATTCTCTACTGAGACATTCACATAGTTGAAAAAATTCCTAGCGTAAGGATTCTTTCGGAGTGCCAGGGCTAAAGACGCGATAAAGTAGAAGTAAGTGTTCATCTGATTCTGCAGAGTCATAATGTGACGACTCCAAAACTAACCCTTTCAATGAAAGCTGTTTTTGAAAAAAAAACTAGGACATTTTGAGTTCTGAAATTACAAGATGTTTTCGTGCAATGACCTCATAAAACTAATCATTTAAATATAATCTAAGACATATCATTGGTATTTATATGCATTTTATGCAAGTATTTGCTACACTGTTGTAAACATCTCATGTACTCTTTATCTTGTCCATATTTATATGCAAAATTTACTCTTTTTGTCAATATAAACATTAGCATCTGCAGGAAGTTGCTTATTTTTGTAATAAAATGTAGGTGTTTTTCCTCCATATTCTAACTTTATCAGACTATATGATGCCACAAAAGCCTGATGTATCAAAAATGATACTTAAACTCATATGCAAACTTAAAGTTTTTTTTTTTTTGACAATTATTAGATATGTCAGGCTCTACAGGGTTAAAGGCTTTAAGGCAGCACAGCTCAACCGAAGTGTGATCGATCCCTTTAAGGACAGACCTCTGCATGTGCAGCATGTCCTTCTGAACACAGAACAGAATCGGTCAGCTGACAGCACGCATCAACACATGTTTCTGAATGTTGTGTGAATGAGGAATCCTCTCTCACTCCACCCTGTGTGCGTCATTCCAGCGCTCTGATAATTACAGCTGTTGAATCTGCAGATGTGTGAGAGGACGACGGAGCCAGAGACTGAATCACACAAACCCCTTCATCTGCCTGACTGATCACATGTGGAGAAAGAGAAAGAGACGGCACGTACTGCGGATCTGCCGCTTGATTTCCTTGGTAGGGTCCAGCCAGCACTGCAACAGAACAACACAGAGTCAATAAAGCAGCTGCACTACAACATCAAGGTTTGAACAAAATACACCATTCTGTGACTGTGACTCATTCTCTGCAGAAACGGACAGTGTTTGTCTTTAAGAGAGTCCAGAATTCTGACATCTGGGTCCCTAGAGTAAGCTGAGGGAAAGTTCACCATTGCACCTGATCTTGACAGTGGACTCTTTTGTCTACTTTGTGACGGCATCTCAAAATTTTCCTTCTTTTTTATCAACCCAGACCACTGTGAATATCAGAATTATATAATTTAATACTAGTATATTTCTCTTATTACATTTATGCATTTGGCAGACGCTTTTATACAAAGCGACTTACATTGCATTGCAAGGTACACATTCTTATCAGGTCTTGCTTTCCCTGGGAATCGAACCCATGACCTTGGCGTTGCAAGCGCTCAAACTCTACTGTTTGAGCTACAGGAAAGCTAAATTTTATTAATTTTGACAGCTTCATTATTATATTATCACATTATGTTTCCACTGCATGTGCACACGTGGCTTTGTATGGCAAGTCTGTGTTAACAGCTTTAAAAGATCTTGGTTAATGAATCTCTTTGCTGTTTGCAAAGATACAGCTGAACTAGGGTCCTATCATTTCAGTCACGCAGAAAACAGGCGGAATCACAAATAAAATGGAAATTGAATCAAGCGTGTAACACTGAATATCACCAATATTAAAGTGCCTCACAGACATAAGGCCTCTATTACTGGCTCAATCAGCTGGACTGAGAGACTGATGGCTGAACAGATCTAGAAAACAACATGCCTGACCAATCCCATGATGCACCTCACAAGAACACATGTATATACTAATGATTTTAGCATCAACGTCATGCTTCATCACCAATGGCAGATAAAGGACTGATCACAGCTAATCAATATCAGTGCTTGTTCAGTATCAGTGCTTTGGATTCGTGCACATGAGCCTATTCATTTAAAAGTGGAAAAACACTGTAGGACAGATACCTTTTTATTTTTCTATTTAACACAGTTTGTGCTTGTTAGACTTGGTCAGGAATGTTCTTTGCGTAGAGTGTTTCACACACACCGTTAATTTATTTTCGCTTTCTCTGGCAGCGCAACATCAAATATAGCCTAGATGTCTTGCTCCTGCAGAAGATGAAATGTGTCCGCTGCTTTTGCTAATGTTTTATTTAATATTTAACCACCGGCAGTAGCTGGTCCGTTACACCGCGGTGGTGAAAGCGGACACTGTCACATGACCTCACAGGATAGACAGTTTAAATCAGTCTCTGCTTCTCATGAAGCATCACAGGAACACAGAGCTCGAGTCACATGGACTGCTGTCCCCATACTGTTAGGGTGTGTTTTGTTTTGTTCATGTCTTGTGTGTGAACTCACCCTCTGCTCAGCGTTGTCTTTAAAGCTCAGGCCGAAGTAATCCTTCTCTATCAGATTCAGGTGCTCGCAGACTTCAAAAAACAGGTACTGGCCTTTCGCCCGTTTCTGGAGACACACAGAGGAAGAAAGATGAGTGGAATATTTGGACATTATTTATAGACGATGTTGTGGTGCTCATCCAAATCACTTCATTAGTTGTAGAACCATTTATCGTGAAGGAGCGGTTCTCCCAAAAACGATCATTCTGTCAATAAATCACTCGCCTTCACGTCGTTACACACCTGGATGATTTTCTTCTGTGATATTTTGAGAAATGTCTCAAGTTTTAGTGCATGAACAATTTCATCGAAAACAAAAGGCAGTCAGGTTTGGAACAACGTGATGGTGAGTAAATGAGGGAGAAGAGCTATTTTTGTGTGGCACTTGAAGTATTCCCGTAAATGCCAGCGCTGGCGCTGTGATGAGTCTGAATGGAGACTGTGTGGAGTCTGAAGCGCCGGCTCATAATGGGCCTGTTTGAGCCGTTCCTCACATTCTGTTGATTCATCTCGATAGCGTGAGTGTTGGTGTGACTCCTGAGGAATGAGGCCCTCAACGGTCCCTCTTTCCTCTCCAGACACCAGGAGCTTCCAGCATTAGTCATTGAGGAAGATCTGCATTCTTCAATCTGCTCGGCTTCAGCCCACCCATACGCCAAACTGCTCACGCACTTTCTAATCCATCAGTCAAGGTTTCTTGCACCAAAAAACAGTTAAAATGAGCTATCCATGTACATTTATCCTACGTCTCCCATGAAGCTCTGCACAAATTATGGGAGTCACTAGGGCTGGGTAAAAAATATCTAGAGAAGCACGTGATCTTCTCTTCCGCCTTAATAACACCAGTTACAGCGCGAGATAAACATGAGTGAGCTTCTGAAAGTGTGTTAAAAGGTGGAGAACAACTTATCGAAGTCCGTATCATGTGACATGGAGTCGCTCAATCAGTGTTTCAACCGTGGAAAGACGTCAGTAAATCAGCTTGTAAACAATGTCATGTAACGTCACATTTACCTCAGAAAAAACATATAAAGTGACCATAAACTCGTTAGTCAGTGAGAAATATTAACTCTAGAGAGGAGCATTTTGATTAATATATGCACCATATTACATATTCATTAAAATTTCTAATGTTCTTCAATATTTAATGCATGTTTGAATAAATCTGGCAGGTTTTTATGACAGCCACCATTTAAATGTTTATATTTTATATTACTTTATTATTATAAAAATAAATAAAAGTGTAATTTAAGTGTTTGTACACAAATCAGTTCATTTGTACCTTCAGTATTACAGTAGGCTAATGAAGCCTATAGGCTACAACTGACTCTCATAGTTTACAGCATTAGTGAAGAGATTTGTTTTCCTTGAGAAAATTTGCAATGTATTGTACCTGATAACCAAAATAATCAATATTGAATCGAATCGGAATTGAAATCGAATCGAATTGAATTGTGAAATTTGTCTCAATACCCAGCCCTAGGAGTCACATAAATATTACTGTAGATATACAAGTCAGTAATATGTAACGTGTTTGTATGTTGCATGGATTAAATGTTCCGTCATTATCTAGAACATGGTTGTCATTTTGATATACAAACTGTATTTTCCTACTTTAAGACTGGTTAACACCAAGGATGATAAAGATAAAGCTTATTCTAAATATGACAGAATAGCAGCGCCAAAAACAGCAGTGTTACGGCAAAGAGGAACGATATCATTTGCATCACTTTCAGAACTAATTTTTTTCCAGCTGATGAACGATAAAAACATTGACAATCAGCAAATCAGAATCCATCTTGCTTTAAAGAGCTCGAGCATTTAAGAGGCAGACGACAGAACTGCAGCTCGCTTTTAATAAACAGAACAATATTGAGTTGGAGTGGACGCTAATATAGTTCCTGCTCTTGCTGTGAGCAGAACATTAATGCGGTGTGTGAAAACCAGGATGGGAATGAGAATTCTGGGAGAAAATGAGAAATTCTTACTGCAAGTGCATTATTTGTGTAATACGTTCATTAATCAGGATAGTAGACCACAAGAGAGCAGTATATGTTGTCTTAGACATATTTTTAGAGCAGAAAAGAAAAAGAAAATATTCCGGAGGAACAAAAGACAGCTAGCGTACTTAAAGAGCTCTCGTGAAACCAACACGTTAAAATACCAAACGATACTTTATTTTCCCCATGGATAAAATGGAGCATGAGGGAAAACGTACAGCTCATTCAGACAAACTGAAAAATAAGGATGATTTATAATACAACCTATAATTTCAAATGATTAGTTTCTGTACTTTTGAAAACGGTTTTGGGAGTTTCCCAAACCAGAGGCTCCAGGTATAATTTGAATGGATCGCAGTAAATCATTCGAAATAATGTGGATATGAACATGTCAATTAAACTGACAGCTTGTGCTACTGTACCTTTAAGACTTGGACTGTAGTTTAAAAAGATGATATTGTGATGACTGTTGAGATCATTGTAATATCATAAACATGATAAATGTCCTTGTGGTTCAGTTCGGTCTCAGTAAATGGTCTGGATGGATTGGAGAGGAAGTGTTGAGTTGCGATTTTTGTCCCATTTCTACAGTATAAGTCTAAGTGACGGTCGGGTCAACTAGACAAACAAAAACCAAAAGAGTGCTTGTTTAAGGTTTTAATGTGTCTTGTTATGACATGACACAAAACCCCATAAGCTGCTGTTATGGATGCAATTACACACCAACTAATCCGTTCCGAGCGTTCAGTCGCACCAGATTTACTGATGAGTGATCAGATGTTACGCTCCGTAAACTTAACACTGAAACACACACACACACACACACACACACACACACACACACACACACACACACACACACACACACACAGAGAGATGCTGCTAATGGATTTCAGTTTCCAGTGGATCAATACTGGACAACAGCAGGCCTGCATTAGTGAAAAGTGCATTAGGGGAAGGACGAGTGCAAACAAACACCGACGCTCATCTCACTGCACAGCTGTCTGATGATCATGTGTTAATGGCTGAAGAAAGCCACAGGTGGAGACATGTTCTCAACAAACCAGAGAGATGTACAGCTACTGGTGAATCTATGAGCCACAAGGAAGAGGGAAGCTCAACTCTGCAGCTCTAAACTCATGAGTGTCATCTGATCTAGAGGAGATCACAGATCTACAACCAGAGGCGAGGAAGTGATGATTTCACCACTGCTGTCAGGCATTAAAGAGAGAGATAACTACGAGGGTAAAGATAAAGAGCAGGAGATGGTCTATGTTAAAGAGATAGTAAAAGCACAACACACTCCTGAGGAGAATTCAAAACTCAACTTTCACGCAGTCCGACACACACCTTTCAAGGCATGTTGGGCATGAAGAGTCGAATACACACAGAATGATGTCAAATTCCCTTCTCGAGTTCTCACAAACACAGTCGGTTACGTCTCAAGTGAACATAAACCGTTGGATGGATCTTTGATTTATTGTATTTGTGACGGATTAACTCAAAATAAATCTCAGCTGTTCTTGTCTGACATCTTGGTTGCTGCTACTACAAGAGCCTCGAGCTTATGAAGCATCAACAGGACCTCATTCAGTGCGTTTACATGGAGAACAATATTCCCATATTAAGCTGATTAAGAAACTACCATGTAAACAGGGATTTCTGATTACCTTTATCCGCCTAAAGATCAAATTAAGAAACCTGGAGTATTCCTATTTTAGTCATTGAAGTTCATTATACACTTTCTAATATATATATATATATATCTTATATTATATACACACATCTTATATTGAAGTTCATTATACACACCTCAAATCACACAATTAAGGTTGTGTGGGAGTTTGAGTTAATCGAGCTATGTTTTATAACATGTAGAAGAGGAACATGAAAGGAATATTTTTAAAGCATCTCATGTAAACCCTTCATCAGAATATGAAAAAGGTCAATAATTAGATCACTGCTGTCCATGTAAACAGTTATTGTCGAAAGGTATCGCTCAGGTCAGGGCTACAAAAACACATCCAAGGCATTAGATGCACTTGAGCACAGTGATCAACAAGTGGAGAACAGTATGGCACAACGGTGACATCAACAAGAATAAGGTGTCCCTCCAAAGTTGATGAGAAGACAGAGAAAACTGGGAAGGGAGGCTGTCAAGAGGCCGACAGCAACATCACAAGAGCTTTTCTGACAACTATCTCCCATATTCTCCATCAGTCTGGGCTACGAGACGCAAACCTTCTCTGACTAAAACATCCAAGCCAGATCTCCAGAACCTTCAGCCGTCTGCTAGAAAGATGAATGAAGAGGACTTTCACCTTTCAGCATGACACTGATCCAAAGCACACATCATAAACAACAAAAGAATGGCTTCAGCAAAGACAGATGAATGTTTTGACCTGAATCCTATTGAAAATCTGTGAGAGAGCTGTGCACATTAGAAACCCTCACAATTTAACTTATCTAAGCATATAAGACACTCTTACGTTTGTGTTATAAAAGATCTCACAGCATTAAGACACGAAGCACGAGCTGAGAGTGGACCTTTTCACAATAATACTAAAACAATAAACTTTTATTTGTGTAACACGTTTAAAAACAACTGGTGTTGCTTTACACCAACAAGCGCTTTACAAAAGCCAAGGAAACAAACAATAAGATGGAAAACATAAAACAGTAAAGCAAATTAAAGGACAATAAAAATGGAAAACCTATGAACTAAGGTTAAAAAAAAAATTATAATTAAGATATTGAAAAAAATATACGTTTTCAAAGTAGATTTAAAAATTGAGAAAGATTGGGCGGATCTGATTCGATGACCGCAAAAGCACGATCACTCCTCTTGTTAAGTCTAGTTCTAGGAACAGATGTTAGATCAGATCCCCCGATCGGAGTGATCTCGACTGAGGGTGGATGCAGCAGATCAGATAGGCACTGTGGAGCCTGGTTCTGCAAAGGCTTACAAACAAATAACAAAACTTTAAAATCAATTCTGTATCAAAACCGGTGTAATGTGTTCATTTTTACGCTTCCCTTTGAGAAGCCGTGCTGCAGCATTTTGAGCTAATTGCAAGCGTGTGATGCATATCTGCTTCCACCAATATATAAAGAGTTACAATAATCTAATCGGGAAGTTGCAAAAGCATGCATATCAGTCTCAAAGTTCTTAGCAGACAAACAGGGCTTAACCCTGGCTAAAAGAGGAAGATGATAAAAACAGGACTTAACCACAGCACGTATCGGTTTATCATATTTAAGGTTGTCATCAGACAAGACCCCCAGATTCAGAGCTGTATGGTAACAGCGCTTGGAGATTGAAATCATGAATACTGCGATCATTTGAACCAAACAAGATCATTTCAGTCTTGCTCTCATTAAGAGTTTTAGTTCATCCAAACAGTCCAATATTGGCTTTAAAGCAAGCTTATCATCACGCTTCAAAGGCACGTAAATGTGTGTGTCATCAGCATACAGATGAAAAGATAGCCCACATCTAGATTAAACAGAACTCAAAGGGAGCATATAAAGATGAAACAGAACCGGACCTAGAATAGAGCCCTGAGGAACGCCAGAGTCCAATTGCATTTCAGACGAAGACTGTTGCCCGATGCAGACTGAGTAACTCCTATTAGTTAAATATGAACGGAGCCATTGCAGCACCGTACCCCGAAAGCCCACACACGCTTCTAGACGTGATATGAGAATGTTGTGATCGACCAAAGCCACAGATTGCCCGGTATCGGTGGTGAGCATTATATCATTCCTGACTCTTAAGAGAGCTGATTCTGTGCTATGACGATTTTTAAAACCGGACCGAAAATTCTCATGAATATTGTTATCATTCAAAAAAGACCGGAGTTGACTTAACCACTTTTTCTAGAATTTTCGAAAGAGAAAAAGTCAATTTGAGATTGGGCGAAAGTTACTCAAAAGTGTAGAATCCAAATTAGTTTTTTTAAGACGAGGCAAAATCGAAGCATTCGGGAACGATCCAGGTGTGAAGACATTTGTTGATGATGGACAACAAATCAGGACCGATAGCTTGAAATACTTGCTTAAGAAGAGTAGTGGGAATCACATCCTGAGAGCAAGTTGCAACAATCTCATTTAGAGAGTCCAAAGAGATGGGCTCAAAGACAGACCATGTAGAAGAGCAGACTCTGGGACATCACGTGGCGTATAGGCTGACGCAGGCATTTGAGATTTAATCAGTGAGATCTTCCCATTAAAATATACCTGGAACTGATTAGTAGTGGGATTTAGATCAGAATCTATTGAAAATAGGGCAATTGGGCCTATTGCTGTTAGAATCAACTCTGAGAAGTATTTACGTTTGGCAACATTAGCAGCTCGCTGGAAAGCAGAGAGGGAGGCCATGTTGCTTCCTCCAGCTGTGTCGTCCGGTTTAGCGGAGCTTAAGGAGATTCACTCCACGGAGTCGAAAGAGGAAGGAGATGACCGCATGAAGGCACAGACGAAGAGGAACAACAGGTCGAAGCCACCGACGCGAGGGAAGAGACCATGCAAAGGTCGTAGGCCAGCACAGGTCCAATACACACAGGCGGACTTCAGCCGAACAGCGCTTCCACCGACACCGCCGCCTCCAGGGAAGATAGGTGGGATACCAATGCAGGTGTGGGTGAGCTGGTAGGGGAGATCGGCAAGACACATCAACGTCACTCTGGTTGAGTCGATAGCCATGCGGATATTTAATAATGTTTGGCGAAATGTCACAGTCCGAAACTAGTAGGAACAAACATAAAATCACAAGATTTAAAAACGAGACGGAGAGCAACAGACGGCATGCCACATACACATCGCCAACTTTACAATTTAAAAGGCCTTTTGCTTGCTAAACTATCAATCAGAGGACATTGTGTGCGACAGAGAGACTAGATCTGTATGAAAGAAACTAATGGATCAGAGAGTAAATGAACGACAGTGAAAGCCTAAAAGAACATGATGAAAGCAAGAGAGACATGAATGAGAACAAAAGAAGGAGCTCCAACTGCAGCCTGAACAATAAGATGCATAATGGAGTAGTAAAGTCACAGAGAATCACTGATGGGATGTTTGAAGAGGGTTTATTCAGGATCAGCGACGTACAGGAGGAATCACAGAGCGTCATTGTGAAGGAGCGTCCGGAAGCATTAGCGTCAAGCACACACACACACACACACACACACTCGTGTGAGCTCTGCTGTGGCCTCGTGTGTCCCTCGACTGGAGACCGACCCTGATCAGGAGAGTCTCATGATGACCAGGACATTCGAGAGAACTCAAACACATCCGGATTCTGCTTCCAGGAAAACACACGGCTGGATCTCTGCACTTACGGCATTAAAAACACAGCGCTTCTGTTATATAGGTCACTGCGCTGTGATTGGCTGAAGGTGCATGCGCTGTGATTGGCTGAGTGGATCATCCATACGCTCTCGTCTCAGCCAGAGACCAGAATTAATCCTGGCATCAGGCCAGAAACACAAAGAAGAAGAGCAGTAAGGATGGACCGAAACATCCATGAGGGGTCGTCCAGCAGTCATGAGCCCCTCTTTGTCCCGATAAAGCGTCCCGCCTGGAATGCTTTGTTTGGAGCTTCGGCTTATGCGTCCGGGCGACCCGGAGACAGTCGCGCTCATCTCTGAGCAAACATGCCACCGTCTCGTGCATGAACACACCAGGACAATAGCGCTTAGTGATGCCTCAGCACTTTCCGGTGACGGGACAAAGCCGAGCCTGTTGAAAGCTCACAGAGCGGCCAGTAATGAGACCCCAGAACATCATATCCCAACACTCACCTGCACTGCTCCCATTCCAGCATCCGCCGGGAACGCCTCCCGCTCACTCCATTAGACTCACTTAACCCACCACGAGAACACCTGCAGAGCACCATGTCTTTAACAGTTCATTTACACGCTATTTAATAGAAATTATATAAAATGTTGTAATTGTTTCAATTTATTTATTAAAATATTGTGTAATGGATATTGATTTTATTGCAGCAATTCTGTGTGCACTCTCTGTGAAGAGTGTAAAACATTTCTATTTAAATGTGCAACGTGTGTGTGTGTGTGGGGGGGGGGGGGGGGGGGGGGCTTGTGTGTGTGTGTGTGTGGGCTTGTGTGTTTTTTCAAGCATTGATCATTGTAACCAATCACAGACATGTTCAGTTGAGTGTGTGAAAGCAATGACAGATCAGAGGCACTTAAGTTAGCCCGAATCCACTCAATACCACACAAAACAAAGCTTTTGTTCTCCATGCTTGGGATTATAACCAACAAACTGTAAACACAATGTAATAAAGAGCTTGTTTGTGCAGCTTCATTGATTATAACGGGAGATTGGGAAGAGTGAGCTTGTGCTGAACTGAAGTGATTGTAAAGAGAGAGTATTAAAATACACGAACGAATCGTAAACAGTCATAATGGAGTGATAACCAGGGATTGACATTAACTTCTTTGCTCACCAGTCACTGTGGCTAGCGGTTTTCCAGAGTTACTAGCCACAATTCTGACTCAATACCATGGGGGAAAATGGCCATATAGATATTTTCAATAGCATCTCATAATTTGGCAGCAAGTTTTATATAGCCAATATACCTTTATGTGTCTTTAACACACAAATGTGTACATTTCCAAAATCAATGTATCTACAGTGCGTTGACTGTTAGTGTGTGTGTGTGTGTGTGTGTGTGTGTGTGTGTGTGTCTGAGTGTGCGTGAGTGTGCGTGAGTGTGTGTGTGTCTGGAACCCAGCAGCAGACGCACACACTGGTAGTTTAACACTGACAGCAGGCCCCCAATTATCTGTCCTCCGAAACACTTTACACACACACCAAATCACTCCAGGGTCAGAGGTCATCATGCATTTAAATGCTCCTGTCAGCACAATGACTGATCCTATTACAGCTACTGAACACACACACACACACACACGCAACACAGCCCACAAAACTATTATATTATATCATATTCAGTGTTTGAAATTAACTTTTTCAGTCACCGGCCAATTTGGCTACTAAATTTTTTAATTACCGGCCATTATATCCGATAACAACCGGCTCACACGGGTTACTGAAGTCAGCAGCGTTTTCTTGCTAGGAAGGTTTTTTTTTTTTTCATTTGGTGAGCTAATAAAATATTAAAACTCAATATCAATATTTTGTGTACAGTTATTTAATTAAGCCATTGTGGATTTGCTCTCTCATGTTTCACACAAACGCAGCGGCTGCCATTTTGTGACTATTGTTTTGTACACTGTTGGATTATAAGATACAGGTACGATTTTAAAACAGTTTAATCTCAAATCAATATCTCTTCTCTCCATAATTATTTTTGAGGTGAAATGCTGTGTAATAAGTGTTATGACTGTATACCGTATCTCTTAAATGTCCGTCTAGTTTGATCTCGCCGCTGAAACTGCTCTCTCTCCGTGGAGGCTTTGCGTTTAAAGATCTAATAAAATATTTCAACTCAGATCAATATTTTGTGTCTAATTATATACTTACGTGGCAAGTAGCGCGTAATAAGCGGGATAATGTACATCCAGCCGATTGTTATCTCAGAATAAACCCCCTTCAGGCTGATACAGGACCCCCTCTTCCAACGCTTCCCGTCAGGGGGTTTATTCTGAGAGAACAACCGGCTGGATGCACATTATCCCTTTCATTCATATATATATAAAAATATAAAATACAAAATACAATTTGGATTTCATAAAGTAATTTCTAATTCAAACAAAGTCCTGTCATCCAGCCATCTCCTCCCTTCCTCTTTCATCAAAAATGTGCTTTAGGTGGACAGATCAATACAGTATAAAGACCATCAAAAATGTAGGATGTTGGAAAATAATGTCTTTTCTGTTAACCAAACGCTTTTAATCTCCGCTATTGCTTCAATGCAAATTAACAAGCGTGTCGTTATTTGTTGCGTAGTGATGTGTGTGTTCAAGTAAGTCAATTTATTAAATTGCAAAGTAAAATGCGCACGTCCGAAGTTTTCAATTAATTGATATGGAAGTAGGCATGAACTAAAAAACGCTCGCTCCGCGCCCGTGGACACACACCGTTATGAAAGCAGCCGTGCATATTTCAGTTCCAGCAGAGTGAGTAAACATAATAAGTAACACCAAATTGGCTAGTGATTTGACAGCGTTAACCGCCACAGTTGATTGTTACCCAGATTTGGTGGCTTGGCGGGTGTTCATTTCAAACCCTGATTATATTATATGAATGTCTAGTTCCTCCACTGAAAGGTTGTCATGTTTATAAGAAACACATGTGTATGTTGGCTGGTGGACACACACACCATTTACATGAGCTTCATTAACAATGCATGCTGCTCAGACTAGTGCACACACACACTCACACACACACACACACACACACACACACACACGCGCACTGCTGACAGATACAGTTATGATGAGTTGTGTTGCCATGGCGCTCATGAGGGAAGATGATGAGCGCACTGCTGGAGTGCTGGAGATTATCAGAGTATATATAGACTCAAATCCAAGCGACACACTCATCTCCAGTCCATACACACAACAGGATTATTGTCATCCGGAGTTATCATAAAATAAAGAGGAGTGAAACACAGACAGACAGGATTAGAGCAGTGCACTGAACGACCAGTCAGCTGACCCCTCACCTCGAGTCAACAGTGATGATGCGACTCCAAAGACTTCACAAAACACCACAACAACAGACAGACAGACAGACAGACGGGTCTCACCTCCACCTCGCAGGAGAACTGGCTGCCGTCCAGGAGAGTCACGTGACACACCACCATCTTCATCTTCTTGTTGAGTCTGAGGGGCGACAGCACACTCGTCTCCTGCTGAATCACTTGCTCTTCCTCTTTCTTCTCCTCCTCGCGCTCCTTCTCCTCGCCCTCCTTCACTTCCGATTCTGCCTCTTTCTCCTCCCTCACAGGCTGCACACACACACACACACAGAGAGAGAGAGAGTTAATACACACACACGAGCGCTCTCATGTTTTCCAGCTGAGCGGATGGCTGCTGGATGATGTCAGCGGGCGGATGCTGATGTGTTCTGCCAGACGCATGTGGTTCAGTCTGACAGCGTCCACATCTGGATTAGAGTCCGGTCTCACACAGGTTTATCTGAGCTGATCTTCAGGACTCTAGCTGCCAGCTACGGGCTGATGTCTTTTATTTTGAAATTCTCACTTCCAGTTTGTTAGGTCAGCTGGTATAGGTGCATATGACCTGTGAGTGTGTGTGTGGACAGCGTGTGGGAAGGGTGTGAGTAGCTGGGACGTTCACTTTCTGTTCTGCTTATTTTATCGTCATCTTTCATCATACCTCTGTTCTCTTCAATATAACAACAAACACGTCATCTTTTACTCCCTCTACTGAGCCTCTTAGCAGACACTGTCACTACGACATCATGAACCTGTTCCAGCCTCAGTGGAGGAGGAAGACACACAGATGAGCTAACGCATCAGTGCAATGAAGGCCGCGAGTTTAGACTGCTGATGTCACTTTGATGCGATACGTTCGATTAAATAATACTCATGACTTAATTCCTTCACTTGCCAGAGATCAACCAAACTGCAGGAAGTCCGTTACGTGTCTGTGACAAACAAACCCTCAATCAGTATTCCCTGCGTTAGTCCACTAAACCCGTTCACTTGAAGGAGCGAGTCAGCGAATTCGGACAGCCATTGAGCTTACATCGGTTGTACACTTGTTATTGCAGTGCATTGTGGGATTGAATGAGTGCACTTGATAACACCACTACAAAATGGCTGTCCCCTCAAATAACGCCCTGTTTAAGGGTATAGGGGGCGATTTGGGATTCAGCCTGTGTGACCTGGAGGTCACCTGACTGGGGTCAAGGGTGACAGGCTTTCAGGTGTAGATCCCTGCTTTACTCTTCAGACAGAGTACAGGGCACTGAGTCTCTTCACTGCTTTGAATTTATCAAACAAGCTCTTCATGCACATCATGATGATTATATTACAGCACTGTAGATGAAAACGACTAAAAGTGTCCCGTGTGTGTATGAGCAGCGGCTCTCACCTGTGTGTCAGCACTGCCGACGGACTTCTCCTCCTCTTTCTCGTTCTCCTCCTCCTTCACCTCCTCTGGCCTGCTCTCCTCCTTCTCCTCCTTCACCTCCTTCTCCTCCTTCACCTCCTTCTCCTCCTTCTCCTCCTTCACCTCCTCTGTTTTCTCTGAGCTCGGGGCGGCTCCTGCTCCGTCCGGCTGGTGTTTCGGCTCACTCTCCTCCTCCTCCTCCTTCAGGCTCGGGCTCTGGGGCTGCTCTGCGCTCTCTGAGGCTTGGTCTTGGCTCTGTGACTTCTGTCGTTTAAGCCATGGAGGCAGGAAGCGAGAGATGCCCTTCTCCTTCTTCTTCTGTCCGCCGGTGGCAGGAGGGCTGCTGGGATCGGGAGACGAGGACTCCTCCTGCGGGCTCTCCGGCTCCGCGCTCCGGCTCTCCTGCGGGACCGACACATGCAACACTGAAGACACTAGTGTCAAATCAGTTCAGACACTGAAGAGTCAAATCAGAGTCAAATCAGTTCCGACACTAGTGTCATTTTTACCGCATACTAGGGATGTGACGGTGAGGATATTTTCCCACCGGTTAACCGACATGTGACAACAACACATTGGGGGGTGGGGGGGTGGGGGGGGCGTATTATTCTTTAGGGCTGGTCCGAATACCATTTTTTGAGCTTCGAAGCTTCGGTAGTAATGAACATCGAATATTCGAAGCTTCGGAGAGAGGGGGCTGAACATATTCTTCTCTCTAATAAAGGCAGGAATCTCTACGTGTCTGTCTGTCCATTTGCATTTTGATTATTTCGAGAGCCGTTCATCCAATCGACTTCACTCGGGAGTGCAGTGTCGCATTTGGTGCAATATAGAGAGACACGCGAGACGCGACACGTTCAGAATTAATAAACTTTTAGCTCAGGCATGCGCTTCTGTCCACACACACTCCGCTGTTCTCATGCACTTCTGTCCACACACACTCCGCTGTTCTCATGCACTTCTGTCCACACACACTCCGCTGTTCTCATGCACTTCTGTCCACACACACTCCGCTGTTCTCATGCGCTTCTGTCCACACACACTCCGCTGTTCTCAGGCACTTCTGTCCACACACACTCCGCTGTTCTCATGCACTTCTGTCCACACACACTCCGCTGTTCTCATGCACTTCTGTCCACACACACTCCGCTGTTCTCATGCACTTCTGTCCACACACACTCCGCTGTTCTCATGCACTTCTGTCCACACACACTCCGCTGTTCTCATGCGCTTCTGTCCACACACACTCCGCTGTTCTCAGGCACTTCTGTCCACACACACTCCGCTGTTCTCATGCGCTTCTGTCCACACACACTCCGCTGTTCTCATGCGCTTCTGTCCACACACACTCCGCTGTTCTCAGGCACTTCTGTCCACACACACTCCGCTGTTCTCATGCGCTTCTGTCCACACACACTCCGCTGTTCTCATGCGCTTCTGTCCACACACACTCCGCTGTTCTCAGGCACTTCTGTCCACACACACTCCGCTGTTCTCATGCGCTTCTGTCCACACACACTCCGCTGTTCTCATGCGCTTCTGTCCACACACAATCCGCTGCTTCTGTCCACACACACTCCGCTGTTCTCAGGCACTTCTGTCCACACACACTCCGCTGTTCTCATGCACTTCTGTCCACACACACACTCCGCTGTTCTCATGCACTTCTGTCCACACACACTCCGCTGTTCTCATGCGCTTCTGTCCACACACACACTCCGCTGTTCTCATGCGCTTCTGTCCACACACACTCCGCTGTTCTCATGCACTTCTGTCCACACACACTCCGCTGTTCTCAGGCACTTCTGTCCACACACACACTCCGCTGTTCTCATGCACTTCTGTCCACACACACTCCGCTGTTCTCATGCGCTTCTGTCCACACACACTCCGCTGTTCTCAGGCACTTCTGTCCACACACACTCCGCTGTTCTCAGGCACTTCTGTCCACACACACTCCGCTGTTCTCATGCACTTCTGTCCACACACACTCCGCTGTTCTCATGCACTTCTGTCCACACACACACTCCGCTGTTCTCATGCACTTCTGTCCACACACACTCCGCTGTTCTCATGCGCTTCTGTCCACACACACTCCGCTGTTCTCAGGCACTTCTGTCCACACACACACTCCACTGTTCTCATGCACTTCTGTCCACACACACTCCGCTGTTCTCATGCGCTTCTGTCCACACACACTCCGCTGTTCTCAGGCACTTCTGTCCACACACACTCCGCTGTTCTCAGGCACTTCCGTCCACACACACACTCCGCTGTTCTCATGCGCTTCTGTCCACACACACTCCGCTGTTCTCAGGCACTTCTGTCCACACACACTCCGCTGTTCTCATGCACTTCTGTCCACACACACTCCGCTGTTCTCATGCGCTTCTGTCCACACACACTCCGCTGTTCTCATGCACTTCTGTCCACACACACTCCGCTGTTCTCAGGCACTTCTGTCCACACACACTCCACTGTTCTCAGGCACTTCTGTCCACACACACACTCCGCTGTCCACACACACTCCGCTGTTCTCATGCACTTCTGTCCACACACACTCCGCTGTTCTCAGGCACTTCTGTCCACACACACTCCGCTGTTCTCATGCACTTCTGTCCACACACACTCCGCTGTTCTCAGGCACTTCTGTCCATACACACACTCCGCTGTTCTCATGCACTTCTGTCCACACACACTCCGCTGCTTCTGTCCACACACACTCCGCTGTTCTCATGCGCTTCTGTCCACACACACTCCGCTGTTCTCATGCGCTTCTGTCCACACACACTCCGCTGTTCTCATGCGCTTCTGTCCACACACACTCCGCTGTTCTCATGCACTTCTGTCCACACACACTCCGCTGTTCTCATGCACTTCTGTCCACACACACTCCGCTGTTCTCATGCACTTCTGTCCACACACACTCCGCTGTTCTCATGCACTTCTGTCCACACACACTCCGCTGTTCTCAGGCACTTCTGTCCACACACACTCCGCTGTTCTCAGGCACTTCCGTCCACACACACTCCGCTGTTCTCAGGCACTTCTGTCCACACACACTCCGCTGTTCTCAGGCACTTCCGTCCACACACACTCCGCTGTTCTCAGGCACTTCCGTCCACACACACACTCCGCTGTTCTCATGCACTTCTGTCCACACACACTCCGCTGTTCTCATGCACTTCTGTCCACACACACTCCGCTGCTTCTGTCCACACACACTCCGCTGTTCTCATGCACTTCTGTCCACACACACTCCGCTGTTCTCATGCACTTCTGTCCACACACACTCCGCTGTTCTCATGCACTTCTGTCCACACACACTCCGCTGTTCTCATGCACTTCTGTCCACACACACTCCGCTGTTCTCATGCACTTCTGTCCACACACACTCCGCTGTTCTCATGCACTTCTGTCCACACACACTCCGCTGTTCTCAGGCACTTCTGTCCACACACACTCCGCTGTTCTCAGGCACTTCCGTCCACACACACACTCCGCCGTTCTCATGCACTTCTGTCCACACACACTCCGCTGTTCTCATGCGCTTCTGTCCACACACACTCCGCTGTTCTCATGCACTTCTGTCCACACACACTCCGCTGTTCTCATGCACTTCTGTCCACACACACTCCACTGTTCTCAGGCACTTCTGTCCACACACACACTCCGCTGTTCTCATGCACTTCTGTCCACACACACTCCGCTGCTTCTGTCCACACACACTCCGCTGTTCTCATGCGCTTCTGTCCACACACACTCCGCTGTTCTCATGCACTTCTGTCCACACACACTCCGCTGTTCTCATGCACTTCTGTCCACACACACTCCGCTGTTCTCATGCACTTCTGTCCACACACACTCCGCTGCTTCTGTCCACACACACTCCGCTGTTCTCATGCACTTCTGTCCACACACACTCCGCTGTTCTCATGCACTTCTGTCCACACACACTCCGCTGTTCTCAGGCACTTCTGTCCACACACACTCCGCTGTTCTCAGGCACTTCCGTCCACACACACTCCGCTGTTCTCAGGCACTTCCGTCCACACACACTCCGCTGTTCTCAGGCACTTCCGTCCACACACACTCCGCTGTTCTCAGGCACTTCCGTCCACACACACACTCCGCTGTTCTCATGCACTTCTGTCCACACACACACTCCGCTGTTCTCAGGCACTTCAGTCCACACACACTCCGCTGTTCTCATGCACTTCTGTCCACACACACTCCGCTGTTCTCATGCACTTCTGTCCACACACACTCCGCTGTTCTCATGCACTTCTGTCCACACACACTCCGCTGTTCTCATGCACTTCTGTCCACACACACTCCGCTGTTCTCAGGCACTTCTGTCCACACACACTCCGCTGTTCTCATGCGCTTCTGTCCACACACACTCCGCTGTTCTCAGGCACTTCTGTCCACACACACTCCGCTGTTCTCATGCACTTCTGTCCACACACACTCCGCTGTTCTCATGCACTTCTGTCCACACACACTCCGCTGTTCTCATGCGCTTCTGTCCACACACACTCCGCTGTTCTCATGCACTTCTGTCCACACACACTCCGCTGTTCTCATGCACTTCTGTCCACACACACTCCGCTGTTCTCAGGCACTTCCGTCCACACACACTCCGCTGTTCTCAGGCACTCTCGTCCACACACACACTCCGCTGTTCTCATGCACTTCTGTCCACACACACTCCGCTGTTCTCATGCACTTCTGTCCACACACACTCCGCTGTTCTCATGCGCTTCTGTCCACACACACTCCGCTGTTCTCATGCACTTCTGTCCACACACACTCCGCTGTTCTCATGCACTTCTGTCCACACACACTCCGCTGTTCTCATGCACTTCTGTCCACACACACTCCGCTGTTCTCATGCACTTCTGTCCACACACACTCCGCTGTTCTCATGCACTTCTGTCCACACACACTCCGCTGCTTCTGTCCACACACACTCCGCTGTTCTCATGCGCTTCTGTCCACACACACTCCGCTGTTCTCATGCACTTCTGTCCACACACACTCCGCTGTTCTCATGCGCTTCTGTCCACACACACTCCGCTGCTTCTGTCCACACACACTCCGCTGTTCTCATGCGCTTCTGTCCACACACACTCCGCTGTTCTCATGCACTTCTGTCCACACACACTCCGCTGTTCTCATGCGCTTCTGTCCACACACACTCCGCTGTTCTCATGCACTTCTGTCCACACACACTCCGCTGTTCTCATGCACTTCTGTCCACACACACTCCGCTGTTCTCAGGCACTTCTGTCCACACACACTCCGCTGTTCTCATGCACTTCTGTCCACACACACACTCCGCTGTTCTCATGCACTTCTGTCCACACACACTCCGCTGTTCTCAGGCGCTTCTGTCCACACACACACTCCACTGTTCTCAGGCACTTCTGTCCACACACACACTCCGCTGTTCTCATGCACTTCTGTCCACACACACTCCGCTGTTCTCATGCACTTCTGTCCACACACACCCCCCGCTGTTCTCAGGCGCTTCTGTCCACACACACACTCCACTGTTCTCATGCACTTCTGTCCACACACACTCCGCTGTTCTCAGGCGCTTCTGTCCACACACACTCCGCTGGTCTCATGCACTTCTGTCCACACACACTCCGCTGTTCTCATGCACTTCTGTCCACACACACACTCCGCTGTTCTCATGCACTTCTGTCCACACACACTCCGCTGGTCTCATGCACTTCTGTCCACACACACTCCGCTGGTCTCATGCACTTCTGTCCACACACACTCCGCTGTTCTCATGCACTTCTGTCCACACACACTCCGCTGTTCTGCGCTCTACCAGAGAATACTCCTATTGCAGGAACACTTTAGTTGGCCAAGAAGCAAATATATTTATTAAGTATAACGAGGTTGGGTTCCTTCAAATGTCTAGGCTATATAAGATAATTGTAAAAAGAGTATTGTATTTCGTCAGATTTTATAGCGTTGAACATATTCAAGCGTGAATGCGAACCGTTTCGATGTGGATGCCAGGTGTGCACAAAAAAAAAAGGGAATATTCGAATGTCAAATTTTCAAATCGAATACCAACCCACCGAACGAATATTCGGGTCCAGCCCTATTATTCTTAATGAAAAAAAACAACAACAAAACAGTACGACAAATCCGCTTATATTGGCGCTTTTACATTTCACTTTACATCTGACTCCTGCTGCTGATCTGTGACTCTTTCAGCTCACGATTTATTAACCAGACACGTTCAGTTTTTAATTGTAGTGTCTGTTCTCTAACTGAACGAAATGATTTTATATTACACAAAAAACATCTAATGGGTGGGCAAGTGATGTAAGCAGTGTTGCTTCTGAACACCGGTCACACAGACTATCGTAGCAAGCCTACCGCATACAGTACTTGTTCAAATCACTGTGTTGTAGGGCTGTCACTTTTGAGAAAAATCTAATTCGAACGGGTATCAAATATCAAGCAATGTATTCGAATATCTACAAGCCCCTGTAACGGAGATTCAAACACAAATTTATTAACAGTCTGACAGTCATAAACAGGACTCAAGCCATAGCCTGTCAGAAAAATTATTTTTGACTTAATGTTTGAAACAGCAGGTTATTAACTAAATCTATATGAAGTGTCACTATGCACTATGCATAGCCAATCACAAAATTAGGCTAACGTTACATGGAAAGAAAGGTGCCGACCAGTTGTGCAGGAAAGTATGCAGTTATACGATGTTGGACGCCTGGCCGTCTGCTGTGTCTCTGACTCCGCTGCCTCATTTGGATGGTAACTTGACAGGTGAGCGCGAAGATTGGATGTCGAGGATGTGCAAGTAAACCGTTTTTTTGCAAATTCGGCAAACTACCATATCTTTAACGGTTATAAGTCGGATCAGTCTTATAACCGTTAGTATAAGTCGTTTAAGAGTATAAGTTGCATCAGTCAAAAAATGCGTCATGAAGAGGAAAAAAAAAAACGCACTGGACTATAAGTCGCATTTATTTAGAAATTTATTTCTCAAAAAAAAAAAAAAAGTTACGGACGGGACAGTTCTCTGTTACGGACGTGAGCGCTCTGAAAGCGGCACTAAAAGACTGCTTTAAAACTTTCACAGAGATCTCAAGCAGAAAGCAAAAAGCCTGTTTTTAAATTTAATGTAATTTTGTATTAATTGTATCTTAATTTTAATCAATGTTTCATCAACCAATTGCCTGGATTTAATAAATTAGAAAATATATTAGAAAATAGATAATCACGACACGGAGGCGCCGGCGCGTGAACATGGAGCTCGTCTCATAAATGAACCGAAACTCAGCGTATAAGCTACTTGCCTCACACACCTGAGACATGTATAGAAAGCTTGAAATGTCTACTTTTAAACAGAACAATTCAAAATGAAAGAAAACTGACTGTTCTCTGCTTATGTAATCCGTATGAAATATGCATTTCTCTCTGGCACGTTCACTACTGTGAAGATGAGTTTTTAGATGAGTTGAGGTAGAATTGTCCGCTCAGGCTGGCCGTTCTGTGCGTTATCTTCCATTTTCAAAACAGGGTGGCTTTTGGCTATTATTCGCTTGATTTGGTCATGGGCCTACGCTACAGTACGTTTAGAGCGCCCGCTACTGGATGAGATGGCAAACAATAAAATGAAAAACAAATGGTCTAATCATAGACTGTAAAAAATGTGCTACACATGGCACTTTAAAAACTGAATAGTTTATTTATAGTTCGATTACGGATATTTCACGTCACGTTCGAATGCATATTTAAATATCGAATAAAAAGTGACAGCCCTATTGTGTTGTGGAACGCACTGAAGATCTACCTCCGGTTGGGCGGCACTGGCCACGGGCTGGGCGTCGCTGTCGGCTGGTTTGTCGGGCTGGTCTGTTTGCACAGGGTCCGTCTGATGCTGAACTTCAGGAGCCTTCTCCGGTTCCTTCTTCACATCTGTCTCTGATCCCACCTCTGTCGTCATCACGCCCGGCACACTGGCACACAAGAGACAAGAACACAGAGGTTAAGAGTCATATCATGAGCCATCACATCTTCTGAGGTCCAGCAAACCCAACCGAACTGCAAACACGACTCGTTCCTGACGTCACAGACCAACATCAACACACAAGTGTCCACATTTACTCCATAACACCTCATTAGTGTCCATTTCTAATGCCTTATTTAAAGCCCATATATATACGATATCACACCATTTCATTTAAAGACAATAAATAAAACATGCATAGCATTTTTTATAAATGTTAATAAATCAAAATATTATTTAAGTATGAATTCAATTGATTAGATATTCTTTGAGTATTAAACCATTCATTTTACAGAAAAAAAACAAGGGTGAATGTGCCTCAGTGCGGATAAGCGGCTGTATGAAATCTGTTTAATAACATTTCAGTAATCAGCGTGCCTTAACTAATTGAAATCATGAAACTGCAAAAGTAGTTTAGCGTAAATTAAATTTTTAGGGCCTTATGAAATCCATAGATATTAGATATTTATCCAGTCATATAACTCTTTATATGGAGAGTTTCTGAAGGTGCAGCAGCTAAAAAACATGTTTATTATTTCTGAGAGCAGACCTGGTTGTTAAAAACTAATCAGCTTTACTCATATCTTTCATCATCATGGGAGGAAGTCTTTTTCAGTACCGTGAGTCTGATACCGTGCGAGACAGAATCACTGACTGAAGATTGAAAAGCATCAAAACGCTCTTTCATGTTATCAGAGCATCAGAACAAAGCCTGTATGAGCAAGTCGTCAAACCCCACCATGAGCAAACACACACACACACACACACACACACACACACACACACACACACACACACACACACAAGCTCAAAGCAGCGCTCATGCGACACTGCAACAGTCAAATGAGTGAATAACTCCCATCCTGCACATTTTACCAGATTTAAATCCAGAATTCTGCAGGTATTGATTTCGACTGATATGAGAAATGTCATCAGGGCTCAAGACCAGGGCGCAAGACTGCAGTGCTCAAGGTAAAACAATTTGGTCTTGAGCCCTGATAACATCTCTCACATCAGTCGAAATCAATACTGAAAATCTTACTCTTACTGAACATTTTAGGAGCACAAGCAGAAAGTGTTGACGCACACCTTAAATCGTCCTGCAACGCAATTATTCACATTTAGAGCCTTGAAATGCTGGAGAAAGTTGTGTGAAGCACTTGAAAATCCATGAAAAGTGCTTGAATTTCACTCTCAAAAGGTTGTACGAACCCTGAAATGAATCATAAAAACATTCGACTATTTCCGCCACAATTCCATGGTTACAGTTAGCGTTAATACGTTAAATCTACTAGTGCTGTCAAAAGTAAAAAATGATTGGCCATTGTGTTCACACACTCAACATATATGTCTGTGATTGGTTACAATGATCAACACTTCAAACACATGTTGTAAATGGACATCTTTGACGCTTGCAAGCGCTCGGTGAAGAGCGTCAAATATGTCCATTTACAAAATGTTTGTCCCATCAAAGGTATAAAAGCCGAAGTGGGTCCAGAATTTGGACTTAAACGTGGATTGGGCATCTATTATTTTACTCACACTGCTGTCCGCCATCACATTATAAACTCTTTTTCTTAGGCTAGTTAACTTATATTCACGTTTATGCGTTGATACTTGAGAGCCACCTTAAGGAGCCATGAAGTAGCAATGCTCGCAGGGAAATCTATATAGAGCGCCTTACTTTAACTAAAATATCAATATTTGGCGCCTGCGTATCGATTCTTGAATCACACAGAGGACGACAACTCAAAATTGCCCAATGGATATTTTGTTCCGCCCCTGGTTATAAGCCACTCAAACTCGCAGTGCTATCAGGTGGAGAAGCGTTTACTACGGATCACAGAGCTGTATGTCACTAGCCGCGTTTCCATTACCCTTCAAACTGCGAAAATTGAAATTGCGCATTGAAAATACGCCCAATGGAAACACGTCAATTTTGCAAAAACTCGCATTTATCGAAAAAAATTTATCGTTTTTCCGCTCGCATGAGGAGGTTTTTCAGGCAATTCGAAAAAGAAAATTTTTTGCAAAACTACAATGGAAACAGTTTTTGCGCATTTACAGTCACCTGACGTAGATGACGCGGTGTGTTTGGACAGAATACGAGACAGAGCTCTTTATTAAACTCATAAAAGACAAAAGAATTACAGGAATAATGGATTCTAAACCTCAAATAAATGCCACGATCAAGACCTCGCAGCAGATCTGAAGGGAGAATCACCCAGAAACACCTCATATGAGCCGCTCACAGTATAATAAGGGTCGTTCCTCACCATTAATGCTTGAAAACACACACACATCTCCTTCCATTAATAATAATGGCCAGTGCAGTGGCTGGGATATAGTACAGAAACCCACCAACGTCTGTTGCCATGATTTTTGGAATGATTTTACTGATCGCGAGAGGAAAAAAAGAAGTTTTAGTCGCATAACATCAGTTAATGGAAACACCGTAAGTTCGCAATAGTTTTTTGTCGACATAAAAAAAAAAAAAAAAAGAAAAAAAAAAAAAAGAATCACTAAAGTTTTGTGCAAATCTGTAATGGAAACGTGCCTACTGACAAGCTGCACATTCAAATTTTCAAAATCGTATTAAGCCAAATCGGTTTAAGTGTGATTTCATGTCACTTGCGATTAATCGTACAGCCCGAAGCCCTAGTGACTATAGAGCTGGATCAGGGTGGACGTCATGTGTGGATGAAAACACAGTCCTCTTCCAGCCTCTGCAATGGCATGAGATGTATAAGGCTCCTCCCGCATTACATCATCTTCACAACACACAGCTTTCAACATGGTTTCATGGAGTTTCTGAATACTGAAAGGTTTTGGAAAGATATTGAACAACTGGTATGTTGTTAAACAACAGTTCAATCCACTGAACCCATTGTACTTCAATCCCTCCCAGCCTTGTTTTCATTCCTGTCCAAAAATTAATTATGGCACTGCCCTGACTAAGATCTACTACACACACACACACCTCAGGTTCATCACGATCACAACGTTCCCTCAAGATCGCACCAGGACCAGTCAAACATGCTGGGAGTTTCAGAGAGCACACAGCTGTTACAACACACACACACACACACCAGAGAGGCGGCCAGGGGAAAACCACTGAGGAAAGACAACAGCAAATATGCTGTGAGAAAGAGAAAGCATGCATGACATCATCACGTGTGGGGCATGTCCTCAAACGCACATGTGATGCGTGTACATCAGAGCAACGGCCCTCTGGGTAACCGGGTAACATTAGACAGACACTACCTAGAGTCCAGGCTCAGGAAGACTTTTGTTCTTTTGAAAGAAAAACACTTTTATTCATTTTATTTAATGTCTACAATTAAACACAAGAACTCACAACAAACAGATACATGTTCAGTTTCAGACCTCAGTGTGGTGTGTGTGTGTGTGTGCGTGTGTGTGTGTGTGTGTGTGTGTGTGTGTGTGTGTGTGTGTGTGTGTGTGTGTGTGTGTGTGACTAATCCCCAAACTGCAATGCTTGCAGATAACAAATCAACACAAGCTGTCAAAACTAATCAGGATCCAGAGCTACACACCACCTGTGTGTGTGTCAGTCTGTCAGTCTCCAACACACACCACACGCGAGTATGAGGCCGACGGATTTGGCCACAATATATCACAATACAAACATGCAACAATCATGGATGGAATATATCACGGACAGTGACAATCTGTATTATGGACAGTTCACCCAAAGTGAAAATTAATGTGAGAAAAAAGTTTAGACAAGTTTTAGTGTCAGAACTACATTAAACTAGTATATATATAATGTATAATACAGCAACGGGGGAATATGTGTGTGTCCTGATAATGCCAAGTCTGATGTTAGCAGTAAAAAGTGGCCTAAATTATTCTAAATAAGTGCAAACATATTCGTCTAAAATAATTGAGTATTTTCCTCTTCAGAATCATGAATATAGTTATTCTGGCGTCTCTATTGTCCTGTGCTTCAGCACCAAGTCCAAGCCTGTTCATTTACACACACAATGCAAAACCAAATCAGCATTTTAATCAACAGTAACATTTTATCTGTTATCCTTTTATCATGTGTCTTGGAGTATCGCAATAATATTGTGAGTTCAGTGTCGTGATATGAGAGTATCGCTACACGCCTAGAGCAATCCCGTAGCTAACGCTGAGCATGTCACACACCACAGATGAAACACTGTAGCCTCGCGTGTCCTGATGGTTATCTAGATCCGCTTCTCCACAGCAGGGCTGCCCTAAAACACGCTCTTAAACACACACAACATCACCGTTTCACCAGCTCACTGAAATATCACTAGATCGGGCGTGCACATCAAACAAACTGTGGCAATATTTCACATAAAAAGAAAAGACACTTATTCAGTCGTGCCCGTTTGATCACAGCAATGCACAACACAAGTCCATTAAGACCAAAGGCTCACACATATTCAGAGAAATATTAGATCATACTGTATATGTCACATTTCTATTAATCTTCCAGGAAATGATGCGATATGAGGAGGTTTAAGCGATCTCTCCGGTCTCTCTATACTGTTATCCCTTCAGCCAGAGCAACAGAGGAGGCTCATGGGAAGAAGACAGGAGTTATGAGTTCACCGGAGAATATGATTTATGGCAGGAGCAACGAAGGCACAGGGAAGAGACAGATGAAACAAAACCAAATAAATACACGAGTATAATCATATATGTTTAAGTTCTTCAGGAAGTCTCAGGTATTTTCTATATGATTATCAATAACTCTTCTAGCTTGATGATAGTCTAAGCAGCGTCTGAAACTTCTTGTGTTTATTTGCCTCTTCACGAAGAATTCTTGCTGTATTCCTCATTTGTAAGATGCAAAGTAAATGTAAAATTTATTTATATTATGGCAATGGTTCTTTAGCATCGCTTATAAATATCATAATCCCCATCAGATCGCAAATAAGTCATTTCAAACACTCGCTGGTTTCTGAAAGAGAGCTTTGAGCTGAAATGGTTTAAAATGTGTTAAATGTTGAAGTTAGCTGGTAGTCTGGTATGATGGGGAATGAGCAGCGGAGTCGAGCGTCTCCTGACTCGGATCAACTCCTCAAGCCCCAGGAGACGCTCTGATGTCGGGATCCAGTGGGACAAACCCCCTGAGGAAGCCCTGATGAGGCCCGATCAAGCCTGGTCATGACAGGAGAAACACTACCGGCCCTGACACGCTCTAGCACACATTGTGTGTGTGTGTGTGTGTGTGTGTATGTGTGTGTGTGTGTGTGTGTGTGTGTGTGTGTGTGTGGCAGGTGTTCTGGATTTGCATCTATTGTGTGATAGCTTTATGAATGACATTTAATGCACTGGATGCCGTGTGTGTGTGTGTGTGTGTGTGTGTGTGTGTGTGTGTGTGTGTGTGTGTGTGTGTGTGTGTGTGTGTGTGTGTATATGTGTGTGACTAAAGCTTTTAAAGCAAACATTTCCCATGATAAGCACACAAGAGACAACAGAGCTCTGAACCGTCTCTGAGCAAACACACCGTCAGAACGCTTGTTTGTGAAACTCACCATCAGGAAACTCATAAAAGGAAACTTTTCCTAAAATGAAAAACAGCCAGTTGTGTGTTGGGAAGAAGCCAGATGATCTGCACAGTGTATCAAACAGACACAGTAAAACACAGAAGACAGCCGCTGTGTCCGGAGTCAAACACTCCTCCACTATACAGTGGTGAACACCATACGCCAGAGTAGTTCATCCCAATACAGCACTCATAAACAGCAGGAGAACAGTCCCATGATGACCCACTGCTTCCACTGAGACACATCTGATGGACACTTTACTGTCCCACAAGGCCACAGGAGAGGAGCTGTGATTGACAGTGAAACACCTGATGCTGGTAGGTCATGTGACCGTCACAACATGGCAGATGAAGTATGTCCGAGTTTCATTAATGCTATACACAGAATAGGGCTGCACGATATTGGAAAAAAAATTACATTGCGATATTTTTTTCCCAACGATATATATTGCGATATTGCGTGCCATCAATCCAGGCTAAAGTCAATAATGATATTAATAATTTCACTAAGCAAGCTTCATTACAAGTGACAAAAAGGCCACTTAATATTTTATTCCAAAATTAGAACATATTTCTGTCAGAATTGGAAAAAAATATTTCTGTCAAAAAATCTTATTCTCTCTCTCTCTCTGTGTCTCTCTCTCTCTGTGTCTCTCTCTCTCTGTGTCTCTCTCTCTCTGTGTCTGTGTCTCTCTGTGTCTCTCTCTCTCTGTGTCTCTCTCTCTCTGTGTCTGTGTCTCTCTCTCTCTGTGTCTGTGTCTCTCTCTCTCTGTGTCTCTCTCTCTCTCTCTGTCTCTCTCTCTCTCTCTCTCTGTGTCTCTCTCTCTCTCTCTGTCTCTCTCTCTCTCTCTGTGTCTCTGTTTTCGGTGATGATGCAGTGATGCGTTCATGTAAACGGCACTTAAAAGCTGTCACAAAGAATCAATACTTTTGAACCAGAACCAAAAGTATTGATTATGAATATGTAAAATATTACAAAGAGACATTTTAATTGTTTATTAATAAACAAGTGTTTTCTGTAAAGATGAAGTTGATGATCTTCGTCTTCGCAGTAGTGATCGCGTGGGAGAGAAATGCACTTTTCATACAGATTACATAGTTTTGTTTTGTTTTGAATGGTTCTGTTTAAAAGTAGAGATTTCTGTAGATAATAGATATATTTATATATATTTTTTTAGGTGTGTGAGGCGAGTAGGCTACCTTATACACTGAGTTTCGGTTCATGGATTCAGGCGCTGGCGCCTCCGTGTCGTGATTATGTCTGCTATATTTACTTTTTATTTATTAAATCCAGGAAATTGGATAAAGAAACACTGATTAAAATTAAAACGAAATTCGCTTTAAAGAAAGGCTTTGTGCTTTCTGTTTGAGGTCTCTGTGAAAGTTTTAAAGCAGTCTTTTAGTGCCGCTTTCATAACGGCCGCGTCCGTAATGGAGAACTGTCACGTAACATTGTTTGTTCCTCATAAATGCGAACACGAAAAATAAAATACTTTTTTAAAAAAGACAACCATCCACAACTTTATAACACTCCAGCAAAGTACCTCTTTTTGGTCAACATCCTCCTTTTTGTTGACGAAATAGTCCCAAATAGCTGATTTTGACTTACTTTTTGGTACAAAATAAAATTTTTTTTTTTTTTTTTTCGGCGGATCCTCTTCGTCGCCCATTTTTAGCAATAGGATGCCAGTGAATGTTGGCTGTGAGCGCAGTGAGCTGTGCAACCAATCACTGTACAAGCACGCGGAACGTGCAAGTCACCCCAGCAACAAGCCATACAACAAACTCGTGTTTACTGTGTGATACCGTTCTCTTAATACACCATGGGTGCTACTACCCTTCACATCGCATGTTCCGGCGATGTGACTATCGCTCATTCGCACATCGCGATGTCGATGTTAAAACAGAATATCGTTCAGCCCTAATACAGAACATACTTTAACACACGCCAGGTAAGCTGCAAACCAAATGCAGTGTCAGCTAAACACAGTAGTGATGGTCCAACCAATCGCAGATCATCACATTCTACGACTCGATCGGAAGCAAAACCAAATAAAGTCGCCACTGACGCACTTGTGAACGGCACAGATGGGGTTTTTGAGCCACGTTCTGCTTTGTAACGTCACGAAACATTAGTAAACCA
>NC_137133.1:1059326-1079326 GCF_949319135.1 Squalius cephalus | reverse complement strand
GGGTGAGCAAAAACGCACCGTTTTGTGTCTGTTCCTTTAAATGCAAATGAGCTGCTGCTCCCGGCACAGGGGGCGGAGCTTCAAGAGTTTGTGTCCTTTTACCTCACACACACATGCACTGAACATTTCAAAAACTTTTAGTCTTTTATGTTCAAACCGGAGTCAGACAAAGATGGAGAGAATCAAGAAGAAGTGACAACATGTAGAAGCAACAGGACATTTCTGAATGGTTAGTTGATGAATTTATGAAGCTGATGTGCAGTTATCTTCTAGTCATTGATTAGCATATTCTGTCATGATAATCTATAAATCGCGTTCCCGGGGTTTATGTAAATTCTAGGGTTGGTGATGTCACTAACCCGGGAGGAGTGTGGTGTAGTCTCTACCAGCCGTTTGTTGTAGTCCTTAAAGTGATTTCTTTAAAAGCAAATATCTCCCTTTGCTTTGAACTTTGAGCGTTGTAACTTTGCAGATGTTGTTTATGCTCAAACAGCAACATTACACACTAACTAAAGTTAGAAAAGTCAAATCATACTCAACCAGCCATTTAAGGAGATGCGTTCTAGAATAATTCTAGAGATGCAGTGACTCAGGAGAGGGCTCGTATTGGCCAGAGAACGCACAACATGTGAAAAGATTTACTGACATTTAAAGCTGGTTTGAAGCATACCAAGAATACAGACTTTCCTGTTATTAGTCCTGTAGTGTTATTTAGTGTTAAATTATTGTATTTGGGTTAGGTGGCTTAGGTCTCATTTTCAATGAGAGCCGAGCTCTGGCGAGGGCGGCGCGTCTTGGACGGTGAGAGCGGCGAGGAGAGTTGAAGTCAGGTCAACTTTATGGTAATAAGCTATGACGCGGTTCGGCGGCAACCAATCAGAATGTAGAAGTCCTGCACCTGAGAGGATTCCAGAGAACACAATCCTGTAAACATTGGTTTAAAAAGATCACGGCTTCGATCTACGTCAGAGCATCAGAGATCCCCGAATCTTTCTCCGGCGCCGTTGGCAGGGCGGCGGTGTGAACGTACAGTTAATATATTCAGTTTTAAGAAATTTTTATTTAAATTTTTTTTCAATAAAAAAGCCATTATTTAATGTTATTCACCATAATTTTGAGGCTCTTTTTTTTAAAAGTATCGGTACCGTTTTAAGAGTATCGATTTGGCACCGGTATCGAAAAAACCCAAACGATACCCAACCCTATTCACGACCCAGCAAGGTCAGTGTTTGACAGTTCGAACACACTCTGTTCCTCATGGACGTCGTGGGTTTTTTCCGCCTGCTGCCCCTTCAGTTGCCGGGGCTCAGGGTTGCTATGGAGACGGGCAGTTCCTGGTTACGCATGCACTTAGTGTCATGTCAACTCAGCAGCAATAAAAGAAGGTCAGCGCTGAATGCAGAGGGCCGCACACACACACACACACTGAATCTGTGATACCACCCGCTGGGCTGGAACTAATCGCCCTCGTTTACGAGTTTTAAATAAACTGGAAACATCCCTGAATACACTCCACTATAGTGAGTATGAATTATTCATCGAGCGTTAGAAACATGCACATTCGGCCTGGACTGAGGAGCATTTCATCAGTGGTGTGTGTGTGTGTGTGTGTGTGTGTGCGGAGGAGGAGTCCCTCACAGTCTTCATCAAATCAACACTGAGAAAAATCACTCTCTCACATCAAATTACTTTATTAATCAAACATTTCTAAACTTCAAGAGCCTGCTTGAGCCTCTGTGGCAAATCTGAGAGAAAGTTCAAAGATATCAACTACAGGAGGTTTAACACAAGCATATTTAACACCAGATTTATCACATTTTCACTCTACTGTTGGAAAACTGGTCAGCATTTACAACATCACAGCAATATTAATAACTGGCGTGAGGAAATACAAAATCTAATCTGTGTTATCAGGGTCATAACCTCAAGGCAGGGCTGGGTATTGGCAAGGGCCTCACGACTCGATGTCATGATACATGCGTCACGACACGATCTATCGCGATACGATACATTTTGTGATATATTGTAATACTTTTTTTTTTTTTTTTTTAAATCAAACATGTAAGAAGTAATAGAGGTGAACATACTTGCTGTACCGGCTGAGGTATTCTGGTCTGTGTATCACACTGTATTAACTCGGCAGAAAATAAAAACTTCCATTCTGATTTATTAGCTAAACTATTAGCATTGCAGTGTCACTGAACAGCGAACACGCTGGAATGGATGAAGTGCATATTGTGTCACTGAACACAGAGTAAAAATGTAAATGCCACAATTAAAAAAAAAAAATTTTTTAATTTTTTTTGGTAAAACTGCAAGTGACTAATTGTAAATAAAAAATTAAGTGCATTCAATTAAATTAAAACTGAAAGTCAGTATGGTTAATATTCAATATTATTGATCTGCCTGACAGACACCATTATATGAGAAATGAACTGAGCTGGACGATGACATCATATGTATATATTAGTGCTGCACGATTAATCGTATCGCAATCGCAATCGCGATGTCAAGCCTACGCGATTATATGACGCAAAATGCTGCGGTTTTATATTAAATAAACAAATTAGCGCTGTTAACGCACTTATTAATGCAAATGCTTTTAAACCATTCATGCGCGATAAGACATAAAAGAACGAGCCGCCTGTGAATGTCCTCCTGACACACACACACACACACAGATGCGCGCCAGTATCAAGTTCTCTTCGCGGTAGAACGAACAACACACATGTATGCCAAAATGAACGCGCTGCCTGTGAATGTCCTGACTGTGACAGACAGAAAGACTCGCGCAAATATCGTGCGTGCGCACAAAACAGCATGACAGAATACAGTTATCTTTCGAGCTTGAACGAACAATAACACACACAATTATGCCAAAATGTCTTTTTGTCGAGTGTCTTCATAACATAAGAGTAGTCTTATGATGAACACGAAGAGTTGTGATGACTCGTGAAAGAATGAGGCGCGTGTGAGATCCGCGTCTCTGACAGCGGCTGGTCTTAAAGGGACAGTACACAGTAGCCACTAATTACATCTGTCGCTAAAGTTATTCTTTTTTTCTTTTTTTTTTCAATTTTTTTTATTATTATTATTTTTCTTTACCCCTGACATGTATGGTTATATGTACTCTTGTATGTAATTTATGTTTTGTTCTTGTTAAAATGCAATAAAAAAAAAAAATCTGTCGCTAAAGTTAATCAAAGGACAAAGGGAACAGAGAAAAACACTCACTGCTCTTGACTAAAGAACTTTTTTCTTTAGGCTGATTATCACTAATCTGTGTGTGCATTTATTTTCCTTGAGAACCAAGCAAGTTGACTCATGAAACCATTTGTTTATTATATCGCATATCACAATCGTAATCGCAATATTGACCTCAATTATCGCAATATGACATTTTCCCCAAATCGTGCAGCCCTAGTATATATATATAAATAAATGAACTAAACTAATAACTGATGATTTTTACAACCTAAATGAATCGTAGTGAACTTACTCAACATGCACTATGTTCTTCTTGAGCTGCTGTAAAGCTAAACAAACTTGGTTCCATTATTTTCCAGTTATCTGTTTTTAAAAAAATCTGTGCGCTTTATTAATAAAGGTGACTTGACTATGCTCTAAACAATTTTTTGATATTTGGATAACTCATCTGCGAGTCGCATCACAGCGTGTGCATCCATAGTGCTCACCTTATTCAGCGATCTACAGGAACTGAGGAGGCCGTTCGACACAGAGGGATTTAATGAAATAACGTCATTTTAAATCTGTTTAAATCATGATAAAAAAAATAAATAGTGATACTAGGAGGTTGGAATATCGATACACTACCGTGAAAAGAAATATTGCAATAGTTAGCTGTATCGATATTTTTGCACAGCCCTACTCTTATATAAAACTTACATTTTTGGATAACCGCAGTGTGTTGCGTGAATCAAAACATTAGCTTCTGACAGTATGAAGATGAACAAGAACACACACACTCACAGACTCGCATTACACACAGAAGAAGCCTGATGAAGTTGAAGAACTGCATTAATTACAATGTTTCAAATCAATCCTACAACCCAAGGTCACGTCTGAGAGAGTCTTTATGTGTGCGCATGTGTTTCTCTAAAGGACGTCTGGGAACCACTGCTGTAGTGTTGCTTTATGACTGCATGTTGTAAATAGCCAACATATTTATGAATTATACAACATTTCCAGCCGTAACTAATCTAAAGCCTCTGATTGGTCAATAGAAACATGCGTGATTGGTAATAAGTGCTCAACAAAAGATATATTTTAGATCTGCTCATGTAGTTATATCAATCAACACTTCTCATTATTTTTCACTTTAACTGCGACAGTCCTAATAGGGCATTTTTTGTCCCTTATTCTTAAATTTGAGGGTCATATTTGCTCATTTTGATGCCAAGACCCTGTTCCTTTCTAACCCTGACAACAATAACAATATTTTAGCCTATACTAGTATAGTGCTATTATATTTTATAATAAATTAAATTGTGCTTTCTCTAGGTCTGCATGCATGAAAAACACACAGCTGAAAATCCTTGTTCAAATTTCTTGTTCTGGGCAAGCAAATATGGTAACACTTTATAATAACTGCACGCTATTAATCATCAGTTAAACATTAGTAAACAGTTAATTCATCATTTATAAAGCATTAATAGACATTAATAAGCAGTTTATAAATACAGCTATAAATGCTTTATTCTTGATTTATAAGCATATCTATAATGTGTTTAATAATTGTATTTTCACACTTTATTAATGATCAATTTATCATTTCTAAATGAAGTATTGCATTATTTAGGAGTTGTCAGTGGTTCATACGATCACTCAGAAAGTGAGTAAATGATTAATAAACTGTTTAAAATATATACATATTTAACTGAAAATAAATTCAGTTTGCAGGACTTCAAATATAAAGTCCCGTCGTACATCATTTCCCCCGTTTCTCCTGGAAATAAATGGCATTAGGCAAGCTAACTCTGCTGCGAATTCAGTTTCATGTGGTTTCTGCTTCACAATCTAGTGAGCTGCCCACGTAGACAGCCTTTATAGCCATCATGGCCGCAAAATAAAAAAATAAATGAAAAAAAAAGGCAGGAAGTGACAAAATTTGACCCAAGAGATTGACCTGAGAATGACCCTGCCATGAGCTCAGTGGAAAAACCCATCCAAGATGACAGAGGAGGCAGGAGACACTCAACGCAGAGCCGGATATACGAGCGCACATTCATCTGTGTGTGCAAATAGAGTTCAGCCTGGCGTAGATCCAGAGTTTACTCTAACTTCTATTGCTTTCTATGTTTACAACCCTTCCCCACGTCACAGCGCTAGTAAAGCGTGAGGTTCAGTGAAGAGTGCAGTCCACATCTTGAGCGGATCAATGAGAGAGGAAGATCACAGCACACACACTGATCCTTCACATGAGCAGCTCATACATCACCACATCAGCCCGAACACTTCCAGCTGTTTGGATGAACTCGATCAGTTCTGGAGCGCGTACAACATGACATCATGGCGTTCCCACCCATCCGAGCCGGACCGCTCCGACACACGTGCCTCCGCAGAGGACTGGACTCCAGATATCCGACCCAGAACACAAGCCGTGAGGAGCACAAGCCCAGTCCAGATGACATTACAGACTCGACACGCTCACCTGCATCCTTTACTTCACCTGCTTTAAAAGCACCAGTGAACGTTAAAAAAGGACTTTATTCACTATATTTATCAACTATCTGACCTCACACATTTTGGCCACCCATCTGCTACTAATAAGGACATACATGAGAAAAACAACTCATTTGTTAATGGAAACCCATACCATGAGCGAACGCTTGAAAACATTACGCCGGATGTAATCTGCGCTGCCATCTGTCCCGAACGGCCTTGTGTTTTTGGGTGCAGAAAAAAAAAACAGTGTTGAAAATGTTCATGTCATTAGTTTGGCCTCCCATCTGATCCCAACATCAGGAGATTACACAGGAACAACACAACGCCAATCACATTATGAAACACCGAGAGAGTGGGTCGATCGTGAGCCAGCACACAGAATCAGCCTGAGTCCCGTCATGATGCGGTCGGGGTGTTCCTCCGGGAGGAGAGATGTTTTTCCTGACGCTCCCTGTGGACACTGCTGTCTCCATGCGTTACAGCTGACATCATCCATCGGCTAACCATTAACGTGATACTGTTGGCCACATCAGAGACTGATCCACGCTCTTCACACAGGCACACACGTCAGAAACCACAGCCCTACTGTACGTCAAAACACTGCAGAATCCAGTCAGAGAAATGGAATTTACTGTGGAATGCAGAATGTCACAAAAGATGAATAAATCAAAAGTAGGGCTGGACACTGAATTAAATGGTGATATGTGCTGTAGGCGTTTCTCAGCTCGCTACTCTGGGGCCGTATTCACAAAGAATTTTAAGGCTAAAAGTAGCCTAGCTCCTAACTGGCGAATTTAGGAGCAACTCCTAAAAATAATGGGCGTGTCACTCGTAACTTTAGGACTCCTAATTTTTTTGACTAAGAGTAATTCACGAAGCATTTTAGCCCTAAAAGTAGCACCTAAGCCTGGGACAGCTTAAAAGAAGTCGAGAGGACTCCTAACTCACTAAGACCTTCACAAACCGCTTTTGTGGCATTTCACGCTGAGATGTTCTGAAATGCGTATGCGGCGCTACAGGAGCTTCCAATCGCCAGGGAACAATTCTGCATTGTAGGCATAACTAGGGATGCAATAACGCCACCAACAACAACCAAAACTAGGCTACTCATTGCATGTAAACTAATTGTAACGTTTCATTGTGAATCAAATTAAAATGTTCTTCTCTTTGCAAACGTAGGCAGAGGCATATAGTGACAGATTAATTCAATAATGTTGCAAAGATATTGCATCAATCCATATGTTTCATTAGGCTATAGGCTATTTGTTTTGCCTTACTCTTTATTCATTTAGGCTATTTATTCAGTTATTCATCATCTTCCGTCCTTCGCACTACTTGTGTAGCGCACGCATTCTCAGACCTGTCACCTGTCACTCATTATCGTAGGGGAGGGGTTTGGAATCATTCCCGCCTTACAATCATCAGCCAATCAAGGTGGTCACTTCAGTCAAGCTCGTGCATGAGTAATGATGTCATCCATAGCAACGGAGACTCACTCTTAGTTTAGGAGTTGTCATTTTTCTTTACTAAGAGTAGGTCTGAAAGGCGTTGTGAATAACTTTTAAGAGAAAACTCCTAGCTAAAATCTTTTAGTGCGATTTAGGAGTACTCCTAGTGGTAAGATAAAATGCTTTGTGAATACGGCCCCTGTGGTGTAGCATTTTGAGAAGGTAAATTGTTACAGTCCCTGTTTTATCCCTTAAAACTCATCTTTAAATCACCAAAATTACACATTTAAAAGTTTTTTTCTTGAAAAAAAAAAAAAGCTTGAATAGCTTAAAATAGCTTGAATGTAACTCTACACCCGTGCCTCATTTAGTATGCAGTTCTATGAACATGCAAATGAGCCATTATTGTTTTAATTTTAATACATTACATTAGTTTTAAGAATTCAATTGATTAGACAGTATATTATCCAAAATAGTCAAGATTTGTAACAACTGGAAGTTGGAAATGTCATTTTCAGGTCTATGCTCAAAGTTGGACTGACAGTCAACAGGTTTAAACTAGTAAAAACCAGAAATAAATTTGGGGGAAAACTGAAATGAGGAGCGGCATCTTTCGAGACTAGACACTTTCTCAAGGCAGGTCTCGTGTCCTACAGCACAGAGGTAGAGCTTGACCTAACTCGTCACTTCACTGAAGCGTTATGCTGTTATTTTAATAAGGTGTGTGGAAACGGGGACAGGTCTGAGGGTGCGCTTCCTGTCAGACGTGCCCTCCTGATGCGGGGGCATGCTGGGACAGCGATTGCTCAACCATTCGGAAGGGTTGTGGGAATCTGTGCATGAGAGCCGGCGCTCGGCCCATCCGCCCACAGAGACCCTGGACCGCCACACACACTTCAGCTGCTCACTACACCAGTGTCTGAACACTGAGAGATGTTATAGATCTGATATGAAATGGATGAACTTAATATAACTTAAACGGATGAGTTTTTAAAAAAATTCACCCCCCCCTCACAGTTGCCATGAAGGGCAAAATTAGCCATAGACCAAAACCACTTTTTGCACCAGGCTGTAAACAATTTTTTTTCTGCTGTAAATTTGGAAATCCAGAATTTATACCCTGGAAATCCAGAGTTCTCGTGAGAGCACAAGTTGATTTGCTCAGCGAGTTACTCTGGCGTCAAGTAATGATGCTCATTAACTATGCCCCTCGATCCGAGCTGCACCAATCACATCAGGTTATCTGATAGAGGCGGGCCAGAGGTGAGATGACGACAGCGCTGTGACGTCGAAGTCATTAGTAAACATTGCAAGATGGCTCTGGATGAACACCAGTTGTGTGAAACGGCTTTGGCCGCTACAGTGAGCGAGTTAGACTTGGCTTTTCTCTAAAAGAGGAACAGAAGACGCCGCTCGAATCCTTCCTTTGCAAGAAGAGCGTTTTTGCTGTTTTGCCGACCGGATACGGCAAGAGTCAGGGAACTGCAGTTTAAGTCACTTCCATGTTTGATTCAAGAGAGACTGGAAGGTTGCCGCTTGGTTAAAGCACGTAACGGCTTATTCACAGACGCACACTGACGGTAAGACCACTCGACAGAGGTTTAGCGGTCCATCCCCGTCCCAGTGTGCGTGTTTCTCTCAGGCTGATTAGAAAGAGAGAGGAGGAACAGCCTGGGGTTTGGCTTCTTCCCAACCATAGTTAAAAACAGCTTATCTGCAGGAGGCCAATTTGCAGAGCCAACCTTTCACCTGAAGCCCAAGAGATGAAGTCATTTGGGTAAAATGTGCTCCTCAAATCACAGCGCTTTAACAGCACGTGTCCTGTAGGGCACTGCTGGATTTGTCTTGCAAATACTGTCGTGTGCAGAAGTCATTGGGCTTCGCGAGCATCATCAGCAAACTGTACAAGTGTGTGTCCCAAAAACACTCCCAAACAGCATCATGGACCCGTGTGGTTGAACTACAGCTCTCGGCCTGTGATTAGGAGAGTAGTTTCGTGTTACTACGACAAACTCTAGATCAAACAGCTGGAAGTAAAGTGAAGTGATCTACGGTTTCGGGACACAGTCGTGACTAGCTAGTTAACTTCTCCAATGATGCATCTTATAATGAACTTATGTGGCCAAAAAATTGTGATTTATAACCGTCGACATCGATAATTATCACGATAAATGTCAAATCTTAATTAAAATCTTGATTTCTTTAAAGTTTAAAGTCAGATTTTTGCTCCTGAGTGAAAGAGAGCTGATTGGGTTTATCATCAGAACATGACAAACACTTGCCAAACAGATTACTTTTCACAATTAATATTACATGTTGTCTCGTAGAAATGCAGATTTATGTTCATCAACAAAAACACCTGTAAAAATTGTAACAACCTCAATTTTATAGGAACCTATAAAATGTTATACTACTGTAAAATGTGGTCTTCCATAGTATTTGGATCATGTTAACCACAGGTAAAGCCAAGCTTTGCACCTCACTACCATGGTAAAATGTATGGTTTCTATGGTATTTGTTATGAAAAACAGCAGCCTGAAGACATTCAGTATAATACAAGTGCACAAAAACTGCTATAGCTTAACAACAATACTGTAATTATATTCCATTACTCCTTTAAAACATTTACGGCCGGTTTCACAGACAGGGCTTAAGCTAGTCCCAGAATAAAGATCATGTTTGAGCTGTTAAAATATGTCTGTCAGTGTCATTGTTTTGTCTGAAGACGCACATCAGTAATGTTTTTTTTCTAGGGCACATTTATAAAAGCTCCTTAAATGCCTTAATTGAACTAAAGCCTAATCCTGGCTTAATCTAAGGCCAGTCTGTGAAACCAGGCCTTAATGTCTACATTAATAATATAATAACATTCAATATGAATATCCCACATTTCATGGTTTCAGTTAGTGTTACTAGATCATGGTAAATGTTGACGACTTGTCGATTGAAAAGCCTTCTGCACTGTTTCCTCTGGCTTTAAACTAGTTTAAAATCACGAGGCATTTGATTGGTGGTTTGTATGGGAGAACTGCACCGGACTCTAACCTTTTTCACCGAATCTCACAGCGCTGAGGAATGTTTTTGTTTTTTTTGCATAGTGCAAATGGTATACAACACTAATCGAACTTAAGGAAGATTCTATCGTAATAATTATCGTTATCACTTGATCACCCAGCCCTAGCTGAACCAACCCTTTCTGTATAAATGTGTATTCTGAACTCAGCTTGTTTCTGTTGCACTAACCCCGCCCACAGGGAGATCTGATTGGTCCATATCATCAGACATGATCTGATTGGCTGACTCATTTTCAGTGAGCACCTGTGCGTAACAGGGTTCGAATAACTTCCGGACAGCCCACGAGTTCACATCACCCTGCTTTCCCTACACTACAATCCATTAGGGTTTCCATTGGGTTTTGGATTATTGCAGAACATAATCTGAGATTCTCCATTTCTTACAAATTGTGTTCATCATGATTTTGGATTTTGAAGCTCTTGAAGGTAAAAGGCTAAACGTAGGCTATAAACAAACTACGCTAGTCACTGTCATGGTTAATCTTTAGGACAATGACAGCATGGTGAAAGCTACACCTGGCTGAGAGTGTGTGGATATCTGCGGGGTCTTTCCTCTGTCATGGAGAGATGATGGGGTGTCTTCATAGGGCTTTCTGTGCTCTGATCAGGGGGCTTTTCTCTGGCCTCTTCATAGCAGTGAATGCTAATTGGTCCAGTTCCCACTGATGCTGTTGACTGTGTGCCATCATCATCATCATCATCATCTTCACCAGAGGAGATTCCCGCTGACCATCTCGTGTTCCTCGTCCCGCTCAGACCGTCGGCTCAGTCCCTGCGTGTGATGATGATGAAGCTCCTTCAGGTTACCAGCAGCACCTGTCGTGTGTGTGTGTGTGTGTGTGTGTGTGTGTGTGTGTGTGTGTGTGTGTGTGTGTGTGTGTGTGTGTGTGTGTGTGTGTGTGTCCCGCGGTCATTAGAGAGGAGCATGGATGAGAACGAGTCGGGACGCTCGCTGTGAATGGAGGCATTGTGCTGCGGTTTAGTGAGACAGAAGAGAGGGAGTGATGGGAGAGAGACAGGATTGGACTGTTCCCTAACACACAACACTGGCCATCACAATACATGAGAATACTTTATCATGTACAGTTTGCTTTCTTTAATAGTTTGGTCCAATCCGAGACCCATAAACTGTAAAAAAAAAAATGGATGACGCAACTTCAATCTCTTCCATTGCAGAAAAGTGAAGCCGACAATGTCCATTTATGGCCCTGACATTATATATTATTTAAACGAACACTTGAATTTACATCAGTGTGATTAAAAACGACCTAAAATGGCAGAAAGCATCTTTGGAAAATAATTATTTGAAGTGTAATTTGTTTGTTTAGTTTGTCTCATTAGATTACATGGAGAGGCCGGGGTGTATGAGCTATACTGGGACCCATCGAACCGTTACGACTGTACTTTTCAGGACTCGAGCGGCACACGCATGAGCAAAGCCTTCAGACACGCGTCGAAACGGCCTAATAGCCTACACACACATATGCTGAAATGCCGTTTTGGTCAATATCCTCGTAAACGCAGTCGGTTATGAGAAAGAAACTGCATGTGTAACAGTATACTGGTTCAGTGCATTAGCTCTGTAAGTGACAGCAACCTAATAAATCTGCAAAAGTTATTATTGTTAATTGCTAAGACAAAAGTCAAATTGGGTGCCGCCTCCGGCTCTCGACAAAACTCGGACAGTCAATAGCCGTGTTTCCATTACCCTTCAAATTGCGCAAATTGAAATTGCGAATTGAAAATACGCCCAATGGAAACACGTCAATTTCGCAAAAACATTTATCGGCAAAAGTTTTTCCGCTTGCATGAGGAGGTTTTTCAGGCAATTCGAAAAAGGAATATTTCGCAAAACTGCAGTTTTTGCGCATTTACAGGTCAGCTGACGTAGATGACGCGGTGTGTTTGGACAGAATACGAGACAGCGCTCTTTATTAAACTCATATAAGACAAAATAATGACAGGAATAATGGATTCTAAACCTCAAATAAATGCCACAATCAAGACCTCGCAGCAGATCTGAGGGAGAAACACCCAGAAACTCCTCATATGAGCCGCTCAACAAGTATAATAAGGGTCGTTCCTCACCATTAATGCTTGAGAACACACACACATCTCCTTCCATTAATAATAATGGCCAGTGCAGTGGCTGGGATATAGTACATAAACCCACCAACGTCTGTTGCCATGATTTTTGGAATCATTAATTAAACTCCTCATATGAGCCGCTCACAAGTATAATAAGGGATAAAAACCTTAATTAATAAACATTAATTAAAATTGGAATTTTTAAAATCAGCCTACTTCAGTGTGATATGGTATCATACCATCATGCTTAACACTGAGAATTTGAATAATTATAATCATGTAATAATTGTGACGATCAGATATCTAAATCAGAGAATATCATATTTTGGGCGGGTGGATTATTTATTCTTAACAGTGGATTCGGGAGACTCAAAGTGCACCAGATTAATGAATTTATCTTTAAAATGTACATAAATGTTCTTCGGGGGGGCATGACCCCTGACCCCCCTAGAGGTTACGACCTCCACCCACTGAAATACTGTGGGAAACACAGTAGGCTATATGATGCTCTACGAAAAATACTTATCTTACTAATAAAATACATGATCAGGATTTGACCTCCTCCGCCTCGTTTTGAGCCGAGATAAACCCTGTATAGTTAATGTATACAGCAGTATTATTTTACATTTGATTACTTATTACATTTCTGTTGTAGGCTATTACTTCTCTGAACACCACTGTTGGTAAATCTTCCCGAAAAACCAGTTTATTTCATTTGTATTTTTTGTCTTTTGTTTGGAATTAGTTTTTTTGTTCTTATTTTATTGCTGCCTGTCTTCTGTAACTGTTTTGAGGACTTTTTACTTGCACTTACTAGCATAGTATTAGCTTTTCCTATTTAAAATGACTGGTCTCATGAAGTAAGGCTGATCATGTTGTCGATCACTGGTTGAGTCGGTGTTGAACGTGTCTGTTGGCACACACACATGGACATTCGGTGTCATCTGAGCGAACAGCTGTTAAAGCGTCTGTTCAGATCCACATGAACGTTTGCAGGTTTTTATGTGGATTTCTGCTTCTCCATTTTTCTCCTTAACAGCATTCAGCCATCATGCAGCTTGAGCACACAGTTAATATACAGTAATACAGTTATTGCGCCGTAAACTCATCTTCACTAAGAGCTTACGCATTCGCTTCAGGGTCTCTGACTGACATCCAAGCAGGAGAAAAGCCGGATGGTTTAGGCCTCATGTAAAGCCAGATGTGGCGTGCTGACAGTGATTCTGCTTCCTGTAAGCTGGAGTACAGGTGAGCCTGGTGACGGTTGCTATGGTGACGGTTGCTATGGTGACTAGGGCTGTCAAACGATTAATCGCATCCAAAATAAAAGTTTGTGTTTACATAATATGTGTGTGTGTATGGAGTATAATTATTTTCTATATATAAATACACACACATGCATATATATTTAAGAAAAATGTGTTATTTATATATAAAATATTTATATATAATATAAATTATATATAATATAAATATATATACACAGTATATACATGCAAATATTTCTTAAATATATATGCATGAGTGTGTATTTATATATAGAAAATAATCTCTCCATACACCACTCCATACACACACATATATTATGTAAAAACAAACTTTTATTTTGGATGTGATTAATCGTTTGACAGCCCTAATGGTGACGTGCACCTGTGGGACAGTGAAGCCGTCCAGCCCACCGCACTAACATGAGACGAGCGAGACGACAACACGCCTCAACCCGTGTTCTTCTCATCAGGAAGAGCTTTATCCTGCTCTTCCTCTCTCAGATCCCAAACTACAGACAGAGACGAGTGTGAACATGACAGACTCTCTGCCTTTCCTCATCACAGTCCGGCAAACACACAGCGCTGCGCATTCTTCATTCAGGAACTTTTCTAATTAGGATGGATAAACAGTTAAATATGGATTAAACTAATTAATTACATGACATGCAGATAAATGCATCAAACTACTCGTCTATAATGAACATTTGCTGTCGTTTGAGAATCATTACTGGATTGTTACTACATTCACACATGCAGTGTTAGATCTACTCTACCCTATCATATCTACTCTACCCTATCATATCTACTCTACCCTATCATATCTACTCTACCCTATCATATCTACTCTACCCTATCATATCTACTCTACCCTATCATATCTACTCTACCCTATCATATCTACTCTACCCTATCATATCTACTCTACCCTATCATATCTACTCTACCCTATCATATCTACTCTACCCTATCATATCTACTCTACCCTATCATATCTACTCTACCCTATCATATCTACTCTACCCTATCATATCTACTCTACCCTATCATATCTACTCTACCCTATCATATCTACTCTATCCTATCATATCTACTCTACCCTATCATATCTACTCTACCCTATCATATCTACTCTACCCTATCATATCTACTCTACCCTATCATATCTACTCTACCCTATCATATCTACTCTACCCTATCATATCTACTCTACCCTATCATATCTACTCTACCCTATCATATCTACTCTACCCTATCATATCTACTCTACCCTATCATATCTACTCTACCCTATCATATCTACTCTACCCTATCATATCTACTCTACCCTATCATATCTACTCTACCCTATCATATCTACTCTACCCTATCATATCTACTCTACCCTATCATATCTACTCTACCCTATCATATCTACTCTACCCTATCATATCTACTCTACCCTATCATATCTACTCTACCCTATCATATCTACTCTACCCTATCATATCTACTCTACCCTATCATATCTACTCTACCCTATCATATCTACTCTACCCTATCATATCTACTCTATCCTATCATATCTACTCTACCCTATCATATCTACTCTACCCTATCATATCTACTCTACCCTATCATATCTACTCATATCTCAGTACTCGTTGGGTATTTAGCAGATCGGTGGGCAAGTACTTTTTTAATAGGCGAAGCTGCTAGCCAATCATAATCATAACAAGGACATTTGCATATACAAGTCTTAAAGGTACAGTAGCACACAGCGTGTTTAACTGTAATGGGCAGAGAGGATGGAAACTATGTTTTTGTGCCAATAAACCTCATTATAAGTGGACATAGGCTTAAATAACTTTATTATTTATCAGTGATCATTTGGAAAGTCAGATATTTAAAAGCTTAGTTTTATGATCGAAGCTCTGTAGTTATTTATGCAGTGCAATACAATGATGATTGACTGATGAACAAATAAGCCTTCCTCAAAAGCCTGATGATCATATTTTTCTAATAAATGATGATGGATGATCGAGTAAACCTCAGTCGCTTCAGTCCAGGTGAAATATAATAACAATATCAAAGTTATTCTTGCGTTTCCTGGATAAATCAGGTCAGATTTGACACAGAAAGACACATTTAATAATCCTGGAATGTTTTCCTCAAAAACCTTAATTTCTTTTCGACTGAAGAAGGAAAGATATTAGATGACATCGGGGTGAGTAAATAAATTATCAGCAAAAAATGTTTTGAAAGTGAACTAATCCTTTAAAAAGTCAAATCAACTTGCATGCAGCAACTTCCCAAAGCCAAATAACCCCGAATGGGTCAAACAAGTCACTTCCCTTCACTCCAGACGTCCACACACACACACACAGACGGGCGGAGGGGGTTTACACTTCAATATGCTCATGCTAATCTCACAACACACTCCACGGACAGGAAAGACTACAAACACAACACATGATGCTCTTCCTCTGTGTGTGTGTGTGTGTGTGTTTGTGTGTGTGTGTACACGGATCTGACAGATGGTCTGGGATAAAGCTACACTAGTAAACTCAGTGACCAGCGGAAAACCATCCAATTGGAAGTAACCCCTTCAAACCTCACCCAATGGAGGTCCGCTAGAGCCCCGAGACCCGCCGCTCGCCTCGGGCTAATCCCAGCGCTAGCGCCCGCGGGTGGGGGACGCCTTCTCATGACGGGCCGCTTGCGTTCGGCAACACAACACCTAAAAGCGTTTAACAGGAGTGAAACCGTGCACCGGCTGCTCTTGTCAAACACTGGCACGTCCACGCATCACATGACCTGACTGCACATCCACACTCTCACACTTACACACGCAAATATCTGCTCCAGAAACCGGCAGCATGTTGAGACACACACACACACACACACACTTCATTACAGGACACAGACCCGTACGCGTTAGAGACAGAGGTACGAGGACAGAAAACTGCGCTGCGTCTGTCATGTGCAGAAGAAAGCACTGTGTTTCGTGCAGAACTGTGTGTACAGAATGATAAGTTCACTTGATATCACTTTGTATTACACACACACACCGTCTCTGTTTGACACCACAGATTCCCCCTGAGAACTCAGTGTCCCGTGCAGATACGCATACTTGCACTGCATTATGATTTCTGTGCATGTAATGGAGCAGAAAATCGGGTTTGTGTAGATAAAGGGAGAGCGAAGGGATTGAGAGGGAAAATAAGGGGGTTTGCAAATGTAAAATTAAAATAAACTCCAAGAAAGTGTTTCTCAACTTCTCAACTTCTAGTGCCTGACAAGAGCGTGTGTGAATCCTGGTGAACACAGGCGTGTCTGGATTCACACACTAGGTTTGAGATTGTTTTGGGCCTTAAAGTCACCATGAAATCAAAATTCACAATTCTTATATTGTATGGAAATTTGACGTGTTTATTTATCGGTTGCCATCGTGATTGTGTTTAACTCATGTGTCTCGTTATCTTGAATCAGATTAAGCTCCTCTTGCAGCATCTCGTCTCTGATGACGAGGGCGGGGCAACCTGTCAATCACACGAGATCCACCAATAGCAGACCACAACCATCCAATCACTTCCCCGCCCACATTTGTTCTTGTTCCTGAAGCGTTTCACTCGGACATATACGACACAATACTAGAGACAACAAGATGATTTGTAACTTCCATTTCATGGCAGCTTTACGCACTTTGGGAAAGGACCAACTAAAAAAGCATTTCCCTCCAAAAATTGTTTAGTTGTCTGTGTGTGTAAATTCTCCAGTTACTGTCCTTTTACCAATTCAAAACCATAGCCTACCGCATTAAACAGTGTGAGACGACTCCAGATGTACATACAATAATCACCTCAGATTTTAGGTGCATTTTTACAGCATTTTGAGAATTTTAAATGTATATCATACACAACTGCAATGTTGTTATTAATATTTTAGTGAAGAAATAAATAAATAAAAAACGAAGCTTGACTTTGAGGGTCGAGCGAGCGCAGTGTGTGTGAGTGTGTGTGTGTGTGTGTGTGTGTATGTATGTAACGTAGAGCACATCTGGACAGAAGGTTCGCGTCACAGAAACGCTGCAGAAGATGGCGCCGCGTCATTCACGCGTTCATTGCGTGTTAAAAACACTACCAGATCAAACACTTAAAACACACACACACACACAGAGAGAGAGAGAGAGAGAGAGAGTTGTGATCGCGCGCCAGCCACGCGGGCATCTCGCTGCATTAAGGGCACGTGCCACTGAGTTTCAACGAACAAAACACGTTAACATGATTACTCCGGCCTCCAGCTGCTCAGCCGTCCATCACCCGGAGGAGCGAGCACCGTGATCGCTGTAAACATCACCAGGCTATGGAGATTACAGCCTTACATAAAGACGCCATAGGGGATTTGACACGGCCGTGGAGAGTGTGTCCACATGTTAGATATGAAACACACACATTTACCTCACATCATCACACAGTAACGGTTACAGGTAAAGGTAGACCAACGACACTCACACACACCACAGCAGCGCGATTAACACGAGAAAGGCTGTAAATCATCATCACACGGGTCATTCAACACACAGATTCACATGGATGAAACTCAGAGTGACCATCACACACATAAACGAGTATTAATATTACACCGAAGAGTTTATCTTTTGGAAGCCGTGACATTAGACTAACGGCTCATACTGACGCGCTCCTGCAGACTTCAGTCAGATCCATGCGGGATCATCCAGGGAAATACACACAAACACCGATGATATGATTAAAAGCAGCCTCAATCAGCCTACCTTATTCACTCTAGACGAGCTCAGCGAAACTTTCAGGATGAGGTCTCCGGGAAAGAGCTTCCGACAGCCTCAGAAATGTAAAATTGAAATTCCCACACCGAAATCTTTCTGGGAGAAAAGCCAACGTAGTGAAACAAGCGAACCTTCAACCCTCCCCTCGACAACGCGCTGAAACCCCGCCCTCTGCGTTATGATTGGCTGGCAGAAATCGAACTCGAAATGTAATTGGTGGGAATCGCTGTCTGTCTGGAATACTCGTCTGCTATTGGTGGGCTCTGGGAGCAGTTCATAATAAGGATGTTGACTGGCGAACTGCGGACAAAAGGAACCGCAGGAAGACTGTTGACTTTCAGTGAAATAGCGCTCACTAGTGGATGATATACTCAAAGACACAGGAGCGAGAGAACTAGTCACATAATCCAGTCTATTTCACCGATATAGTCAACTGAAGTAACTTATTATTAAGTTATCATACAGGTTTTATTCACCATGCAGTAACTGCTCTAAACTACAATACATTAAACATGGGATCTCAAACCCAGTAAAAACCTTTCTTTGTTTAACTTCTTTAATGACAGCTAAGAAATCACCATGTTACTGCATAGGGGCGAATTCAGGTTGATTTATTTTGGACAGTTTTTGCTATTGAGATGACTGGAAAAAGATGAATTCAATCCTATATATTGCAATAACTATAACTAATATTTGGGGTTCTCAGCTGTGATTAAGGGCCCATGCATCCTCTCACTCATAAAGCATCTGGTAATAACGGCGGTGTTTTGGTAAGGCTGTTATTGGGCAAAGATGGAATCTGCGGACTATTTTTGCATTTTCTGGTGAAAAAAATGGAGAAACCCGAGGAATTAATTTAAATATGAGTAAATATGTTCAACAGAGTTGAGAATACTAGGGTACAATGGAGCTAAAGGTAGGATAAATGCGCTTTTCACTGCTCCCATAGTGTATGATTGCAGAAACTGATGGAGCAACAGAGTCTGTGTGAAAATAAATAATAAAAGTGGTTTATTTTGTTTAAAAATCTTATAAATGTTGGTGGCATACAGTACCAATACTAATACTTCAGCTAAAATAATGTGTTTTTAATCATTTCTAAGTTAATACTTGTTCAAAACGATCACTTTTGCAAAGTTTGCACTATTTTCGGATTATTTTGATTTAATTTTTGTTCAATAAATATACTGTCATTAAAATATGTTCATTTTAAAAATACAGATACAAAATTATTCTGATATTTTATTATATGACATGATTAATGTCATTTTTTTTTTATGGTTTCATCATAAATATGATCATTTATATCAATGGTTTCAATATAAATATTTCTAAGACGGACACCCAACTTAGTGATATCTCCCATCTGAATCTGATCATGTCAACAGATGGAAAAGTCTGCAGCTGTTTATTATCATGTTAAAGGAACACTCCACCGTTTTTTGAAATAGGGCTTATTCACCTTCTTTCCTACATTTAGATAGGTGGGCAAATGCATTTTTGTCTCAGTGCATGCATTGTTTTAGTTTGACTGGGTCGGCGCTAGCTTAGCTTAGCACAATGAATGGAATCCTTTGTTGCCAGCTAGCATGTCCTGAGTAAAAGTGCTATAAAAGAAAATTAAAACAACCCACCTAATTACTTCTTGTGGCTT
>NC_137133.1:1044326-1054326 GCF_949319135.1 Squalius cephalus | reverse complement strand
GCTGACACAGGTAAACACACAACACAGCTGACACAGGTAAACACACAACACAGCTGACACAGGTAAACACACAACACAGCTGACACAGGGAAACACACAACACAGCTGACACAGGTAAACACACAACACAGCTGACACAGGTAAACACAGGTAAACACACAACACAGCTGACACAGGGAAACACACAACACAGCTGACACAGGTAAACACACAACACAGCTGACACAGGTAAACACACAACACAGCTGACACAGGTAAACACAGGGAAACACACAACACAGCTGACACAGGTAAACACACAACACAGCTGACACAGGGAAACACACAACACAGCTGACACAGGCAAACACACAACACAGCTGACACAGGTAAACACACAACACAGCTGACACAGGCAAACACACAACACAGCTGACACAGGGAAACACACAACACAGCTGACACAGGCAAACACACAACACAGCTGACACAGGTAAACACACAACACAGCTGACACAGGTAAACACAGGGAAACACACAACACAGCTGACACAGGCAAACACACAACACAGCTGACACAGGCAAACACACAACACAGCTGACACAGGGAAACACACAACACAGCTGACACAGGCAAACACACAACACAGCTGACACAGGTAAACACAGGCAAACACACAACACAGCTGACACAGGCAAACACACAACACAGCTGACACAGGCAAACACACAACACAGCTGACACAGGGAAACACACAACACAGCTGACACAGGCAAACACACAACACAGCTGACACAGGTAAACACACAACACAGCTGACACAGGTAAACACAGGGAAACACACAACACAGCTGACACAGGCAAACACACAACACAGCTGACACAGGCAAACACACAACACAGCCGACACAGGCAAACACACAACACAGCTGACACAGGGAAACACACAACACAGCTGACACAGGTAAACACACAACACAGCTGACACAGGCAAACGCACAACACAGCTGACACAGGTAAACACACAACACAGCTGACACAGGGAAACACAACACAGCTGACACAGGGAAACACACAACACAGCTGACACAGGGAAACACACAACACAGCTGACACAGGGAAACACACAACACAGCTGACACAGGGAAACACACAACACAGCTGACACAGGCAAACACACAACACAGCCGACACAGGTAAACACACAACACAGTCGACACAGGCAAACACACAACACAGCCGACACAGGCAAACACACAACACAGCTGACACAGGCAAACACACAACACAGCCGACACAGGCAAACACACAACACAGCCGACACAGGCAAACACACAACACAGCCGACACAGGCAAACACACAACACAGCCGACACAGGCAAACACACAGCACAGCCGACACAGGCAAACACACAGCACAGCCGACACAGGTAAACACACAACACAGCTGACACAGGCAAACACACAACACAGCTGACACAGGGAAACACACAACACAGCTGACACAGGGAAACACACAACACAGCTGACACAGGGAAACACACAACACAGCTGACACAGGGAAACACACAACACAGCTGACACAGGTAAACACACAACACAGCTGACACAGGCAAACACACAACACAGCCGACACAGGCAAACACACAACACAGCCGACACAGGTAAACACACAACACAGCCGACACAAGCAAACACACAACACAGCTGACACAGGCAAACACACAACACAGCTGACACAGGCAAACACACAACACACCCGACACAGGCAAACACACAACACAGCCGACACAGGTAAACACACAACACAGCCGACACAGGCAAACACACAACACAGCCGACACAGGCAAACACACAACACAGCCGACACAGGCAAACACACAACACAGCCGACACAGGCAAACACACAGCACAGCCGACACAGGCAAACACACAACACAGCCGACACAGGCAAACACACAACACAGCCGACACAGGCAAACACACAACACAGCCGACACAGGCAAACACACAGCACAGCCGACACAGGCAAACACACAGCACAGCCGACACAGGTAAACACACAACACAGCCGACACAGGTAAACACACAACACAGCCGACACAGGCAAACACACAACACAGCTGACACAGGCAAACACACAACACAGCCGACACAGGCAAACACACAACACAGGCGACACAGGTAAACACAACACAGCTGACACAGGTAAACACAACACAGCTGACACAGGGAAACACACAACACAGCCGACACAGGCAAACACAACACAGCTGACACAGGCAAACACAACACAGCCGACACAGGCAAACACACAACACAGCCGACACAGGCAAACACACAACACAGCCGACACAGGTAAACACAACACAGCTGACACAGGAAAACACACAACACAGCCGACACAGGCAAACACAACACAGCTGACACAGGCAAACACACAACACAGCTGACACAGGGAAACACAACACAGCTGACACAGGCAAACACACAACACAGCTGACACAGGGAAACACACAACACAGCTGACACAGGGTAACACACAACACAGCTGACACAGGGAAACACACAACACAGCTGACACAGGTAAACACACAACACAGCTGACACAGGCAAACACACAACACAGCTGACACAGGTAAACACAACACAGCTGACACAGGCAAACACACAACACAGCTGACACAGTGAAAGACACAACACACCTGACACAGGGAAACACACAACACACCTGACACAGACAAACACACAACACAGCCGACACAGACAAACACACAACACACCTGACACAGACAAACACACAACACACCTGACACAGGGAAACACACAACACAGCCGACACAGGCAAACACACAACACAGCTGACACAGGCAAACACACAACACAGCTGACACAGGCAAACACACAACACAGCTGACACAGGGAAACACACAACACAGCTGACACAGGCAAACACACAACACAGCCGACACAGGCAAACACACAACACAGCTGACACAGGGAAACACACAACACAGCTGACACAGGTAAACACAACACAGCTGACACAGGCAAACACACAACACAGCTGACACAGTGAAAGACACAACACACCTGACACAGGGAAACACACAACACACCTGACACAGACAAACACACAACACAGCCGACACAGGGAAACACACAACACAACTGACACAGGGAAACACAACACAGCTGACACAGGGAAACACACAACACAGCTGACACAGGCAAACACACAACACAGCTGACACAGGCAAACACACAACACAGCTGACACAGGCAAACACACAACACAGCTGACACAGGTAAACACACAACACAGCTGACACAGGCAAACACACAACACAGCTGACACAGGCAAATACACAACACAGCTGACAGGTAAACACACAACACAGCTGACACAGGTAAACACACAACACAGCTGACACAGGCAAACACACAACACAGCTGACACAGGTAAACACAACACAGCTGACACAGGCAAACACACAACACAGCTGACAGAGTGAAAGACACAACACACCTGACACAGGGAAACACACAACACACCTGACACAGGGAAACACACAACACAGCCGACACAGGGAAACACACAACACACCTGACACAGACAAACACACAACACACCTGACACAGGGAAACACACAACACAGCCGACACAGGCAAACACACAACACAGCTGACACAGGCAAACACACAACACAGCTGACACAGGCAAACACACAACACAGCTGACACAGGGAAACACACAACACAGCTGACACAGGCAAACACACAACACAGCTGACACAGGGAAACACACAACACAGCTGACACAGGCAAACACACAACACAGCTGACACAGGCAAACACACAACACAGCTGACACAGGGAAACACACAACACAACTGACACAGGCAAACACACAACACAGCTGACACAGGCAAACACACAACACAGCTGACACAGGGAAACACACAACACAGCTGACACAGGGAAACACACAACACAGCTGACACAGGCAAACACACAACACAGCTGACACAGGGAAACACACAACACAACCGACACAGGGAAACACAACACAGCTGACACAGGGAAACACACAACACAGCTGACACAGGCAAACACACAACACAGCTGACACAGGCAAACACACAACACAGCTGACACAGGTAAACACACAACACAGCTGACACAGGCAAACACACAACACAGCTGACACAGGGAAACACACAACACAGCTGACACAGGCAAACACACAACACAGCTGACACAGGCAAATACACAACACAGCTGACAGGTAAACACACAACACAGCTGACAGATAAACACACGCACTAGAAGAGTTTTAGTTTTGTCTGTTTCTGGTCCCTTTTCGGATGCCACGATGCCATCAAGCGGTGTCTCTGGTCGTAATCAGTCCTTCACTGACCAATCAGCGTTCATTAGCAATGCTAGCGTGTTATGGGCAACAACAACTCAACCTGTAAGAAATCGAAAGGACATAAGTACTCGTTCATTCAACTTTCGATCTATAACCCATGTTGAACTTGCAAAACCTACAATCAAATCTGAGATTTCTCAACGGCAATCTGGTGAAAGAGACACATTTAGCCGTCTAGCCCCATAGACTCCCATTCATTCTGCACTCATGGGCGATCGCCCCCAGTGGAGCTCTGGTGGAACTACAACCAACATTCGGTACAATAGGGAGTGGCCAGGCTCTCAGTAGACGGGCTCTGCTTCTACATAGAGCTCGTTTAACTAAATAATTATAGAAAAATAAAAATGTTGTGGTCACTGTGGAAGCTCGTTTTCATGAAATAAAAAAGTAACAATTATCGCAATTTTTTATTTATTTTTTATTCTGTGGCTTGTTAAACAAGCTTCCATAGTCACAGTCGTGGGAAAAGAGATGATTCTTCAAAAAAAAAAAAATTATTCCAAGAAAAAAGTACACAGATTTGTAATGACTTCCATTTTTGGGTGAACTGCTCCTTTAAAGTGCATCTTCTTCATAGCCTCTCTCTCACTAAGATGTGTGAATCGTGTACATGCAGGAGAGAGACTGGACGAGTGAACCATCATGTTTCAGATTAACGCACCTGGTGATTTTCACAGAACTGTGAAGGCATTCAAATAAAGGCCATACAAGGTTAGTCACATGATCGAGCCATTCTTTAAATATTTGCTCAGCACAGCTCTGTCAAAACAGCATCAGTGCAACCGGAGCTTTGTAATTACTGAGGAAAGGTTTTCTAGCATTGTTATCCAGCAAGCGCTGCATTGATCGGAGAGAATGGTGTGTAACTGAAGCCCTGTCCCCGTTAGACAGGCTCATGATTGGCTCACCTCAAACTCCAGGCCGGAGGCGCTCAGGTAAACATCAGGCCACGAGCCGTCGCCCTCACCTGGATGAGCGGGTCGAGGAACCGGTCCTGTCCTGACACCTGTTTCTGTGAACTTCTGGGCCCAGGGAGTTGTGCTGAAACCCAAGCGGACATCTAGTGTTACACCACACACACACACACACCAGGGTGTGTGAGAGAAGCTGAACACAGCCAATCACAGAGCAGCACTGCAAACACTACCCGTTGCTATCACAATACATGTGTGCTCACCTACACACACACTGAGTTTCTTCCCACAGCGAGTGTGTGCGTGCGTGTGTGTGTGTGAAAGTGAAATAATCCGGCAGTATAGTTCAAGGTCTGAACAAACAAAGGCTTTCACGGCTCACTAAATGAGTTTCTGTTCCGCTCTCTGGTTTATTTAAACTGTGCCTTTGTCTTTTTCTGGGATCTGTTTGACTCTTTGAACTTCTACATTTATACTAATACTTTTTAATAGCATGTTAATCGTTGGATTGTGAGGTACATTTCCTTTTTACTTTGTCCGTGTCATGTTTTTTGACAAGACGGAAGATGTATTTATGTTTGGAAATAAAGGCCTCAGTGTGGCTGAAGGAAGCACTGGATACAGAGAACAAAACAATCCATTCAAGACACGAACATGCAGAACTACTGTGGCAAAGGCTTCGCTCAATCTGCCTGAACTGAATTTTGATATTAAGTCACATTACCTTTTTTATTTATTCCGTGGATACAAGCTTCCACACATGTATCATCGCAAAAATAATATAAAAAGTTATGTTAGCCTATTTTTGTATCATAAAGATTTTCTTGTGATTTTTTGTTAAAAAACAACAACAACCTTGCATCACAATAAGTGTATTGTGATTGTCAAAACATTTGGTAACTAAACAGAATTTTATTAAGTTTAGTGACAACATGTTATAATGTTTACATGGTCAATGACTAGTATGCTACTGTTTTGCCACAAATTTCACGATTGCTTGTGATTTGATTCCGATCTTGATTCAATATCGATTAATTTGGATCAATATTAATTCGCCTACTGTAGACACATGTTCATTTTTCTCAAGAAAAAAAAAAAAACTCAGCTAATGCTGTAAAAATAAAGAGAGCCCTGTAGCCTATTATTATTAAAGGTTAAAAATAACAACTCAAATGAAATATAATCAGGTTTTTATTATAATAACAACGTTATAACGTTTTAATGATATAGGCCTAAGTAAAACTATAGTAAATTTAGCATATTTAGCAAAATACTCCTCGATTGTTTCTAGCCAACTAACGTGCTATGGTTATTAAATATGTGTACATGATGTAGCCTATATGCCATGTGGCTTTCCTGAGGTAATGTGACATATGTTCTCCAGCTGATTTATTGACCTCTTTCCACGTTTGAAAAACACTGATTGATCGATATTATGTATGAGGCCTTTACATTTCGGTAAGTTACTGTATCTTTCAACATAGGCTACCTATTGTTTATTAATGTTTATTTAACCAGATCGGTTCGCGTGCCGCTTGAGCTGAGGCGCTACAGAGATCTGTCACGTTTACATTTACAAGCGCCAAAACGGTCCTTATTATTTGAATTTCGTAATACAATGTACAGAATATATGAGAGCGTGCTGAGAATGTGTTTCACATCAAAAGTAACCTTCTCTCTGTTGTCTGTCAGTGTCAGTGTCCTGTTTGCTCCGCGATTTTTCTCTGCGTGAGAAATGGATATGTGGCGTGACAGTGTGTGAAAGTTGCGTGAGTCACACTCACTGAACGCGTGAGAGTGTGTGAAAAGTGTCAGTTCACACACACTGAACGCGTGAGAGTTGCAGCCCTGAGAGTGCACGAGTCAACAACACCGTCTGAGACGAGCATTCGGTGTTACTCTGAAGAAATCGGGGTTTGAAACTCCACGAAAGTGAGAAAATTATGCGAGGATCTTCTGAAAGTACCGTCACCGTTGTTATTTTTAAACGCTTTTCTCTTCGAGCACCGCGTGTCCCCTCTGACTGCCCGTACCATGTGTGTCGTGTTGTGTTTTGCTGCAGTAAACACTGTCTGTGTGATCTTTTTTTAACAGGCAAGCTGATCCAGTAGTGCAGTAAAGATCACGAGCTTATTTACACTTCGATTAAATCACCTGCGACATTATAATGTTATATTATAATAATAGTTATAACTGCATAACTTCTGTCTCACTAACCATCAGACTTCAGTAGTTTGACTGGACATGATCAGTCGCCACTTTCTGCTCGCTACAAGGTTAAAGCGCTTGTCAGGAGTGTTGAATGCTGGCGTCCCCTCAGAAGTGATCAAGTGTGTTTCTGAAGTGGGGCTGCGTGTCATTTCTCAGTCATCTCGCGCGACACAGATCATCAATTCTCAGTCACACACACCCAGTGTGAGTGTGTGGCGGGCATGTGCTGAGGGTCAGGCGAGCATCATGGAGGAGGACAACAATAACAACCCTGTGTCCACACTGACCGCCAGACAACACACGGACACTGCCAAGGGTGAGACATGCACACTGACTGAACGAAGAAATGATTAAATATAGCTGCAAGCAGCAGTTATCGGGTTCAAGCGCTTAAGGTCTTTATGCACATGCGCAAGAACATAATGTTTTATTTAGCAAGCATGTAACCTTCTCGATCATGGTGGGAAAAGACAGTTTACAGCCAATACAGGCAATTTACCATATGATATGTATGTTTTTTTAAAGCTTTTTAAAGGGGTGGTTGAGTATGATTTCACTTTTCTAACTTTAGTTAGTGTGTAATGTTGCTGTTTGTGCATAAACAACATCTGCAAAGTTACGACACTCAAAGTTCAAAGCAAAGGGAGATATTTGCTTTTACAGAAATCGCTTTTTAAGGACTACAACAAACGGCTGGTAGAGACTACAGCACACTCCTCCCGGGTTAGTGACATCACCAACCCTAGAATTTACATAAACCCTTCCCCCTGAACACGTTTTATAGATTATCAAGACAGAATATGCTAATCAATGACTAGAAGATAACTACACATCAGCTTCATAAATTCATCAACTAACCATTCAGAAATGTCCTGTTGCTTCTACATGTTGTCACTTCATCTTGAGTCTCTCCATCTTTCTGAACCCGGTTTGAACATAAAAGGCTAAAAGTTTTTGAAATTTTCAGTGCATGTCTGTGTGAGTGCAAGCTGTTGAAGCTCCGCCCCCTGTGCCGGGAGCAGCAGCTCATTTGCATTTAAAGGGACAGACACAAAAATGGTGCGTTTTTGCTCACCCTCAAAAAGTGACAACTTTTACATGCTATATTAAAATATCTGTGGGGTATTTTGAGCTAAAACTTCACACACACACTCTGGGGACTTCAGAGACTTATTTTACATCTTGTGAAAATGGCATTATACCACTGCTTTAACAGTTGAAGTGCCACCTATCAGTTGCATGCTTGTTTCTAATCATGTCGCATGTGCTCACCTAATATCGTGTTGTTTTGCGATTTTGTTTTAGATTTATAGGCTTTTGAGTAGGCTTTGCCACACCATTTTTTCTAAATGACCCTTATAGCTATTCAAACAGTAAAGTTAAATGTTTTTTGATCATTATTGATCTATTAATCCTAGGACTAGTTCGCAAAAGTAGGTTTTTGGAATAATATCCAATATTTAACGAACGACTCAATTGACAGCAGCGGTCCTAGAGGCAAAGTCGCTCAGGATTTCTTTGGAATTTCTCACAGGCCTCGAGGGCTGTGAGTCAAACAGGCCCAGCGGGTTTTGTTCCGATCGGCCTCCGTTAACCTTGTCTGACAGCTGCTCAGACTTCACTGCTTGCCACCGGCCGTTTTTTCGAGATAAGCAAATAAGCGGATGAAGATACCGCATGCCAATTTTCTAGTCAATCAGATTCTGGGTTGCGTAGTTATAGACATTTTAATGTTTTTCCCATGTTATAGCGCCACCAAGTGGCCAGTCGCCTTGGTGCTTTTTCACATGACCACAAACCTTGCCCATTCATAGGTGTACCATGAGGTGTACCATGTTCGGTGAAATTGTCTCTTTCTGTTCAAGAGGGATAGCCGTTTTAGTAAAAGTGGCTCCGCCCACTTCAAACTTTTTGGTGTCCCGTCGCAGATGTCAAATTTGAAATCGCAACTTTTTTTGATAATTATGGACAATCAGACTCCAGAGAATCTTGCTGGACTGCTTTGGTTCCGATCGGGCGAAAAACCTAGGACTCCATTGTAGGTAAAAAAAAAAATAAAAAAAATAAATCCAAAATACCCTAAAGTTTCTCCATCCGTGTGTTTCGTCCATGTTGAGCCAAGGATTCCAACGATATAAGACACTTGAGCCTACGCTAACTGTTTAGGGGTTATGACCGATTTCACACTCTTAAACCGCTGTAGCGCCCCCATCAGGCCGATCGGGGCGGGCCTAAAGTTTCAAGTCTAAATGACTTACGGTTTGGTCTGCCTGATCACTTTTAGGGGAGAATACTGATCCTGGGAAATTTTAACAATTAAAAATGTTCAGTGCTACTTGAACCCTTAAAAAACAAATACAGTCTTTTATAAGACAATCCGCAATCTGTAAAAATATACAGTGGCGACGAACAGTATTTTGACACTAGAAATCCTTTCTCTCCACTATCGTCTGATTTCTTCGT
>NC_137133.1:1024326-1039326 GCF_949319135.1 Squalius cephalus | reverse complement strand
GTGCTGGAGAAGGACTCTCGTCTGTCGCGAGCGCTGATACCTGTGGATACTCTACACATTACTCTACTAGTGGCTCACCTGAACACACAGGAGCAGGTTGATCTGTAAGAACACACACACACACACACACTCACACACTCACACACACATACACAGTGTTAGGCTCTCTATGCATGGATTCAGTTTATGAATCACAATTACACTCTGTCCTGGGCAGATGCAATTTGTCTGCCACATCAGACGCCGTAAAATCAATCCAAAATCACAGCCAATCAGAAGAGAGTGTGGGCGGAGTCTCTCTGCAAGAGCACTGCACTCACAACCAAATCAATCAAAAACACAGCCAATCAGAAGAGAGTGTTGGCGGAGTCTCTCTGCAAACTCACTACACGCAACCAAATCAATCCAGCCAATCAGGAGAGAGTGTGGGCAGAGTGACATAAAGTGACATTAAACTTTTAAAAGTATGACAATAATAAATTTATATACTTTGTAACAAATACTTTGTAACAAAATGTCAAAATGACTTGAGATGTAGTAAGAGAGATGAATAAATGACTTCAATTATTGCTAAATAAATTAATCTTAATTAAATAATGTAACAATCTATTATTGGACAGTTTTTAATAATTCACCAATCTGTTGTCCATTATTCCTTATGTAACACACGGCTTATTGCTCTTTAAAACAGCAGCGACAGCTACATGATGAAGGACACTAATGGCGCTCTTCCACTACACAGTACCAGCTCAACTCGCCTCTGTTTGGTTTTCCACTGTGTAAAAGTTGTACCTGTACCTCCCTTCCAGGTACTTTTTTTCGTACCACCTCCGGCGAGGTTCTGAGCGAGCTGAGGCGATACTAGAATGTGACGTGAAAACACGGCAGACTGCTGATTGGTCAGAGAGAATCGTCACTATTCACTGCGTCATCATTGCACGCGCCAGACGGAGTATCCGGAATAAACAACATCCAAAAACAGCATACACTCGATTTCCTCCACTGTCCTGTGTGTGTGTGTGTAGCGGGTGTGTCTCGCACATAGACAGTAAAATAAAGGTAGAAGATTAAGTCACGGCAGTTTCCTGCGGCGTCGCTATGACGACCAGGTACTATTGTGGAGATACTATCTGCAATGGAAAACGGAGCAAAAAGCGAGCCGAGCCGAGCCGAGCCGAGCCGAGTTGAGTTGAGTTGAGTTGAGTTGGTACTGGTAATGGAAAAGCGCCATAATTCTGTTCATCAGTAATGTTAGCTGTGTTCACTCTTTGTTCTTGGCAGTCCTCTAAAGGCAAATCCCCCTGACAGCACGCTTCACCCCAGCCTGACCCCAGCCTGACCCCTGCCTGACCCCAGCCTGACCCCAGCCTGACCCCGGCCTGACCCCAGTTAGCATAACCCAGAGCATCAGCTGCTCCGTGAAGAGACAAGTTGTCCAAACCACAGACATTTTATTGTGTTTGAAGGCCACATGTGAGATCTGTGTGTGTGTGTGTGTGTGTGTGTGTGTGTGCAGTGCCGCGTCCACACTCTCAGCGCTGGAGTCTCCTCTGAACACACTGCTGACGGGACACAGGCTGATCCTGTGTGTGTGTGTGTGTGTGTGTGTGTGTGTGTGTGTGTGTGTGTGTGTGTGTGTGTGTGTGTGTGTGTGTGTGTGTGTGTGTGTGTGTGTGCAGTGCCGCATACACACTCTCAGCGCTGGAGTCTCCTCTGAACACACTGCTGACGGGACACCGGCTGATCCTGTGTGTGTGTGTGTGTGTGTGTGTGTGTGCAGTGCCGCGTCCACACTCTCAGCGCTGGAGTCTCCTCTGAACACAATGCTGACGGGACACAGGCTGATCCTGTGTGTGTGTGTGTGTGTGTGTGTGTGTGTGTGTGTGTGTGTGTGTGTGTGTGTGTGTGTGTGTGTGTGTGTGTGTGCAGTGCCGCGTCCACACTCTCAGCGCTGGAGTCTCCTCTGAACACACTGCTGACGGGACACCGGCTGATCCTGTGTGTGTGTGTGTGTGTGTGTGTGTGTGTGTGTGTGTGTGTGTGTGTGTGTGTGTGTGTGTGCAGTGCCGCGTCCACACTCTCAGCGCTGGAGTCTCCTCTGAACACAATGCTGACGGGACACAGGCTGATCCTGTGTGTGTGTGTGTGTGTGTGTGTGTGTGTGTGTGTGTGTGTGTGTGTGTGTGTGTGTGTGTGTGTGTGTGTGCAGTGCCGCGTCCACACTCTCAGCGCTGGAGTCTCCTCTGAACACACTGCTGGCGGGACACAGGCTGATCCTGTGTGTGTGTGTGTGTGTGTGTGTGTGTGTGTGTGTGCAGTGCCGCGTCCACACTCTCAGCGCTGGAGTCTCCTCTGAACACACTGCTGGCGGGACACAGGCTGATCCTGTGTGTGTGTGTGTGTGTGTGTGTGTGTGTGTGTGTGTGTGTGTGTGTGTGTGTGTGTGTGTGTGTGTGTGCAGTGCCGCGTCCACACTCTCAGCGCTGGAGTCTCCTCTGAACACACTGCTGGCGGGACACAGGCTGATCCTGTGTGTGTGTGTGTGTGTGTGTGTGTGTGTGTGTGTAGCGCTGCGTCCACACTCTCAGCGCTGGAGTCTCCTCTGAACACACTGCTGGCGGGACACAGGCTGATCCTGTGTGTGTGTGTGTGTGTGTGTGTGTGTGTGTGTGTGTGTGTGTGTGTGTGTGTGTGTGCAGTGCCGCATCCACACTCTCAGCGCTGGAGTCTCCTCTGAACACACTGCTGGCGGGACACAGGCTGATCCTGTGTGTGTGTGTGTGTGTGTGTGTGTGTGTGTGTGTGTGTGTAGTGCCGCGTCCACACTCTCAGCGCTGGAGTCTCCTCTGAACACACTGCTGGCGGGACACAGGCTGATCCTGTGTGTGTGTGTGTGTGTGTGTGTGTGTGTGTGTGTGTGTGTGCAGCGCTGCGTCCACACTCTCAGCGCTGGAGTCTCCTCTGAACACACTGCTGGCGGGACACAGGCTGATACTGTGTGTGTGTGTGTGTGTGTGTGTGTGTGTGTGTGTGTGTGTGTGTGTGTGTGTGTGTGTGTGTGTGTGTGTGTGTGCAGTGCCGCGTCCACACTCTCAGCGCTGGAGTCTCCTCTGAACACACTGCTGGCGGGACACAGGCTGATCCTGTGTGTGTGTGTGTGTGTGTGTGTGTGTGTGTGTGTGTGTGTGTGTGTGTGTGTGTGTGTGTGTGCAGTGCCGCGTCCACACTCTCAGCGCTGGAGTCTCCTCTGAACACACTGCTGGCGGGACACAGGCTGATCCTGTGTGTGTGTGTGTGTGTGTGTGTGTGTGTGTGTGTAGCGCTGCGTCCACACTCTCAGCGCTGGAGTCTCCTCTGAACACACTGCTGGCGGGACACAGGCTGATCCTGTGTGTGTGTGTGTGTGTGTGTGTGTGTGTGTGTGTGTGTGTGTGTGTGTGTGTGTGTGTGTGTGTGCAGTGCCGCATCCACACTCTCAGCGCTGGAGTCTCCTCTGAACACACTGCTGGCGGGACACAGGCTGATCCTGTGTGTGTGTGTGTGTGTGTGTGTGTGTGTGTGTGTGTGTGTGTGTAGTGCCGCGTCCACACTCTCAGCGCTGGAGTCTCCTCTGAACACACTGCTGGCGGGACACAGGCTGATCCTGTGTGTGTGTGTGTGTGTGTGTGTGTGTGTGTGTGTGTGTGTGTGTGTAGTGCCGCGTCCACACTCTCAGCGCTGGAGTCTCCTCTGAACACACTGCTGGCGGGACACAGGCTGATACTGTGTGTGTGTGTGTGTGTGTGTGTGTGTGTGTGTGTGTGTGTGTGTGTGTGTGTGTGTGTGTGTGTGTGTGCAGTGCCGCGTCCACACTCTCAGCGCTGGAGTCTCCTCTGAACACACTGCTGGCGGGACACAGGCTGATCCTGTGTGTGTGTGTGTGTGTGTGTGTGTGTGTGTGTGTGTGTGTGTGTGTGTGTGTGTGTGCAGCGCTGCGTCCACACTCTCAGCGCTGGAGTCTCCTCTGAACACACTGCTGGCGGGACACAGGCTGATACTGTGTGTGTGTGTGTGTGTGTGTGTGTGTGTGTGTGTGTGTGTGTGTGTGTGCAGTGCCGCGTCCACACTCTCAGCGCTGGAGTCTCCTCTGAACACACTGCTGGCGGGACACAGGCTGATCCTGTGTGTGTGTGTGTGTGTGTGTGTGTGTGTGTGTGTGTGTATGTGTGTGTGTGCAGTGCCGCGTCCACACTCTCAGCGCTGGAGTCTCCTCTGAACACACTGCTGGCGGGACACAGGCTGATCCTGTGTGTGTGTGTGTGTGTGTGTGTGTGTGTGTGTGTGTGTGTGTGTGTGTGTGTGTGTGTGTGTGCAGTGCCGCGTCCACACTCTCAGCGCTGGAGTCTCCTCTGAACACACTGCTGGCGGGACACAGGCTGATCCTGCCCTTCTGTGGAGTCGGACACTTTAAACAGGAAGTGGCGTTTGTCCAGATCGCAGAAGGAGAGCATCTGAACACACTCGCGCTCATCGCAGGTACATCGCTCTTCCTCACTCCTCATCCTCTGCTCTCCTGCACAAATAAACACACACCATTCGTTCAGTAGTTTAAAAGCTGTACTTTATTATTTCATTGATAAATGCGCTCAATCAGTGTTTCAACGGCAGAAAGACAGTTGTAAACAATGTCACACTGGTTGACCGTTAACTCATAGTCAGCAAGAGCGCTCTCGCCACCAAGTGGACAGGGGTGAGAACTACAGTTACAAGGTGCAGTACATCACTCACTGTAATCTGTCAAAATGACGGACAGCTTTCAGATTTTTCACTGTACATGTAATGTAGTTTAAAGGGATTGTTTACCCAGAAATTATCATTCTATCATCATTTACAGCCTTAATGTTCCTTAAACATGACGTACGTTCTTCTGCGAAACATAAGAGAAGATATTTTGAGAGATGTCTCATTGTTTTTGTCCATACAGTGGAAGTCAGTAGAGTCCAAAACTCTCTTTTGTGAAGAATGAGCTTTGATTGATAGATTATTCAGATATTCCAGATATTACTTCCTCACGTCACAATGTAAAATATTAGCATAACGCCGCTCAAAGACACATGCAAAGAGAGAAGTCGTTTCGGTGAATTATAATGCGGTCGTCGTGGCGTGGCGTTCCGATGTTGGTTACGAACAATTATGGAAGGCCAAAAGGGCCAAAACGTTTTGGCCCTTTTGGTCTTCCATAAACGATCTGCTTGATCATCCGCATTTACAATCCGACTCGTGTTCGAACTGATACGGTGAAACCAACGACTGAAGCTTACGATTATGGTAAGGGGTGTTACGTTTCAGACACGCACTTGAGGTGTTTGGCCAATCACAGCACATTGGATCAGCTGGCCAATCAGAGCACTCTGAGCTCTTCAGAAGGCGGGGCTTTGTAGAAATCAGTGTGGAATAGAGGAGCTGCAATAGACCAGCAAAGGGAAAACTGGAGGCGGCCAACACAAACCAGCACAGATTCGGCTACACAATAATGATCTTAAATTATTATTATTGTTATTAAATGTCATCTTGTTGTGTTGTTGGGTGCAAGAATCGACAGAGTACAGGCTCCAATTTGAAATTTTATCGCATAATGTTTTCTAAATTATTGTGATTATTTGTGAATCATCTATGATTGTATACATTGTTTTGATTGATTGTGATAGACTTTTTGAAGAACCTGGTAATAGTGGAGCGGCTAAGTGATATAATCGTTCAGTTTATGATACAAGCATGAAAATTGGCATGAGCAGTCTCCATGGGTCACTTGACAAGAAAATTGTCCGAGCCACTTGAAATTTCAAGATGGCGGCAATTTTTCAAGATGGCCGACACCTTAGTGGAGCAGTTAAGTGATATAGTGGTTTATTTGGTGATACAAGCATGAAAATTGGCATGAGCAGTCTCTGTGGGTCACTTGACAATAAGCCACCCACAGCTACTTGAAATTTCATGATGGCGGCCATTTTTCAAGATGGCCACCACCTTAGTGGAGCAATTAGGTTCATTTTCATGCTTGTATCACCAACTAAATGATTTCTTAAGCCTAATGGCCGCCATCTTGAAATTTCAAGTAGCTGTGGGTGGCTTATTGTCAAGTGACCCATGGAGATTGCTCATGCCAATTTTCACGCTTGTATCATAAACTGAACGATTCTGCCAAACATAAGCACTTAGCCGCTCCACTATAAGAAAGAGTAATCAAATACATAGTTAAAAAATGAATATGCTGTATCTGGAATTTTTATTTCTAGAAAATATTCACATCATTAAAATTGCACCGTAATGTCACTCTTTACATTGTCGTCTTCTGTCTGGCCGTGGCGCTGGCTCGGCAGAACTGCGGATCGTACCACACAAGTCTTGCACGTGACCATTTAGTGCAGTTATAGGTGTCTAAATATGTATATGCCCTCAGTTTCTCTTTACCCTTGGTTTCTCTATCGGGTCGGTGTAGAAGTCAGGCCACTTAACCGGAGGTAGCGTTAACGTTAATCCTGTCAGATCGTCCATCCACTGACTGAGCGTGTATGCCGGGTCAGCCAATCTGGGATGTCCGTTAAAATTTACTTTTGCAAATAACAATCGCGGCCCTGGACAGTGAGTGACCTTGCACATTAAGATAAAATCAGATTTTCTCTAGTCATTGTTAAAAAACAAGCTAACAAAACTGGCACACTAACGTTAGTGAAGCGTGAGGGATCGTTCTGCCTCCACCTAAGCTCCGCCCACAACAAAACCTCACCATGTTTACCAACTGAAACTGGGTCTATAATGTACTGATTGGCATTAAAGCATGTTAACCTATTCTATTACACCCAATAAAGAAAAGAATGAGAGTGAATCTCTACATCTGGGATGTGCGTCTGGTGTGTGGATGTGTTTGATGGTCCCTTCAGTTTTCAGACTCTCGAACATAATCATCCACTGTACCAAAATAAACCCAGAGTTGTGGCCAGATTTGAGGTTTTACTGCTTCCAGTATTGGTGTAATCAGATTGATATGTAAAAAAGCCTCTAATATTCGCTGATGGTGTATATGAGAACAGTATTCCGGATCCCTGCAGGAAGTGGAGTGAGAACACGTTCAAGGTTTCGATGCACAAGACACCGAGAGCTCAGGCTGCTAATGTCATCTCGCTCTTTCTCGCCCTCTCTGTATTGATTATGTCTTGTCTTACATTGAGGACGGTGAGACAGTCTCGGCCCGGTCCGGTCCTCGGGAGGCTGTAAATAGACTATCCCAGGATGCATCTGTGTCTCTGAGGCTGTGTGTGTGTTGTTTCTCTCCACCCAGAGAGTGTGAGGAAGGCGTTTGAGGAGAGAGGCATCGTGTCTGGAGATGACAAAGCCTTCAAACCTCATCTGACGTTTCTCAAACTCTCACGAGCTCCCAAACTACGCAAGCAGGTAAGAAGCGCTCGCGTGTGTGTGTGTGTGTGTGTGTGCAGAATACATTTACTGTAACACAGCATTGAGTCAATGACAACAGTGATAATTGTAATTTATTTTTGGAAATCATGATTAATATATCATCAGTGCAGTCGCAGTTATGTAAGTGTGTGTATAATTCATGCAAAATAAAAATCAGCTTTTATTAGTGAAAACGCGCCTGACGTGCTCATTTTTTAAAGCTATTAATTATACAGAACCGTTCAAAGGTTTGGGGTCAGTAAGACTTTAATTTACTTTTATAGAAATTAATAGTTTTTCGCTATGGACGCATTGAATTGACGGTAATACATTTATAATGCTGTTATTTAGAATTTTCTATTCATCAAAGAATCCTGACAAATTAAATGTATCAATAAAATGTTTTCTTGATTTCATAATAATCATAAATGTTTCTTGATCATCAAATCCTCATATTAGAGTGATTTCTGAAGGATCATGTGACACTGAAGACTGGAGTAATGATGCTGAACATTCAGCTTTGATCACAGGAATAAATTACACTTTACTATATATTCACACAGAAAACAGAGGATTTAAAGTGCCTCTGTTGTCTCTGTTCATGTAGTGTGTAATACAGCTGTTTGTGAATGTAAAAGGTCTGCAAAGTTTCACAGATCAAAGGTCAGATTGCGTTTACATGCACGCTCTAAGGCTGATTATGCTTAATAACTGACATTACAAATGAAATACTCTGAGTCAGATACGCAGATGATTATGTTTTGGCATCACACAGGGTCATGGCCTGATTTATTAATAAAGCCATGTAAATGTGGTTCACTTGCGTTGTCAGGTCACTTGTTTACATCTACATTTAATCATTTAGCAGATGCTTTTATCCAAAGCGACTTAAAATGAGGAGAGCAATAGAAGCAATTAAAGGGTAACTCTCGCCAAAATTGAACCTAGGCTCTTTTTGTTAATCTACCCGAGTCAAACTTTCGTGTAAAAGCATAATTAGAATGGAAACGCCACTTTTAAGATTGACTGTATTTTCGTTTTCGGTCAAAATGCCTTTTGAATGGGAGTGAATGGGGCACGACAGTGATAGCATCAAAATGGCTATTTTTAAAACACTAAGGAGGCTCGACACAACATGAAACTGTGCTGGAAGTGTCACCAGCGGCTCTACACATGAACTCCAGCACTGAGAACAGTGTTTGTGTACACAGAGTTCACTAAAAAGATACAAGTATAACGAGGTTGGGTTCCTTCAACTGTCCATCCTATTAAAAATGGCTAGACTATATAAGATAATTGTAAAAAGAGCATTGTATTTCGCCAGATTTTATAGTGTAAAACATATTCAAGCGTGAATGAGAACCGTTTCGAGGGGGATGCCAGGTGTGCAAAAAAAACAACTAAAAAAACAAACAAACAAATATTCGATTGTCAAATTTTCAAATCGAATACCAACCCACCGAACGAATATTCGAATATTCGGGTCCAGCCCTAATAATTTTCTACAAATTTTGACATTTGTGTCGATGGCGAGGAAAGAGTTAGTGTTTTTGACCTTGGATGCATGTAAACTTATTGTAGGAGAAAACAAAACAAGAGCATAATAGTGCTGAAATAATATTTAACAATATTACAGTTTTTACTGTATTTTTGATTAAAGTAATGCAGCCTTGTTTCAAAAACATGAAAAAGCCTAAAGTGCTGTAGTTTGATGGTGTGGTGAGGATGAAGCAGGGGCGAGACTGACGCCAGATCTCCTGTTCCCGCTCATCACTCACACACAATCAGATCAAACACACATTACACAGCTTTAACTCGAGTGCTTCCACTCCCAGTGCTCATGAAGACTCTCTCCACATCCGCTGAGCGGTGTGTGTAGTGTGTACGTGACAGACGGACTGATGCTTCTTCTGCATGTGGAGGACACAGATAGGGAGGTGTGTGTGTGTGTGTGTGTGTGATCTTCCCACAGCTCAGGCTTCCTCTCGAGGTTATCGGCCCCGACAGACACTTCCAGCCCCACTGGACTGTCTCTTGTGTGTGTCCTTCTGCTTGCTCTGGACTCACTGTGTGTGTGTGTCTTCGCAGGGCGTTAAGAAGCTGGATCCGGCTCTGTTCTCTGACTTCGAGAGCCGTGTGTTCGGAGACGAGTGTGTGTGTAGAGTGGACCTGTGCTCCATGCTCAAGAAAAAGACCTCAGATGGATACTACCACCGCGAGAAGAGCGTCACGTTCAGTGAGTAAACCTGCTCTGGAGGAAAGAGTGTGTGTGTGTGTGTGTGTGATGAAGATGCGGCTGTGCATCAGTCTGGTGTGAAGCAGTGCTTCTGGACTGGATGGGTCTTTGACATCATCATCTTCATCAACATCTTCTGGCTTGTGATTTGGGCTCAGGTTTGCAGGTCATTTCCAAACTCTGATCTTTAATTCAAGGCTGGTACTGTGTGATGGCATCAGATAATAATGGCATATTATAAACCACAGTACTCAAACCCACTGTGTGTTGTTAGTAGCAGAGGTCGACCGATAGTGGATTTTACCGAGACCGATATTTAGGTTTGACCGCACATGCCGATAACCGATATTTTTTTATAAATGGATACTGGGATTAAAAACAAACATAACACTCCAAGTAAAACAGTGCTGAACTGAAATGTGCTGAATGAAATAAATATATAAATATGAATATATTAAAACGAGAAGTTGAATGAACTCTACAGAAAATAATTGAAACATTAAAATATTACAGGTCAAATATGCGTTTCTTTAAGAGTCGTGCTTAAAGATGGCCATATTTAAATATCTGAATAGGCCAGAGCATTAAAATTACATAAACGTAGACCTATAGTACATGTACAATCTCTCTTTATTTGCTTCTATTTTAGAACACTTGATGATTATCTAATCAAAATAACAGTATGTATTGTAGTGATAAAAAAGGAACTGAAATCGAATGCGTTTCTGATTAGTTTCTGTCGACTGCATGAACATATCAGTGTTGAGAAAGCAATCACGTCACTAGCTTTAAATATTAAACTTCGCCGGCTAATGAATGCATAAAAGTGAACAGCTGGATATAAACTAAAGCAAATAGATGGTAACAATTGCGACATTAAACATTTGGGTCAGGTTTGCGTGTGTTTTTGTCACATTGCTTTAATCGCTTGAGGTAGCCAATACTAATGTTAGTAATTAACAAATTAATTACTTTATAATGATATGGCAATATGTACTTTAGTGTTCTGTCTGTGTTTTAAATGCGCATCTGAAGTGTCGGCTCTCTCCGTGTAGCGCGCAGCCTCACGTGTTAACGTAAACAACTGATAGTGATAGTTGTTATTCCGCCTCTAGAGGGCGCTCTCGCTCTGTATAAAGCCAGCAGTCTCTTCTCAGCGCGCTCGTACTGTGTAGTGACAGCACACTCTTCTCAGCCGATCCAGCAACGGACGCAACCCAGAAAAACTATCGGTGTGGATTTTTGCAGATAACAATAGTTCCACCAATCAACTATCGGTACCGATATATCGGCAAAACCGGTTAATCGGTGACCTCTATATGGAAATGAACAGTGTTTCCTCTTTCTGTGTGTTACCTGGAACGAGTGATTCAGTAAAAGTCTTCGTGAAAACTACAGATTATACTTCCTCATGTTTGTATTCCCGCCCACGGACTGTCAGATCAGCAGAGGGTTATTAACACAACAGTTCATGTAAGGTTAGGGTTAATATAACTATATTATACTTTATCCTAGCCTGGCTAACGTCAGACCAAGTCTCATTTGAGACTTGGTCTGGGAACCACGTGTTCATTTTCTCGTATTTGAGGCGTGGTTTACGAATGCCCAGAGCCGTTTATTGGGCGCTATGAATGTCTATCAAATGCGCCTGTACATAGCTCATAGCCAATCGCTTCAATTATACCAGATGACGTATGTAGAGCGGCAGAAATTCGACGAGGAAAAAGACGATGGGTCAAAGATTTATTTGTACACAATGGCGTTTAGCGAATATTACCGTTTGTGCAAGATAAACATGAGGGTAGAAGGTAACGTCGAGTCTGATGACATGTTGAATCCATAGATATAAACAAACTGCTTCGGTGTCGTTATCGTCTTGCTGCTCCCTCCCCGTTCTGTGATTGGTTCCCTTTTTCAGGGGAAAATTTGGTCCATGGTGTCCAGACTGCCTAGCAGTGTGAATAAAATCGCGCTGCGAGCAAGGCAGTATGGGGAAACCCAGGCTAACTTTATCCACTCTTTGAACAGCATTATGGTAAAACTGGATCACTACGGCAACATCTTTCTCACCTGAACGCGACGGGGGGAACTGGCAGAACAGCAGTGTTTTTCTTTCAGTTTTCCCCTTCGTTTGGTCTAAAACACTGCGTTTGTGCTCATCCAGTATGAAATGTTGACTGCAAGCATGAAGGTTTATCATATTTTCCTTCTCTTTATTCTCTCTGTATTTAAGATTCTTTGCACCCTTTAGTCGCTGTCTACAAAGCTCTGGATCCTACTCTGGAAACCCAGAGACGTTTACTCTTTGAATGCTTGCTCCCGGGAGCGATGCAAGTCGACACCATTACGAGTGAAAGTTTGCTTAGAAGTAAGCATGGCGGTATTTGACTCTGGTCAAGCGTATCCAGAGCAGACTGGTGGGAGTGGCCTTGGACCGCAACAAACCCAGTGCATTATGGGTGCTGAAGTTTTACTACCAGTTTGACAAAAGGGAAGAAAACAGCATTTTCTTCAGTTGTCTATAGTCAGGTAACACCGATGTTTTCACCTTTCTACTGCATAGGCAGACAAGTTTCACTGAAAGCTCATCCTGCCAGCTGGTGAAGTTTCCCTTTATTGAGTGCCATTTTGTTTAGGCAAAACCCTGTTTTTTCAGACACTGGTCAATCTTGAAATTTTGAGCTATTTTGCTTCATTCATAACTTGACTTCTTTCTGATTAGTGGAAAGAAATGATCCACAATACACATTTAAGGGATAATAATACACATCCAGCCGGTCGTTACCACAGAATACACCCTGACAGGAAGATCAGGACCCTGATGTGGAGCGTAGGGATCTCCTGCTATCCTGAAGACGTTTATTCTGGGATAACAACCGGCTGGATGTACATTATCCTGCTTATTACGCAGGCATTGGCCTCACTAAATATTGATTTGAGCTGAGATATTTAATTAGCTCATTAAACACACTATTAGCAAGCAGCTTTGAGTTAAAACGGACATTTAAGGGATGATGTTCAGACGAACATGATAGCACAGGATACTCGTTTGAGGACAAGAACTCTTAAGGAATATCTTCATCTTGATGTATTATTCATCTTTACAATAAGATTTATTTGTTAACATTAGTTAACATGAACTAACAATCAACAATAATTCTGCAGCATTTATTAGTCTTAGTTAGCTTGAACTATTACTAATACATTTGTAAGATCAACTGTTGTAGGCTATTTGTTAATGTTAATCTAACATGAACAAGCAGTGAACAGTTGAAACACAGGAGCTCAGGCAGGGAAGAGCGATAACCAATAATAATAATAAACGAGGACTGACGAGAGACGGAACTGAACAGGGAGTAATGGTATATAAGGTGCGTTCACACCATGTTGTGATTGCAGTCAAGGGTGAAATTGTCAATCACACATTGGGGGGGACAGCTGTGGGACTTTTTGTGTTGGCGCATGCACACATTTTTTTAATCAAAATAAAATAAAAGTCAGAGTCCGAACACTTACCAGCATACAACAGTCATGCTGTTAAGTGTACTTGGTACTTCTAGGGGGGTCCGGGGGCATACTCCCCCGGAAGAAAATTTTGTACATTTTAAAGGTAAGTTCATTAATCTGGTGCACTTTGAGTCACCCGAATCCACTGTTAAAAATAAATAATCGCCCGAACCTATGATATTCTCTGATTTAGATATCTGCATCTGATCATCACATTACAATTATTCAAATTCTTAGTGTTAAGCATGATAATATGGTAACATATCACACTGACATAGGCTGATTTAAAATGAACATTTATTTAAAATAAAAGTTCTTCTTTTGCCAAAATTATATTTCCTTAAAGCTACACTGTGTAACTTTTTTAGTTGATTCTTAGCAAAAAACACTTAGTTCTTTCAAAAATATATGTGCTCATTAATGTATATTTACTTCTTTCAAGTAATGAAGTATTCTCTTAAGTTTATAATCTGCCATTGAAAGTACATACGGGTGAGGGGTTCGAATGCCAGTCGCCATGTTGCCCCTCCATCTTGAAACTACATTAGCCAAAGAGGGACATGCCTGTAAATTCAAGCTTCGCCTTTTGCGTTTTTCACTCAGTGACACCGTGACGAATGCGAGGGGGAGATTACTCGCGAGCTCGCGAGTGCCGGCAGATTTGAAAGATAGTGTGTGTGTGTGTGTGTGTGTGTGTGTGCGTGTGTGTGTGCGTACTCACATTTGAAAGAGAGAATTAAAACATCAACGCGACAGACAAATCAGCAAGACCATAGTCATATTGGAGTAACTTTTCCCAGATGGAAAGAGCTCATGAGGAGAAAAGATTTTAAAACGGACGCCGAGGTTGCCTGCTTTCTTCTCGACAGGTAATTCAGCCTGTTGTAATTCATTTGTGTAAATTCGAAGTTTTATAGTTGCTTGTCTAACCATAGCATGGTTGTACATAACACCAGAACAACTTTTGTAGCTATAACTTCATCCTCGCTCAATGGTGAAAAAGTATTGTTTACCTTGTAACATAAATCTGTGCTGCGACGGATCACAGGTAATGAATAGTTTTAAAGGCGCAATTTTTTAAGCTATATATAAAAAAGGACACTGTAAATTTTAGTTATTTTTAATTGCTTTTACTTTGTACACATTGTAACGTTAGCCTAATCTGATTATGCTGGGATGATTCCAAGGGTGACGTTTACCTCCTGACATCTGTCCTGTAGTTTTATTCATTTTAGACGTATTGTTTATTATTGTCATGGACGAAGTCGATAACTGGAAGCCATGTTAATCTTGGAATAATACGGCCACAATAGGAGTTAAAATGCCCTCAGAATTGAGAGGAACAGAAACAAATATTCACTGGGTAGTCATATACAATAACCGCTAGATGGGGGTAAAAATCACACAGTGTAGCTTTAATAGCCTAAACAGAGGCTTTACTCAGTTTGGGCCATGCAAATTATGGGAGTTTCCCGGGAGAAATAACAAACCGGGAGGGGTCCGGGAGATAGGGCTAAAAAACGGGAGAAACCCGGGAAAAACGGGAGTGTTGACAGGTATGGCCAAATGTCTGTCAGATTTCGCGCTCCTAACTCTTCTTCTGTTTGGTTTTTCCTAACTCACTGACGGTGCACGAGCTACTAAAGGTATAGGGAAAACATGACATGGATTTCAGGAGAAATAGGTTTTGTTAATGTATAGTGTAAGGCCAGTCGAATGAATTTGGGAAATGGACCGGCCGGGATTTTATATTTTCGGAGCTCGAAAGAAAGAAAGACGTATTTGCAATCACATCGATATCGCCCGCATAATCATACAGTATA